>NW_008246057.1:3931404-3942256 GCF_000691975.1 Corvus brachyrhynchos | reverse complement strand
GGAAAGAAAAAAAAAATAAAAGAAAATAGATCAAATACAGGCTTGCTATTTTGGGGGATAGCAGGAGCAGGAAGGAATAGCTCTGCTTTCCTCCTAGTCTTTAGAGGAAGAAAAGAAAAATAACTGCAAGGTACTTTGTCACTCACAGCCTCATTCACATTGAATAAGACACATGAGATTCTCACATGAATAGCTGCAAACTTTCCAAACCAGCAGCAGCTGAGTGTCACTTTGCATACAATTGCAAGACTCATATGTACCGCCCACTGATTAAACCATTCTCCCATAGGAAACAGCAAAAAGTCCTTACAAGCTGTGTTCATGTTACAAAATAATCCTAAGAAGCAAGCCTGGGAGTAGCCAGACACCTCATCTACATATTAAATCCCCCAGCAATTCAAGTGGCTCAGTCTAGAATGAAACCCCAGAGTGATTGGGGTAAGATAATAGCAGGGATTGCTTTTCAGAGGTTACATGGGCAAGATCTTGCTGATATCACATCACCTTGTCTGTGCCAATAGATTTGTGGCTTCCCAAGCTCTGACACACCTCAACACCATACTCTACGGTATCCTATATTCATCCTTTCCTTCTTGCCACAGTCACCAACTTAGCAAACTGCAAAGGGCCTTACCCATTACTTTGGGGCAGAGCCTGTCTCTGCAACCACAGCAGGGGAATACTAGAGCCCAGTGCTGCAGCCCAAACCAGCATCACACAGAAGAAAATGAATAGTGAGCTACTAACACAACAGGAGGGATGGTCAGATGCCTTTCCCTGCTATGATGAGCTGTTTCAGCTGCAAGCAGCTGCAGCAGCATTTGACTGTGCATGGCCACCGGTCTAAGTCAGGCCCGCCTCACTCTCCTCAATGCAAAGCCTCTGAGTTTCCACAGTGCCGAACTTCTTTGGTCCTCACACCTCTTTGTCGGCCATCCACACATATCCATGCAGGCCAGGACTTGAGCAGTGGATTGGGAACATTCCTGAGGCATCACAATGCTTAGGTGGACAGGGCAATGATCAACACATGTGAAGGCCTCATTTCCCTTTCTGTTTAAGAACTCCTCTGGGACAAAGCTTATTTAAATTAATATTTTCCCATAGTGAACATCTGGCTAATTTTTTTCTCCGTTAACAACATGGCTAAAAAAGGGCCACTCATTTATTCCATGTTTTGTTCCCTGTGATCTTGCAGAGCCTATTGCACAGTTCCCCTTCTAGCAGGTCCTACTGAGAGCTGGTGGACAGGCCCACAACTACTGTAGGTAACCAGGCCCTGGTGTGACTTAGAGTGCTGTTCAGTGGCTGAAGGGAATGCCAAATCAATTTTGAGAGAGACCTAATTACACTGGCGATACTGAGTAGAACAATACGGACTTTGTACTCAGTACTCTTGGTAACAGACCGCAAGGGAAAGAAATAAAATTGTATCCTTTCATTTCCAGAGTTGGAACATCACCCACTGATGTGGTAGGAAGCCTGCCAGAAAGCCAACCACAGCCAGTATTGATAACACCAAGATAAATGCACATTACAGCAAGCAGCTGTGTTACTGGGAGCACTTGGTGTTGCACCCTTGGTGCCAAAGGCTCTGTTGTCTTTCTCATGAGCACTTTGATACACAAACCTTCTTTGGAAAGAGGCAAAAGCACGGAGGACTTGGCACACTTGTGATGAACATTAACTGAGATATTTGACTGAGTTTGTTGTGGCTCACGGTTTTTATCTTACTGCTAAGATAAGAACAGCCAGTGTAAATAGACTTTGTAGTGTATCACCACAAGTACAGGAACTACATAAGTGTGCTATGTTTACATGCTCAGTGTCAGTGACAGCAGGCTGAATATCACAATATACTGCTCACACAGCAATGCATTTACTGAAGCAATTTAAGTAGTTTTCTAGCAACTGCAGTGTAATTTCAACACTACAGTCATTTACAAGCAGTAGATAGATTGTACCATTAGGAAGTTTGTACACCTTAGTGCTTTTCAAGTTAGTATAATAACGCTATATCACAGTATTTGACAGTGCTGCTATAATTTTTTTGTATCAGCATTGTGGAAGATCCAAGACAATCACTAGTAGGAGCAGCAACAGGGATGACAAGCACCTGGCCAAGCGGGAAGAGGGAGGGCACTGATGCTGCAGCCAGACATGGCAGCAGGACTTGACCCTCTTGCCACATGGATGCCTGGCACGAGTCCTGGCATTGGGGCAGGCACCACTTGCGCCTGCAGCAGTCTGATGAAGGACCATAGGGAACAAACATGCCAAAGCCAAGAAATGTCTTAGGGAGTAAGAGGAGTCCTCTGAGAGACAAGAATAGAAGTAGAGAACCAAGAGGAGAATCTGCCAGAAGTTGGACTGAGAATATGCAGAGTCTATCTTTGAAGAAAAGAAGGATGCTAACTTAACCTTGGAAAATTATGGACTGGGGTTAAACCAGAGGAATATTCCCTTCCAGTCCTGTTATTTGCTTCACCCTTGATTTGCTATTGGTGATAGAAATTAAGAATTACTGTGAAATTAGAAAAATGATATTGCTTGATCTGAGCAGCATACTGGTACACAAAACCTTGCAAAAATAATTAGTGTGTCTGGTA
Organism: Corvus brachyrhynchos; assembly: GCF_000691975.1. Taxonomy (NCBI): domain Eukaryota; kingdom Metazoa; phylum Chordata; class Aves; order Passeriformes; family Corvidae; genus Corvus; species Corvus brachyrhynchos. The sequence goes on along the minus strand of NW_008246057.1, from coordinate 3,939,647 downwards.
CAGTAGGTAATTTGTCAAAAGATTCCTGCAGTAAAACTTATTGGTACTAAAGCTGTTCCAATTATCATGACAGAAAATATTGATTAGAAGCCCCTTGCAGTGACAAGAAACAAGTCTGAAGCACTTAAATTCTCAATTTCCCAAGAAAATAAATGAAGTTAACACTAGTCCTGCTACTTTAACTGAGGAAATAATGAGGACAGGCATTACCACTGTCATTGACGACAAAGGCTAAACCAGTTTCAATACTTTAAGGAAAGTACTTGGCTAATTAAGATCGTTACCAACTAGTACTCATTTATTTTACTTTAAGAATGTTAGTAGATTGAAATTTTTTTCTAGTTTGAAAAAGGCAATAAATAGATAAGCAACTAATTCAGAAAGATGTCCTCTTAGTAAAGGGAATGGGAAGTTTTATGCTATTTCAGTGGTAGGACCTGCTATGAGATAGCTTAGCTATCATGTATCAGTTACTTGATACAGCACCAGAATGCTTGGACAGACATACAAACACAGATTGTCTGATTGTCTGGTTGTCAATCATTTTAGCTACTTGCAAATCCTGAGTGAGTGCTGCTTAGAACAATTTTTACATTCAGACTAATGAAATAGGCTGTTGTAAAGAATCATATATTCAAAGAATGACTTGGGTTGGAAAGAGACCTTAAAAACCATCTAATTCCAACCTCCCTGCTGTAGGCAGGGACACCTTCCACTAGACCAGGTTGCTCAGAGCCCCGTCCAGCGTGGCCTTGAACACTTCCAGGGATGGGGCATCCACAGCTTCTCTGGGCAACCTGTTTCTGTGCCTCACCACACTCACAGTAAAAAATGTCCTCCTAATATCTAATTTAAACATATGCTCTCTTTCAATTTGAAGCCATTCTCCCTGCTCTGTCACTACATACTCTTTTAAATAATATCTCTGCAGCTTTCTTGTAGGCTCCCCTCAGGTACTGGAAGGCTGCAATTAGGTCACCCTGAAACCTCTTTGTTCATATAAAGAAAATTACTTTGCTTTATAACAGTGCAAAAACATGTACTGGACAACAATGCGTTCTCCAGCAGAGCTAAAAAACATCTAGTAAACCTAAAAAGGTTTGTAGAAATTAGAAAGTTTATATTTTATCACTGGTAAACCCAATAAGAATTTTTTTCTATAAATTGCCGAAGTAAATACTTAAACCATATGAATAACTGTCCATATAAGAGCCAAGAACCTTCTTCCTTACTAAAACCAGTGTGATCTATCCACTAATAACTGAAAAGACAGAGAGGGTGAAAATTACAATGCTGGATTATAATTTACCCTGGTGCCACATTCTTGAATTCTGCTTCAGGGATTTACACTCATTTGCATCCCCATCTTTATTTGTACTCTTTATAAAAGCTGATAACAGATAGACATTATGGTACAATGAAAGAGACCCATAAAAATTAAATTAGAAAAGATATACAAAACCCTAGACACTGGCAAAATGCATCATACATGGCCCTATAAACCCACTAGTGCTGTATAGTGTTAGCTACAGTTATTAAAAAAATACTTTAAAGTGAAATAAGTAAGAAGTAAAATAATCCCAAGATGAGCAGTACTACCTAGGTCAGACACAGTGTTGGCCTCTATCTGGTGAGGAACATCACTTCTGTAGGTATTGTAGTGTCTATGCTATGAGAAAGTAGCATAAGTAGAGGCAGTACCTTCTGGTAGACCAAACATTATGAAGTTCACCACGCTGCATAAACCAACGTCCCTATTATATCCAAGGTCCATACATTTCAGCCCCTCTGAAAGTGCTGATTGTTTCTTACTCTTGTTTTAAAGCAGTCAGTGCTGTTTTATCCTTAGCTGTGGGAACTTCATTTTTAAACCTACATCACTTTGCTAGTTATCGCAGCCAAGTGCTACATACTCTGGCTCAGGTGGCCCTTAACTCTCCTCCTCCCAGCTCTCTTTAAGACAACCTTGAAGCCAGTGATCCAGAAATTTAGGCTTTTTACCTCCTTAGAAACCAGCTATAAGTCCACTTAATTTTTCAGTTGAGGTTTTTTCTCTCTTTAAAGGCCTTATCAACTTCAGGAAAGTAAACTCAATTTCTTCAAGAAACTCATCAATACAATCCCCTGGGAAGCTTTCTTCAGGGACAAGGGAGCAGAACAGAGCTGGCAAATTTTTAAGGACATCTTCCTGGAGCACAAGAATTAGTGATCCCCAGGCACAAGAAATTCGGCAAGGAAAGCAAGAGACAGGAATCACTGAATCCGGACCTGCTGGTCAAGTTAAAGGGCAAGAAGTATGTGCACAGGCAAAGGAACCAAGGACAGGTAACCTGGGAAGAGTATAGGACACAGTCCAGTTGTATGGGGATAGGGTGGGGAAAGCCAAGGTGAAGTTGGAGCTGGGCTTGGCAACGGGTGCAAAGAATAACTAGAAGGGGTTCTACACGTGTGTAGGGACTTTTTACAAGAGCATGTAGTGACAGAACAAGGGGGAATGGCTTCAAACTGAAAGAGGGCAGGTTTAGATTAGACATTAGGAAGAAATTCTTTACTGTGAGGGTGGTGAGGCACTGGAATGTTGCCCAGAGAAGCGGTGGATGCCCCATCCCTGGAAGTGTGCAAGCTGGATAGGGCTCTGAGCAACCTGGTCTAGTGGAAGTTCTCCCTTGCCCATGGCCAAGGGGGTTGGAACTTGATGGTGTTTAAGGTTCCTTCCAACACAAACTATTCCATGATTCTGTGAAATGAAAGCTTTGTCCCTTTAACAGAAGCTGTTTAATCAGCTGGATACTGGCAGAAAACATCCTGAACATCTTCAGTTTCTAATTTAGAACCACGAAGTGCATCATCAGCTCTTCAGCAGGAAACAGCAGGAAAACTTACTCGGGCTTTGAAGTACTCATCTGCTCTGTAAATATATAGACCAAATAGAGTATACAGCAATGCAGTATAACCCAAAGGATGATGAGAAGTGAAAAGCAGGCAGAGGGAAGATGAGTTTTAGGAAAGATAAAGGGCAGGGACAGCCCTCCTTTTGAGGAAATTCAGGTCTTCTCTGGCCTCCCCTAAGAAAAACATAGTTTCAAGCTGCCTTTAACTTAAAGGACCCACAGAACCAAAGGATCCATAAACCGTGTACTACTGTATTAGAAGTATTCCCACCACTAGGTGTCAGCCCAATTTAACATATGCACAAATTTCTTTAACGAAAATTTCACTTTTGTTATACTTTAATCTTTTAACTACACAATGGAAATATTCATACCTATTATATAATCCATACATACACTTATAACACTCAAGCTGACCTTAAGGAACATACCTGATGACAATTCAGAAAAGCATGTCAAATACCTAAAATCTACTTGAAACTCTAGTAGAGCACCTGCTTTCAGAAAGGTATATTTCATAGAATCATTTAGAGTGGAAAAGTCCTTTAAAACCATCTATTTCAATCATTAAGCCAGCCCTGCTAAGTCCACCACTAAACCATGTCCCTAAGGGTCACTTCAACATGTCTTTTAAATATCTCCAGAGATGGTGAATCAACCACTTCCCTGGACTGCCTGTTCCAGGGCTTGACAACCCTTTCAGGGAAGAAATTTTTCTCAATTTCCCATCTAAACCTCCCCTCACACAACTCGAGGCCATTTCCTCTTGTTCTATTCACTTGCTGCTTGGGAGAAGACATTGACCCCCATTCGGCTACAGCCTCCTTTCAGGCAGTTGTAGAGACTGGTAAGGTCTCCCCTGAGCCTCCTTTTCTCCAGGCTAAACATCCCCAGGTCCCTCATCTGCTCCTCATCAGACTTGTGCTCCAGACCCTTCCCCAGCTCCACTGCCCTTCTCTGGACATGCTCCAGCACCTCAATGTCTTTCTTGCAGTAAGAGGCCCAGAACTGAACACAGGATTTGAGGTGTGGCCTCACCAGTGTCGAGTACAGGGGGACAATCACTGCCCTGGTCCTGCTGGCCACAACATTTCTGATCCAAGCCAGGATGGCCTTCTTGGCCATCTGGGCACACACTGGCTCACATTCAGCTGCTGTCGACCCAGCACCCCAGGTCCTTTTCCACTGGGTAGATTTCCAACCACTCTGCCCCAGTCTTCAGTATTCCATTGTTGAAGGGTTGTCGAGACCAAGGTGCAGGACTCAGCACTTGACCTTGTAGAACCTCACGCAATTGGCCTTGGCCCATCAATCCTGCCCAGCCTGGCCAGTTTCCTCCACAGAGCCTTCCTACCCTCCAGCAGATCAACACTTCCACTTTGGTGCCAACTGGTTGTAAACAGACAGGGAGCACTTGATCCCCTCATCGACATAATTGATAAAGATATTAGACAGGGTTGGTCCAAGTACTGAGCCCTGGGGAACATCAGTTGTGACCAGCCACCACCTGGATGTATCACCATTCCATTCCGTACCACTCTCTGGAACCAGCCATCAGCCAGTTTCCTACCCAGCTGTAGTGGTTTGGAGTGCCTGTCCAAGTCCATCCATTTGGAGGCTGTGAAGATGATGCACCTTCACATACAGAGAGCAGTGAACAAGCATGGGCCTGTGGACAGTACTTAATCTTTTTAAATTTTAAAGCCCTGATAGCTAAAATGAGAGCTGAAAAGGTCAAAGTAGAATACCTGCTCTGCCAGTGTTTTCTGAAGCAATGAATTCATTAACACCACAGAGCCCCTGCTGGTTACAAGATAAAAGCAGATGGACCATTTATCAGCATTTTGTCCAGGAGTGAATCAAATAACTGTCATATCACTTCTGAACAGGCTCTGTCTGAGCACTTTCTGTCATTCAAATTAACACCACCCTCTCTCCAGCTGCAGGGTTAAAACACACAGAATGGGGATGTAACACTGAAAAGAATATTTATTCAGAGTATTATGCCTTCATTGATAAACATACATGGGCTCTTCAAAGCAACTTCGAAACCAAAAAAAGGTGGTTATAAAGTCTCCTGTAATTAAATTTTCATTCTCCTCTCTAGGGGAAGCATGATGAGATAAAACTGAATGTGAAAAAATGGACCTGACTGACATTGCTCTCTGACAGAAATAGCTTGCAAAGGAGAGTCCCCAGGCAATACCTAACACAGATTCTGCAGGCTCACCAGGTGATGTAAAGCACTGCAAATAAAATAATGGGAGAGCAGGAAGAGGAGAAAAAACAACAACAAAAGACAAACAAAAAAACCCCTCAGAAAACAAAACCAAATAAAAATACTTTCAGAACCTCCCCCCCTGTGAAAACCCAAACTCATTCTCATATACACACTCCCCCTCACAAAACCGAACAGAAAGAAAATCCAGAGTTCCCCCCCAAAAAGCCCAACTGAACTAGCAATGATCCAGGGAAAAGAATTGTTCCAGAAAAACACCTTCCTTCCCAGCAACGAAGAAACAACAGCCTACAGTCTTTCCTTGCACACAGCCTCCCTCTCCTGTCAAAAAGATGAAGTTTCGGTTCTGAAATATGCTTGTATCACACTGCAACACACAGCTTTCACAGCTGACCCCTCTCTGCTTCCTGGTATCTCACCCTATAAGCACCAAAGAACATTTAAATCAATGTCAACACCAAGCTAGGAAGGGTGAAGAAATGAGGGACCTGCCACACAGCGATAGCAAAAGCCAGTCAGAGACTGCTAGTATCAAGGACAGACTGAATTGAAACATGAAGCAGAAAATCTTATTCCAAACATGATAATGTATGTAGCCAAGAGAGGGAAATGGGCCCAAGACAGGAAAACTATTTTCAGAAGAGACATTAGGGATGACTGAGAACAGAATGCAAAAATGGCCCTTTAAAACCCAAATCAACCTGGAGTTCCAACCTGGATTTCATTTCTAAACCAAATCCTAGGAATGAGATGAGCCTTAGACCCAGACATGGGCTGTAACTCAGGCAAAAAAAGTTCTTGTGGGTCTTCTGGTATGTTTTCTAGCAGCTTGACCCTTCCTTTGGAGTCCCCTTTTCAGCATGACTCCAACAGAAGTTCCTACCCCAATGACCTTCTACATGGAGCTAAAACAAAATACAGTTACAGTAGACTCAAATCTAAAAATGCATTCACTTAGGAAGTGTCTGTATGGGTCAATGCATTCTCCATTCATACATAACATTACAATAATTTAAAGAAAATATAGCAATATGCATTATACACTGGATGATGATGCCACGGAATTGCTATATCAAATCAGAAGACTGTGTGATCTGGAATTATAGCCTGTGGCCAAAAAGAAATGGAGTCACTGCCCCTGGAAGTGTTAAAAAAAAACAAGTCTTGATGTGGCACTTAGTTCCATGGTCTAGTTGACAAGGTAGTGTTAGTCATAGGTTGGACGCAATGATCTCAAAGGTCTTCTCCAACCCAGTTAATTCTGTGATTCTGTACAGTCTTTTCAAACTATGTGCACAAAACAACACAACATGCTAGAGCTGCTAGAGAACAGAAAACATGGAATAAACACACTGAGCCCCAACAGAAAAAAAACATTGTTTAAATTAGTTAAAGATGTTGTGGCCCTTTGTTGTGGTCTTCATGGTAAGCCATCCATATTCACTGATGGAACATTAGAAAGAGCTCAGAAATAAATGAAGCTTCCAGAGCAGAAAAACATTAAAGAGGTGGTCCAGAGGTAGTCCTTTGCCCTTTTCTCATGCTCTTATAAGAATGACATTCAGAAAACTACACTTTACTATCAGAGCTTTTTTCCTGCCAGACATCAAGACAAGACAGCTCAGTCACAACCTCTAATCACTTCTACACATCATAGAATGGTTTGTGTTGGAAGAGGACCATCTGGTTCCAACCTTCCTTCTGTGGGCAGGGATACTTTCCACGAGACCAGTTTGCTCAGAGCCCCATCCAACCTGGCCTTGAGGACCCCCAGGAATGGGACATCCACAACTTCTCCTAGCAACCTGTTAGAGTGCCTCATCACCCTCACAGTAAAGCATTTTTTTCTTAGTATCTAATCTAAACTTTCTGTCTTTAAATTTGATCCCATCCCCCTTCTGGTGAAGATATATTAATATCTTCACTGGGTTTCCCTAGAAAAATCCAGGAAAACTACAATATAGATGCTTCCCAAGACTACCCCATTCTTTCCCTTCTCTTCTAGTCTAACTAATTAACACACTTCAGAAGACTTTAGTCAATCTCTACCAGACTCCCAGAGACTTAGCAGAAGTTGGCATCCTCTCCAAACAGCACTCCAGGAACTGTTGCCGGCAGAGGAATGAAGCTTGGGAGACACGCTACAAGATTAGTGTTTGAGACACCTGATCTCTAGAAGCTAGTTCTTTACTTATTCAGGGACCTCAGAAACACTAGCACAGTATTTTATTCTTTGCCAACCCAACTGGAAAGAAGACGAAACATTAACTCGGGCTCAAGCTGTCTAGCTCAGGAATCTACAATTGCAACAATTACTTACTGAAGGAGCTACAAGTGATCCAGGACTGCGAGGCAGCTGCGAGCTGGAACAAGCAGAGACACTTCAACTCTACAACATTTACTATCAAGGTAGGTAGAAGATACACACCGAAGATTCCAGACATCTGTGGTTTCAAGCAAGGGTAATGTGAGAGCCAAAAAGGACTGTGGTGGGTTGACCCTGGTTGGATACCGGCTTCTCAGCAAAGCCCCTCTGTAACTTGCCTCCTCATCTAGAGGAGGGAGAGAAAACATAGCAAAAGGCTCATGGGTCAAGATAAGGACGGGAAGAGATCACTCACCAATCGCCATCACAGGCAAAACAGACTCAACTGGGAGAAATTAGTTTATTGCCAAACAAATTAGAGTAGGGCAGTTAGAGATGGAAATGAAGTCTCAAAACACCTTCATCTCACCCCTCCCTTCTTCCAAGGCTCAACTCCACACCCTTCTACAGGGAGCAGCCCTTCAGGAACAGACTGCCTCAGTGCGGGTAACCCACAGGGTCACAGATCCTCGCCCCCAAAGCTCGTTAAACCCATAAACCAAAGCCACCCACTCCTTATCGCCGCCTGCCCAGACCTTTTTGCAGAGACACTGCTGGGCGGACCGCGGGTCCAGCTCGGCAGCTCCATTGGGCAGTTGTTTCGTCAATCACTGTGAGGGGGAGCTGCCCGCGGGTCTGTTCTGTTTGCCGGGCGCTTGCGCGTGTCCCGCAGGCGTTTACCAGGGGTTACCGGGGGCCGGTCGCCCGCGGGGGCCGGTTCTTGGCCGTGTCCATGGAGCAGCGCCGT
>NW_008246057.1:3915693-3930879 GCF_000691975.1 Corvus brachyrhynchos | reverse complement strand
CCCGGTTCTCCAGCGGCAAAAATGTCCACGTGCCCCTGCTGCTGGTGGTGGATCTGTACCCGGGAGCGGCGGGCGTGCAGCAGGTCAGGGGTCGGGCAGGGCGGGGGCCGGGGCCGCTTCCCCCGCTCCGGCTGCGCTCCGCGGGATGAGCGAGCGCGCGGCCCTTTCCGGGATAAAGTTCTTGTTCGGCTTGTTGATTCCTCCTTAACTTGCTGTCTGTCTCCTGGGCCGCTTCATGAAGTGCTCTGATCTGTAGAAGGGCGCTGTCACCGCTGGCGTTTAAAGGGACCAAGCGTTCCAACTTACTGCAGACGCCACTGGCTGTGTCTGTTTTTACCGGGAGAAGGAGGCGAAATAGAAAATAGAAATAAGGCAATGTGAATACTGTGTAATGTAGAGTTCTAAATTACCGGTAATGTTATCTTATATAATTTTGATGTGTCCATATTGAATTTTGCTATGGTCAGACAAACTTCCGAAAAGCATGATTTTCTTGAGAGTTGTGCTAGCACAGTTTTTTAAAGGCAGGGGGGAATATTTTAGCTAAGAGTAGGTTCTGCAATTTAAGGTTCTGCCTGCCTGCTCCTGTAATTTAGCATTGGCCCATTTGGACTAGGTGTGGCGCTTGCACAATTTGATTTTGTAGTTATGGTACAGCTGCCAGACTTGTCATACGAAACAGCTCCTTCCTGGCAGGCATATATTAAATTTCTGACTATGATGTGTATAGAGGATGTTCATAAGCTCCAGATTTCTGTGAAAATCACTTGATTTTTTTTTTTAATTATTAAGCCCATTTATATAGTTACAATATTTTTTGCATGTTTTGGGGTTTTTTTCAATTCAACTAGAAGGCAAAACATGTATTATATTGCAAATGCCTCTTAAATAATAATGTATTTTAAAAGTTTTCGTTTTGGGGGTTTTTCTGTGTACTAGACCTTAGCTAGAGGTCAAAAGCCCAAAATTCAGATTAAGTATGAAACTGTACTTCTGTAGTGATTAATCTGAAATAACAATGATCTCAGGTTTTCTTTGAAGACTAAATATTTGTGCAGTATCTTAAGGTTTTACTTATTTTACTATTCAATTGTCAGGTTGTTAAGAAATACAGGAAGATTAATCAACAGTTATTTTCAAGAGAAAGCATATTACATAAATAAGAGTTTATAAAACCTTTGCTCAGAAGTTTAAACTTGCAAGTAAAACATCAATCACAACAAGAAATAGGTATGAAATGATAGCACAAGACTCTGAATTGCATACAGAAGATAGTGATTAATTTTCATTGTAACTCTATTAAAATACCTTACTCTAATTCCAAATTTTAAAATTAGTTTTAATTTTCTGCCTGCCTGCATTTGCAGTCATACAGTGTTTCACTTTAGAAGTCCTGGACCTCCTTTGCATTACTATATTGTGTTGCAGTGGGAAATTCACAGCCAGTGCAAAGCTCAAATCCCATTCCCTATAAAATGTCTTGGGCAGCTCTTCTTTCACATTCAGTTCAGATGTTAACAAACATTCACACTATGTAAGTACAGCTCTGTCTTTTTGCTTCATTCACTGTTATTTGTTTGTAGTCTTTGTGAATAAACAATTCTCACTTTACAGAAGTAGTGAAGTAATGAGATCCTGATTTCAGTGCAGTCTCTTTGCAGTATTAATGATTTTTTATTGAATAAGTAATTAGTCAATTTCCTTTTACTTTTGGTATTGTAAAAAAATTGACATAAGAGAATAAACACAGAGACATACCTGAAGTGAGAACTTTCTTTACCTCCCCTCCTTAACTGGTTACAAAACATCACATTATGTTGTTGTTCCACTGACTTGTACAGGGTAAATTTGCCTACTAGATCAATATTGCAAGTCAGACTGCAGGCATAAACCCTGCAAGCTCCTTCAGAAGTAGGAAGGTACTGGTGTGGAAAGCCAGTAGTTCCTGAAAGTAAAATATGTGTCTTTAAGTAAATAGGGTAGTTTTCTGCATTTACTCTGGCAATGACTGGAGGAGCTTAGAAACTCTAGAGCAAAATATGAGTGCACTTGAGTAAAGAGCAGTCAGCAGAGCTTTATTGTCTCACGTAGATGGTGTGACCTAATGTAATATAAATTAATTACATGCTAGAAACGAAAAGGGTCTGATTTAAAAATGAGTTTCAGTGCTGCTACCAACTGTTTCTGTATGTAGCGGCCTGTTTGAGTGTTTATAAGGACATCTTTGTTTGCTTTATTTCCCTTCCCTGTAGCCTTTAGGATTTCTGTTATTTAAAAGACCCTTGGTTTCTTACATAATTATTAAACAGCTGATAAGCTCTCTGTTACCCCAGGTTGTGATTTTAATATTGTAAAATAGGCCACATATCAGCAGATCAGATGTTTCCATTGGTCTTCTCTGGATCCACAGTTCTGATAAATGTTTGTCAATACTTGGGAGTCCTAACAATCCAAATAAGAATGTTTATTGGGAATATAAAATTCATCAGAAACAGTTAATACAGAAAGGAATTTTCTAAAGTCATTAAGCAAGTTTTCATCAGATTCTAAATTTTATAAAAGCAGTTAAGGTGTTCTTATAAAGTGTGACTTCTAAAATAAAATCTTTTCTAAGGAATAAACAGCTTATCAATTAATAGTCACCTCTACAATGTTTTTGAAATTACCCTGATAAACCCTATTTTGCTTGGAATATGGAAAATTAGGGAATGACATATCCTCATCTTGGAGAGGACTGATGGCTGCTAAGACTATTCATTGTACCTACACTTAGTTAGGACTCAGTTACACAGACCAGCCGGAATGTCCATAGTAAATGATTTGTAGTCTCATGCAGGGCAAGGCAGCTTGCTATCCAAGGAAGACAAGTGCATGGAAACTGGCTCATGGCCAAGCTCAATCTGCAGACATTAAGGTTGTAATTGGCTTAAAACATTTGGCTCAGCAAATCTAAACTGAAACAGAAACAAAAGTACTGCAGATATGGGCTATGCTCACACTGCAACCAAGTATGTGAAAAACAAAAGTAGAATTCCAGTCCCCAGGGAGCTACATCGCTTTTTGCACGTTTTACAGTGCTGTCAGGAGAGCTGTCTAGATTCAAGCTTATGCTGTTCTGTGGGTGACTCTACACTACCAGACTTGTAATTCCATGTCTCTAGTCATACTGATTGCAGGTTTAGGGATCATGCACTTTATATGAACTTTGCTGTTAAACTCTTTGGAGGTAGCCATTTACATTCCTGGTTTTGGCTGTCCCATCTTGACCTCTTTGCTTTACATAACTCTTCTGTAAAAAAGTGATCCAGTTATGCATAGAGTCTTTGTGACATATTGTCTTCTGTCTTGACTCTATTCTTAAAGCACACAGGCCTGCTTCCACCTTTTTATTTACTTATACGCTCAAGGAAACTCATATGCCTTTTCATAATTCCTTTTTGTAGAATCTGCATCATCTTGACTTGACATTTCACAGTTCACTATTTTCTTTCAATACAGAGGGATTTTCTTTCATTGGTTATTTCTTTGTATAGATTTTGCTTACTGCTTCCTCACTGCAGCCTATTCAATCATATCAGCCTGTAAACATTTGTAAGAGACCAGATTTCTTCAACACAGAAGATCAAAGAGGAATATTTTTAGGTTTTGGCATTATTTACAGATGTTTGAAAGTCAAAGAATTTGCATAGGATAGAACAGGTAGTTATTAAGAACAAATACATTTGGTTTAGTTGTCTTTCACTCCTTATGATCTCAAAACTTGCACTGCCTTTGTTACATATTGAAAGCACACGGTACTGAGGGTTGATGGCAAAAATATGAAATGTGTGGTAATTGTTTACGTATCTCATCCCCATTTAAAACATTGAACACCTTTAAAAACCTATACTTTATCCTTAAAATTTTCAATTAAATGGCAAGTTCTTATGAAAACACACATTTTTCAATAAGGCTGAACTACCTGTAATAGTGCAGGGGGTTTCCCTGGCCAGTGATGACATATTATGGATCACAGCATATGTTTCTGTCTGTCCGCATCTCGTTTAACTGTGTGCCCTTTATCCTCAAGCAATGCTGAAGCAGATTTAGAGTGATGTGTTCCTGCAAGCACTGCATTCAGAATCAATAGCATGTGTTTTGCTTCCATCTTTTAACTTTTCATTTCCATTTGTCGTGTGTTAATTAATTCTCCCATACTGATTTAGCTAGGTAACAGAACAGCTGTCTTGCAAAAGCCAAGGATCAGAGGACAATGTTGAAGTTCCAAGCAGAATATCTATTCTAAAATAGCTGCATTTTTGTTTTACAGATGGGCTGGTCACTTCTTTGTAAATTAATAGAAATTTGCCCAAGTACTCTACAAAACATAGCTCCTAAGGATGTTGGGAAGGACTGGGAAGTACTGGGTGTTCACCAGTAAGTATTTTGTATGCAAAGAGTCTGCCAGAAAGCTTGGTAATTTTGGTAGCCTATATATGCAATAGAATATATAAAGTTATTACATCCGTTTTTTTGTGGATTTTTTCAGCCTTCAGAATCTGACACTCACATGAACAAGGATCTTATCTGTGTATATAAATACCTGGTGCAGAAAGTAAAGGAGATTGAGCCAGGCCTTTCTTAGGGGCACTCAGTGACAGGATGAGAAGCAAGGGGCCCAAACTGAAATATAGGAAATTCCACTACACATTAAAAAAAAGAAGACAAGTAACCTTTTTGACAGATGCAGTATTACCTGGATGTTTATGTGTTTTCTTTCAAATGTGAGGAATTATATCCACAAGCCTAAAGTAGTGTAAATCAAGAAGAAGAGATTTTGTCACACCTCTTATTATTATCTTAAAAGTAAGTATTTACAATTGCCTTCAGAAGGGATGGTTTGTTCTATCTTTTTAGTAAGTGGAGCAAATTGTGGCTTGGGCTTGCTCAGCTCTTCTCCATCAGCTGTCAAAGGAAGCCGAAAGAAGTGTTTTCTGGATGTCTGTGGTTAGATGGGATGAACACCCATATAGGTTGGCTGAATAGTTGCCCAGTAACAAATGCTAGTTGTAGATGTAGGGTCGATGCTTATAGGGGTTGGTTTGGTGTTCTCTCTCTTGGACAGATTGCTGCCTTCAGGGCTGATAATGACAGCAACAAGCACAGCCTTGTAACCTAGTGAATCTGCCTCCATAGTCCTCACCACACCCTTCCTTGGAAAGGTTGCTGTTGAAAGATAGCATGAAGATGCATTTTGATTTTGTGGGGGTTTGTTTATTTGTTTTATAGTGGCTAGAATACATGGTCAGTAGGGGAATGAACTCCTTTGAAAGATATGTTGGTGGTTTTTGTTGGAAAGCAAAAGTAATTTGGGTTGCTTTTCATGAGCAAGAAAAAACTGAGCTGCACATGATAGTTACCATTTCTCTGGCAGCTTAAAAGCTTGTTAATTGACTGAAAGTTGTTCTGAGAGCTGGAGATACTGCTGTTCATTCTCAGGTCCCAGAAGAATTACTTTCTGGGGCTGATCTTTCCCACAGCCTCCTCAGCGCCCACGCAGTGTGTGCAATTAACAAAGCATCCCTTTCAAACTCAAACTTCACTAAGGATCTGATGATAGCGTTGCTGTACATGATTCCTTCTCAGTACCAATATTTTAGCCAACTGTGTATCCCTGTCTGACATGTTGATAGTTTTCCTTGCTGTGGAGAGATTTATTCTTAGTGGGGGAGTGGGCTCAGGCGTTTCTGTCAGTGCCAAAGGCAGAGCAAGCCAGCTAAATTATATCTCATGTTCCTTGTGCATGAAGTGGACGAGAATAGCAGTGAATCAACACCATAATGAATACTTGCTGTTTACAGGAAGGCAGGAAACAGTTACAATAGAGAAGAAAAGTTCATTTTTTTTTGCAAGAGATTTTCCCTTTTGTGTGTGTAACTATTTTAGGAGAATAGGAATCTGAATATAGAAAAAGCATTTATTTCATTTGTCTCTCAGCTATGACCCAACTTGACTATGCTGCAGTCATGTTTACAAGTGGTAGGTTGCCTTTGATTCAGGTGTTCTTGACAGTGTGGTAAATAATTAAATAGTCGCTATCAGTGTGAAGAGAGAGAGAATTTCCTTCAGTGTATTTGCATTCTTTCTACAAGCTTAAAGAGACTTCACGAGATGTTTTGTAATCTCTTATGTTAAGCTCTCCTACAGCAGAAGAGGTTTAGAAAGTTTTACATCCTTCTTCATGTTATATTTGAAATGGGAGGGTATATGGGAGGGAATTTTCTAAAGGTAAAGGATGTTATTACTCCTATCAGATTTTGCCTCTCATGTCTACTTTGGTCATCATAGCTACAACACCAGTGCTATAACAGAGGAGAGAGAAACTAGAAGCATCATAGTATGAATGGAAAACAGTGATACATTCATTCCAGCTTACAAATTTAGACTTTAGCAAGGCAAAAAACATCATTGCCAGAGCTGGGGTATGAAATTTGGATGACTTCAAGTGCTGCTTATGTTTTTCAAGACAGGTCAAGAATATCAACTAATTTATCACAAACTACTGCACAATCCAGTTTTATTGGATATTATATATGCAAGGATTCACATTTGAGGATTATTAAAATGGCAGAGTCCAGCTCTCTAAAATAATAAAAAGTTTAAAAAAAAAGTTTCTTTATTTGGTTTTTTTTGTGTGTAAGTCTATGCATTTTAATTTAGTTTTTAATTACAGTTCCACCCCCCCCTTGAGATATGCTTCATTCAGTGTGAAATCAATGCTTTAATTTTTTTTTTTAAAGAGGTGTTACAGATTTTTAGTCACTGCTTTACAGATAGTAGTTTGAGTAAAATATGTTAAAAGTATCTACCGATTTTTAGGTGCCTAATTTGATACATGACCTGGATTTTGCAGTACTTGGCATTGTTTGGCTCTCTCTGTTTAACAAGTCAGAACAGACATACAGAAAGCAAGGAGTGTGCAAGGAACTGTTTCTTTTTAGTGATTTGTCCAGCATCATGTAAATGCTGTATGACTGAAACTTAGGGTAGAGTTCATCAAGATGCTGTTCAAGTTTTTCAGCTGGGAAACTGCTACTTCTCTTCCACCAAACACTTGATTGTTCAGTGTAACTGAGCTCTTGCAGCAAGCAGAGCAGTGCTGTGCTGTCCACATTCCACAGCCCGGTGCTCTGGAGAGGAACCACCTCCTGAATGACTCTGCAGAATTAATTCACATAACTAACTAAAAACGAAAGTAAATTGGATAAATTATACATCAGTATTTTAATGAAGTATGATTGTAGTTAAAATTCCAATATTACTTCATTGGTGACTTGAAAAAACATAAACTGAAATAAAAGGTTTTTAAAAAATTAATTGAGAGCTTTTTAAGGTTTTGCTAATTTCTGTAACTACTTTTGTTTTCAAAGTAAATGTTTGATAAGACGTTGTGTCAATATTTCTTTAGCTATAACTCTTTTTTCCCTTTTTTTTTTTGTTTTTAATTTTTAGGCAGATTCTTAAAATGCTTACAGTCCACAAAGGAAATATAAATCTTTCAGTAATAGGACTAAAAGCATTAAATCTACTCCTCACGTCAGGTATTGTGTGCTTTACTTTCCTATTTCGTCTAAACCTTTAAAACACAGAACTCATATAAAATGTGTGGCTGTACATGGCAGACTGGATTTTTCTCTCTGTTTTACTCTGTGAAGTCACTTGTCATTTGTATTTGTATACAAAATAATAAGAGTACTATTTTGCACCTTTTTTCCCAGGTAGGTATGAGCTGTCTTTTAGCAGTAAAGTTTTAGAACATCAGTTCTATTGTGAAATGCTACCTTAAGAGAGAATTTTGCCATGGGTTATACAAAGCTGGATTTGAACTGTCAGAGTAAATTTTAAGGGCAGTATTAAAGAATTTTGGATTTTACAGTGTTTCAATGAAAATGTTGAGAAATAATCAGTGCAACATGTAATCTCTTCTGCTGTTCAGACATAATTGCTTTCCTGCTCTTGGAAGAAGAGGTGGATGTGTTTTCCTTGGTATTTAATGCCATGCACACCTTCCCTAAAAATGAAGAGATCCAGCAGCATGGATGTAAAGCATTACACAAACTTTTTGAGAAAGGTATTTAATCTTGTAGTTTATTGCATTAGAAAAAGGTATAGGTTGGGAGGGATGGCAGATATTTATTTAAATGCAATAAATGAATTTTTGCATTCCAGATTGATTTGTGTATTGTCTGTTCTTTAAATGAGCTGGCACAAAACAGACTTTCCAAGCAATATCACAAATTTTCTAAATTAGAACAATGAATATGACATCTTTTAAAAAATCAAAATGTCCCTTAATTTCTAACTCCAGAGTTAACTGGAAAGATGGGATTTAACATTGGTCAGTAACTGGAAGAAAGAATAGTGGCATTTGATTTTAATTCTCAAAAACAGGATTGTGTATTTAAAGACCGGTACATTTTAGGAATGTGAACAGTTCTAAAATCAAGCAAAATGTTTGTACTTCAGAAAAATATTTGATTCTGCTCTTTACTCTGACAATACTAAAAAGTGATCATATATCCATACAATATTCCCATTTATTCTGAAAAATGAAGTCACCATATATTGAATTTTTGCAGACATCTCAGGAACTGTGCATGTCATGGCCAGAAGTCTCCATGTTGTAGCCCTCTGGCTTTGAATTGAGTTTCTTGATTCAAAATAAATATTGAGAAATGCTATCACTCTGCTGTACTCCTTTGCTTCTAAGATAGTCTCCAGTTCTTCAGATTGGTTCTTTTCAGCACCATTTTATACTGGCTTTTTTAAGTCTTTCTCCCACATGTGTACTTGGAATTATCTTCTCTGTTCCTTCCCCTCTTCCTGTCCCTAAATACTTTCGCCCTGCTGTATTTTCTCTTCAGTCTCCACAAAAGTCTGAACTTCTTACATTTTCTGTGCATGTTGTTTATAAGTGCCAGATTTTCACAGATCTGGCTGCCGGTACAGACCTGCATACCTTCTTCTTGATGGCAGCACCGATGTGACAAGTTCCTAGATTGCTCCTGCCTCCTTTTTTCTGCTTCTGAGTCACCTTGTCAGTTATTGTTATGTGGACATTTGCCTAGCCTTATCTTGAGCCAGATTCAGAAAATGATTCTGCTTGTGAAATTTAAAAGGTGCTCTTTCTCATCCTGGGTCAGTTCCCATATCTGGTTCATTGCACAGCCACACAGTTATGTCAGTATGAATAACAGGGGCCAGGAATGGAAAAACCTTAAGCCATTAAGGTAAGATATTACGAAAGCATGGCTTTATGGAAAAAAGTCCATTATTAAAAAAAAAAAAAAAAGGAAGAAAAATTAAATAACATCACTGAGTATGCAAAATGGCATTCCATTTTTTTTTTTTTCTTCACTGTATGCTTAACTTTTCCCTAGCTTATATACTGTCTTGGTTTGGGTTATCTAAATTTTATTCTGTGAAAAAGGCTAAAAGACTTTTAAAATACTGATTCACAAGGTAGCATTTGAAAGTCAAAACTCAATTACATAAAGTGCAAGCTAGAAAAATGTGTTTATAAAGTAGCTCAGTTTTTAGTTAAAAAAGCCATACTCATGAAAGATGATGTGTACGGAGAATACTTTACTTTCTGTGAAACGTAGAAAATAAATATAATGAAACTTGATAAAAACAGTTGTCTTTTCTCATGATATACCAGGATAAGAATTATTTCCTCAAAACATACTGTATCTCTTGCCTTTCAATTTAGTTCCAGAAGAGCAGCTGACTGAATTTGTTGAAAGCAAAGATCATATGATCATACTGAAAGTATTTAAAGAGTTTCCAGAGAAAGAAGAGGTGATTCTTCCTGCACTTTATTCATTACATTCCTTAGCTGGTCCAAGTAAGTGTATTATTAGAAGTTATTTTCAATTCCTTTTCTCCCACAGTGTGCATCAGCTCACACTTTCTGTGATTGTGAAAAGTAATCTTTATGTGATTGCAAAAAATCATTGAGAACTGGTTGGGAGTTGCCAGACAAATCACCTTCCTGTTTTCTTTGGGAAATGTGGAGATACTCACAGCACTTTTACCGGCTAGGCTAGTAGTTCAATGCCTTAGAAAGCCTCGGGCAGCCTAGAGAGGTAGCACGGGCAATCCAGCATTTCTGTAGCTCCAAAAGCGGCAAATGGTAACTGCAAAGCTGATACCACCAGCAGAAGCAAAGAGGGAGAAACGTAGCTTTCAGCTTGCCTAATTCCCACAATTAGAAGCTTTGAAATGGAAACAGAAGCACACAGATGTTCGCAGAAGGAGTGCAAAGCCAAAGAGCGTGGGCCCCCTCTTGGGCCCTTCTTTTATTCGGAGAAGGGGAAAGGGGAGGACTGGGGGCGGACCTGGGGTGACCGGCCAATCAGACACTGCTGAAGAGTCTGAGTTACATTTGGTTTTGCCCGCGCTTGGAACAGAGGAGTTCAGAGCACATGGCAGGGGCAAGTCCTGGCTTGTCTTGGGGAGTGGGAAGGGAAGCTCGGAATGGGCAGCAACAGGGAAATACTTTTAATTTTTAATGGGATTTTTTTTTTAATTTAACCCTTAATGCAGAAATCTCTCCTGAATAACAGAAAAATACTTTCTTCCTCTTGGAGTAAGCAGTAACAAAGATGCTTTATCATAGTTTTGTAGACTGAAGTTCAAGACCCTGCCCTGTCATCTTTTAATACTTGAAAAGTAAGATACATTTATTGACTAAATAAATCTTCAATGAGTTTGGGTAGCAGGTTAAGAATATTCTTGGCAAAGTCTATTCCACAAAGGGAAAATTGCCCATATAAACTCAGTGGCCAGGCCTGGGTAAAAGATATCAGACACCCACAGTAGTCATTTAGTGGTGTCTGCAATGGCAAGCATTGGTAGAACTGTGCATGTGGTAGTCTTACAGTGTCCTCAGGTGTTGTGCAGTAAGACTGGAAGAAAATGTTTTTGTTATCTCTTGTCTTCTGATAACAGCAGTCCCTGTTCTACACAAAACCAGATCCTGAGAAATGTGTTTGATGTTTTGTATCAATTTGTTGACAGCAATTTGATCTTGTTGACACAGAGGTAGCTTTTTATCAGCTTCCTGCTGATAAAATTTTGGGAAGCATAGAGCAGGGTTCTGCTATTCATGTCTTTCATGAGGTGCATAATGTTGTACCTCCTGCAAAAGTGTTTACTTACAAAGTCTTGCTCATACATCCTGTCTGGCTCTGTAGGAACCATGCTGGCCCCATGTATGCCCAATAAACAAGAACTAGACTTGTGTGTCCCACATTTCATCAGACTCCAAGCTATCTAGTTCCTGTTTCTCAAACTTCTTGCTGTTCTAGTTTATGTTTAAGAAGTTTAGTATTCCTTGAGTCAGAAATAATTTTACCCTAGCCCAGAAGTTACTGCTGTTTTCTAGGGAAGAGGATACTGGATTTTAAGTGCTTTTCAAAACAGTAAATACTTACATGAAGTGGGAAATCCTTTATAACCAAGGAATTGCAACAAGAGAAAGGCATGAAAAAGACCTGCTCTAAAGTAGGTATTTAATACTCTAATTTCTAATATGAAAAATTGAAAACAGACAGAAAAACATGAATGTGCAAAGCCAGTATTCATACTCTTGGATTGTGACATCCCTCAAGAACTCAACAAAATATATTCCTTTAAGGCCAGCATAAAGAAGATAATTCAGTGTGAGTACACACTGTAACTTATCCAGTAGTAAAATGTCTCCCTATACCCTGAAGTTCAAGTCTCTATTCCAAATGAGTACCTCACTATGCCTTCTTTCATTAATACATATTTAGACTTTGTTGTGGCTCACATAAGAAACTGTAGGATGTTTATTCCAGTGCTGTACAAGCACTCTTAAATCTCAGTAGTATTTGTGGCACGAGAAAAATGCTTTGCTGCTGACTGTCCTCCAAAGTGGAGTGATGGATCACAGAGTGTTAACCCATCTAAATGGCAGGCATAGGGAGCCAGCCGGTCTTGTCCTCTGTTTAGTAGGGAGAAACAGTCACCTCAAGAAGAAACTTACCTAACCCTAAACCAGGTTCCTGTTACAGTTGGGATGAATCACCATACAGAGTGCTCAGATCTCTTCATCAATTGTTGAGAGAACTTAGGTGACAAAGTTTTGGTGGTTAAGATTAAATTTGATCTGTTCCACCTCTTTTTCTCTAACTTGTTCTGGGAAACGGTGATCCCTGCAGATGTGCCATTGCTTGGATTTTGCAGGATTTCAACATGCAGTTCATTGTGCTTTCTTTGTAATGATCACTTTTGGAATCTTCTGGCTGTTTCACTATACTCATAAGTATCACCTTTGAAATCGTAACTTACTGTGAAGTGATACAATACTGTCTTGTGGAATGTGTGTTTTCAGTTGAGAATGACATGATAAATGGCTGTCATGTTAAAGCGTTGTGAAAGGTACCTTCCTTCACTATCAAACAGAGTGCTTTAGAAATGCTTCCCACTCAGAGCTTGCTTTTTCATCTGGTAGGTTATCATTATTTAATATTTAGAGATGTATTATTTTGAAGATTTGCTGCTCTTTAAAAAAGGCTAATTATCTTTAATAATACAGTTGTGAATATTTATCTTACGTTGTATCCAGGGAAGCCAAGCTGTTGAAAGAACAATTAAGAAAATTTATAGACCTCAGCAGAGTAATGCTAACTCCCTTGGAGTCAGTGACAGGACTCCCTTTCATTCATTTGGGCCAGGATTTTGGCCAAGATTTCTTGGGTTCATATTCTGTCTCATACCCTGGATAGAAATACTACAAGGATGCTTTCACACACTGTGTTTTAGCTACCATGATGCTGTTTTGCCTGAAATTACTGTGGATGGGATCACTCTGTCCTCAGTAGGAAAGGATGCATTCTGTCTTCAGATGGGCTCATGTGATTGTCCTGTTGGTTTCTGTATCTGGCCTGAGTAATAAACAGTAAACAGGGTGAGAGTGACCAGGCACTGGCACAGTTTCCTTGGAGGGGCTGTGAAGTTTCTATCCTTGGAAATACTCAGAAGCCATCTGGACAACCTGCTCTAGGCAGCCCTGCTTGAACACGTGGGTTGGACACAGTGACCTTTTAGCCCTGCCTTCCAACATAAACCTTCTGTGATTCTGTGAAATACAGGGTTTGCAATGGCTTTCAAAAGATTGCAGGAACGTTAGATGAAAATTTCAGTACCCTCAGTACACAACAGGTGTACTGTAGATCTAATTCATATGAAAATAATAACTTCCTAACTTGCCCCCTAAAAAAAGAAGGAAAACTCAGAAATACATGATTGAATCAAATAAATTACTACAGAATAGATTTCATAAGAAAAAATTTCTAAATTGTTTCTTAATTGTATGCCCCAGGAATATTACTGAAATACTGTGAAATGTGTTCTTGATCACAGTCATGTTAGAAGCACCATTTATAAGATTGATTTAGTATTTATAAAACAATTTGTTCACATTTAAGAAAAAAGTTACCTAAGATTGGTTTGGGAGGAGGTTTCTGTTACATGGCCTGAAACAGAATGAAAGAGAACCATAAATGTTAATCTGAACTTTGAACTTAATGAATTATTTCCAAATGTTCATAGTCATTAATGTCCTTTATGGCCATACCAAGAAATAAAGCCACCTTTGAAGTGCAACGCAAAAACTCAAATATAGTCACAGTTTTCTAAAATCTGTTTAACTAAAGTCTGAACTAGAATCCAGTCAACTTCTTTTTTCCCCTTTCTCTTAAGAAGCCATTTTTGTTTCTGTTTCTTTCTTTAGCCAGCAATGTTGAAGTGCTTATGTCTGGAAATGTTCGCTGCTACAATGTTATAGTGGAAATGATGAAAAGTTTCCCCAATAGTGAAACAGTTCAGGAAGTGAGTTGCTGTTTGTTGCACAAGCTTACATTGGGTAAGTTCACAAAGTTGTTTATACTCAGTTTATTCTGACTGTGTAAGAGTTGGAGTTAACCGGGAGCATTACAAACAGCAACTGCTATTCCAGTTAATCCTCAGGGTGGTGTATCCTTGTGTCAGATCCTTGTGTCTAATGGTGCAAACATATTGAGGTAACTGGCCACAGTCAATATGCTGTCCTTATGTGGTAAATATAAGTAACAATGAGAAGCTGCCATAAAAGACTCAAGTTAGTGGGAAGTAATGAGACAAAAAAGAGTGAGAAGCACCATATGAGAATGGGAAATCAGTAGGTCCAATTCTGTATAAAGTTACTATAAAAAGAAGAAAATTACTTAGAAATTTCATTTTGTGAAGTACCAATGGTGAATGTGTGGGGAAACAACTGGTGCTACAGAATTAGTTGAAAAGCATTCTCTAAAACTCTAGTTTTCCTCCTTACAATGCATTTATCTTCAGATACCTGTGCTGCATTCCTGACAGTGATGGTGCCTGTCTTGGGGCCCCCTGTGCTGCAGCAGTGAATGAATCACTGAGTTCTGGACTTGCCTTGACTCGAGAAAAAGTGCTTTGGTTGTGTGGGCTAAGATGGGCTGATTTCACATCAAAAGAAATAATGTCAGTGGCAAAAAGTTGTGCCTCTAGCAGCTCTGTTCTCACACTTGTAACTATAATAAACCCATTTGAGCAGTTGCCAAAAACCACATAATAGGAAGTTCAAATAAAAATAAATATGTTTTTCCCCCTGCTGCATACAAACCCACTGTGAGCAGCTGCCTGAGCAGCCCTCATTCCATGGCTGGTTCTTTTTAATCAAGAGTTAGACTTCCCAGTTTTTGCAGGTGGTGGCCTGAAGCTACTGCAGATGCTGGTACCAGTGCATGACTCCCCATAATCAAGTTGTTCCCATCCCTTTCGCCATCTGTTTCCACTTCTTTGTGCAGATATTGTAGAAAATACAGATCAGACCTGACTGCAACCCAGAGCAACTTCCCATTCCCCTTCAGAAAGACAGATACAATTTTCAAGAAAGTATGGTGACTGCTAAGGTCGTAATTGCAGGGTTTTTTGGCAAGAGGTGATGCTAACCTTGAATGGTTTGCTGTGCAAGGCTAACTGAAGATAGGCAGGGAAACCAAGCACTTGTGGGGACACAGCAACTTCAGTGACAGGCCTGATCTTGCCCTGAGTGCAACCAGCCTGGTTTCAATCAGATGTTTGCCATGTGTTTATGCTGATCAACAACGA
>NW_008246057.1:3909814-3915458 GCF_000691975.1 Corvus brachyrhynchos | reverse complement strand
CTCAAGATCCATTTTTTCTTTGAGCCCCTCATCTTAATAAATAGCTGCTGTAGTAGAGTTATGGAAGAAGTGTTCACAGCATCACACAGTTATGGGGACAGATGTGAAATTGCTATCTGCTCCTGGAAATAGTCTGGAAGATTTCCATATATATAGCCAGTGTTTCTTCCCAGGTTATTCAGATGGACACTGTCTTCCTAAACCTATGTTAACTGGCAGTGAAATGGTAAAGTCAGCATCTACTAGCTTCCAAAAACACCATCCTGCATTCTTCCTAATCTGGTAATGACTATCCTAGATTTGACTGTCTTTGGAATTTTAACTGGCTGATACCTGTTAGGCCAGCCACAAGTCCAACAGAATTACTCATCACATAGCCTAAGATTATTAATTTATTTAGGTAAGTAATATATTTACACAAACATACCTTTTCCATTAAAATACATTAAGAAACAGCAGTGCTGATATAACATGACCACACTACTGATCTTTTACATTGCTACTCTGATTCTCATTTTTGCTAATCAAGATTTAAATGAAATTGAATATCAAAATAGAAACCATAGCTATCAAACCATATTTGACAAAGTGAGTGTTGCTCTATTATTTTCTAACCTATGATACAGGTTTTTACAACAAACAAGAAAGTTATTTGAATTTGCTTGCTTTTTGAAAAGTGCCTTGTATTCAACCTGTAACATAAAATACTGTACAGCTTATAATAATTGTTATGCTTTAAATATATTTATCATCAAAAGGCTTCCTTCTATTCCAGAAGGAATCTATTCTATATTTATAATGTTGGCCTTGATTTATTTAACGAGGAGGGCAAAACCAGAGAGTAAACCAGGGTTAAATTAGTTGTGTCATAGGATAAATCAAATCATTGCAGAATTCAGGACCAGAATGGCATTTGCTTCCTGGCAGGGAGTTCTGCAAGTGATACACCAACTGTATTTTTCTTATTTTGATGACAGTGTGTGTTTCATTTTGCATAGAACCTCTGCCTTTTGTAAAAAAAAAAATTAAAAAGGCCCACAAAGAATGTAGATCCCAACTGTTTTTTATCCTTAACCTCTTCTTTCAACAAACAAAATTTTCTTGTCAAGCCCTGTAATAAGAAAACCAATGTTTGCTACAAAGTTTGTGCATTGTGTGCCAAGAAATTTATGTTAAATGTAAAGCTCTAGATATGTGTTTATATTAATTTGATATCTTATCTGTTTTCAGGAAATTTTTTCAATATCCTTGTATTACATAAGGTTCCAGAAGTCATTGTGAAGGCTGTTACAACATATCCTGAAAATGCAAAGTTACAAGCTGCAGCTCTCAGTTGTTTAGCTCTTCTAAGTGAGTAAATCTCTGTCTACTTGTTAATTTTTTTGTTCTAGTAATTTCCTGTAATGATTTCAAACTCCATTTCTTTAACACCAAAGGCTCAGGTAGGACAGCTTCAACAAAGCTGGATTTCCCACATGATTACAGTTTACTGTTTCACTGTGGTAAGTCTGTATTCATATCATACACCAAACATTTGCACAGTGTTCAGAGCTGGTAAGTTATGTTGACAGATCTGAACAGAGCATACTGGTTATTCGTAGACAAATCTTGGATAATCCCTTCTTAATATAAAGTCTCCAGTGATAACAACACTGATTTGATGTTGTGTTTGCCAGGTATGACAGTACTCGTATTGTGGCAGTTGATAGCAACACAAAATCAATGCTTGTGCTTGAGTTCTGAAATCAATTAAAAGATTTAAACTTTTCCTTGAGTACAGTTCAGACAGAAATTAGTTAGCTAGTGGCAAAAAGCTAAGAATCTGATCCTCTTTGTCTCTGAGTTATTATTCCATATAAAAGTCAGTAGAAATGCTGTTTAAGAGTCTCCAAAATAGCAAAGATTAGAAATCAGTACATATTCCATTATGCCTCAAATATTATGCTCAGTGTTGGTATCTTTTTCTTCCCATTAATTGCTGAAAAATCACAGGTAAAAAATGATATATTTCAAATTCTGTTGCACTTTCTGGGACCAGATATTTCTCTCTTAGCAACTGCAATTTGCATTTTATTTTTTAACGGCATTGCTTCAGAGTGTAGATGGCTCTGTAATAAATGGTTCCATGCAAATGATTCACAGTTATATTTTATGTCTGTGGTACTCTGTATGTAAATACACAACAAAAAGAGGTATATGCAGGTCTTTTCAGAGCCAAAGCTTAGACTGATCTGTAATTATGTGACTCATCTACTACATTACACTTAAGTTTTTAACTCCTTTTATAACCTTGAAGACATTTTTCAAGTCTGTCTTAGAGTTTATGTCAAAATATTTCTCCCTTCCCAGAAAAGGCTTATGTTCCCACTGATTTTCAACACTGCCAGTGTGAGTGCCTCCATGACTACAGAAAAGTTGAGACATAGGTGTTTTGTTTTCACAGTAAGAATTTATTGTAAATATTTTATATTTCAAGCTGAAACGATATTCTTAAACCGGGATTTAGAGGAAAGAAAGGAGGAGGAGGAGGAAGAAAAGTTATGCTGGTTGGAAGCATGTTACAAAGCATTAGAACTACACCGAAAAAATACAGATGTGCTGGTGAGAATTTCTGGGTGATGGGAATATGGAACGACTGTATTATGTATTTAATAAAATGTTTAGCCACATCCTTTTCCCATATATATCCTTAGGCAAAAAAAGGCCTTAAGGTCTTGATTAGATTTAGAATAAATCTTACCTTTCTTGCCTTTCTTATCTTTGTTCATCTCAAGAGATTTTAGCTACTTCTTTGGATCAAATGTAGGTAGTTAAGATGAGGCTTATTGCCTGTAACTTTGGCCATGCAAAGATTGTTGTTTACATACCTCCTCTGTATCTAACAGCCAAACACAGGCCCATCAGTAGAAGAATTAATCTTGGCCTAAAATAGATACCAAAATGCAAATCAAGTAATGAGATTGTCACATGTGTTTGTAACTCAGGCCTATTCCAGCTATAAAGAATGTGACAGTGTACATTTTGTTCTATTTCTACATAAAGCACCTTGTACTTCTTTTGTGAACTGAAAAGCAGTCAAACTATTTAAGTTTTTTCATATATTTTTAATCTTCTAAAGGTATATTTTCTTAATCTTTTTGTCTTGGTTTATATTTAGGAGGCTGCGTGCTGGGCTTTGAAAAATCTGTTTCTGTATCAACGCAACCTTCATGAGAAGATTGGAGATGGAGATAATCAGTCAGTGTTGTCTTAAACTGGATTTTTAGAAATGAAAAAAATGAGTGCCTATTATTAGGCCATCTGACGTTTCACTTTTCAATTATTTTTAGTTTTGTAGTAGATGAAATGCATGATGATCAACCAAACCTGGGAAAGTGTCTTCCAAAGTGTGTTAACCTTGATTCAGGAAAATCTGCTAGTGTTTTAATGAAGGGTCAGAACACAGCCTATTAGAGCTAATTTTTACAGTTCATAAGGGATTGTGTCTTCAGTTGCAACAGGGATAAAGAATATAAGAATTAGGAAAACAGACAAGATTAAGATACCTAGCATGTAAGGAGTGTAGAAAAGCAGTACTCATTTTCTTACAAATCAGATGAAAAGGCATTGTAGAGAGAATGCTGCCTCATTAGGGAAAATCTACTAGGCATGGATAAGACACAGATTTCCATTTTACTTAAACTATTTCTCAGAGTTCCTTAAAATTTTAGTCACTCAATTTTTGCCAGCCTGTTTGTACCCCTTTCTGGACCTCAGGTCGCTTGGAAAGCATGGTTCCAAAGCAATTCAGTGAGATTCAGACTAGACAAAGTTGCATAGGTTACAAAGGGTTTTCTGTCAGCTGTTGCTCTGGAAAAATACTAGAAATCAAGAGCAATCATCTGAAATTTTCATTATGTTACATAATACCTTTTTAGGAAACTGAACTGCAATTATGAAGTAACTGCTGTAATACAGTCAATGTACAGTGATTTGTTTCTCTCTGAAAGGTTCCCAATAGACAGAGCAGTGATGCTCTCCATGCTGATGCACTCCTCTTCAAAAGAAGTGTTTCAGGCTGCTGCTAGTACCTTGGCAATTTTGTCACAACAGAATGGTAAGGCACTTCAGTTATCTTTTCTTTTTCATTCAGCAGAAAGTTATTGCAAAAATATTACAGAGGATTTAGTGTACTGTTGAATGAATACAATACTCCCTGTGATAAAGAGTATTATGTTGTGATAAGTAGGAAGTTTATTCCTTGCTTTGAAAAAGTTATTGTTAGCTAGTATAAAAAATACAAGGAAATAAAGAGTTCTCTGCCAGTTTATGTGTTGCAATTGCTACTTTTTGGAGCAGGAGACGTGAAAAGAGTGTGCTCTCTTTGTATGCTTGTTTAAATATTTATCACGTTTGAATTTCGTCAAGAGCAGCATTTGTTGAAAAATCACATGAATAAGGAATACAGCCCAACAAATACCACTTTCTTGCTTAACACAGGAGATTTGAGCAGTCCTGTTGACTTCAGTGAAGCAAATTGTGTAGAAACTTAAGCATGTGCATGACAGTTTTCAAGATTTCTTTACTCCTGATCATGTCCCTAACATGGTTTCCTAACTTTTTTCAATTTGCAGACCCCCTCAAAATTTTTCAGTGGAGATGTGGACCCCTGAGTAGAGTATTTAAGCCTACTGACAGTTGGCCTGCTTTTATTAGATAACTTTCACAGAATCCTTTGAAATGGTTATGGATCTCAAGTGGTTTGCAGACTGCACATTGAAAACCACTGGCTAGATAGAAAGGAAAATCCTAGCAGTTAATTACCATTCTCTAGGTGAGAAAGCATTGTTTTATCATCAGTTTATTGAGCCATCCAAGTACATAAAACCTAACGCAGGGAGGTTTTATAATTATTTGTGAGACCAAGATGTGTCTATACTGAGAAATAGATTTCATAAATGTATGCATATTATTGTCATATACCAGTTACTTTCATAACATGTTACTGACAAGTGGGCCTCTGATTCCTTTTGGAAATCTAAAGCAAGTTTTTCTTCTTTTTTTAAATTATTATTCTCTTTTTTTTTCCCCATAAATGAATGTGCTTACAGCAGAAATGATAGACATAAAGAAGCTTAGTAAAATCTTCTGGCACAATGCAGTACGGCTTGAACTAACCTTCTGAAATGGATGTACTGAACTGGGAATAACAAGATTTGGTGGTAGTTACTATGATAATTTTTATAGTGTTCTAATTTGTATTAGTTACAGTTAGAGCTACAGGATGTGCCTGGATATTTGAATTTGCAAAAAATGAATTCATAAAGTAAATAGCATTAATAAATATAATTTCATTTTTGAAGTTTCATTTTTGGAAGCTAGAAGGTTTTTTTAAAGTTTTAAGTTCTAGCTTTCCTATATGATCTCAGAGTGCGATTAGGAAAAAGTTGAAGAATAAACATTTCTGAAAATATAAGCAGGGCTATACATTCTCTTTCCCATATACTAACTTTACGTGAGTAAAAATAGCAGATGTATAGAGACTTATTAGACAGTCTGAAATTATAATGTGTTTGATTAAGCTATGCAAACAGAAGTCAGCTTCAGCTCAAATTGTTTCCTATTCTAATTTGTACTATTATTTCTGTTTGGTGAGGCAAAAACA
>NW_008246057.1:3899115-3909679 GCF_000691975.1 Corvus brachyrhynchos | reverse complement strand
AGAGTTGGTTTTGAGAACAATACAGAAAGAAAGAAAGATTTTCTTACAGGATGCTTACTATTTTGTGTTGTAGTAAATATTAGGAAGACACTTCTGGCGAAAGGCATACATATGAATGTTTTGGATATAATGAGGAAACATTCACATTCTCCTGAAGTGGTTGAAAGTGCCTGCAGGATCCTGAATCACGTGTTCGAAGGAAGGTAATAAAACTAGAAATGCATGTCCACTTCCAAGATGAAGGGTTTTGAGATTCTGTACCATAAGTGATTACATTTAAATTGTTGATTGATAGTAAAATTGACCACAGACTGTCAGCCCTGTTTAAGACATGGAATTTTGTAACCCCTGTAGTCAAATGCCCAGGTGGGTGTGGGTAGGGAGCTGCGTGTTCTTCCCATCATGGTTCTTGTGCAGTGAGATTTGAATAGACAATGTCTGGGTGGTCTCCCCTCCTGTTAACAACACTGAATTCCATTAGGAGATAAGAAATTTCCCGAAAAATTACCTCTGATTATTAAAATAGCATTTTGTTAATATTACTTTCTTGTCGGCTAGGATGGAAGTATTTACATAGACTGAATTAATAGAATGGCATGAAAATAACTTGCAACGATGAAGAAAAGTAACACAGTTTAATTTATATTTCAGATTTACAGTGTTCCAAAGGGTAAGGACAAATACATGTGAAATTTAGAAATGCATTCTTTTTATTTATTTAATAAACTATTTTCAGTTTCCCTCATCTGGATGTAATGACAGTAGCAGTATCAGAAGTTGTAAAAGCCATGAAGAAACATGAAAAATCACTCTCTGTACAACTGGAAGCACTCCGAGTCCTTTTACACTTCATGATGCCTGGTAAGTCATCCAAAGGCATACAGCAAATCAGATAGCTGGGTTTTCATCTTTCTTATCTAATGACACAGCCTTTAATGGGATTTCCAAAAATTATTGCAGCTCTGTACATAGCAGAGAATAGCTGTATGTCTTTAGGAAAATACAAAATGGGAGAAAATATTTGAGGTATTGAAGGTAACAGACCAAAATTATTACTGCTGATTTCCTCTTGATTTCATCAGTGAATAGGCAGCTCCATTTTTTCTAAGGAGCTGAGGGAGTGAATGCAGAGCTGTCACTGTGGTTGTGGTTTGCATCATCGATCCCCTTTAAGTGAGAGCAAACCATGTTAATGACATAAACATTTTTTTACCACAAAATGCAATTGTTTTGATAGTATCTCTTGGAAGGAACGTAAGAACCGGACAGTGATCTTGACAGATATAAAATATGCAATTATATACTACTGTCTATCAAAAAAGAGAAACCAAACTGACTAGTTTAGAAATTCCTTTCCAGAAAAACCCCTCTTTATTGGCAATCCAGATGGGGAAGAAATGTTCTTTATTAGTTTTATGCCTTTAGTAGAATTTGGGAAAAGTTTTAACTCTTTTTATCAGTGTACTGCTATATATCCTGCTTTTTTCCTCTGATATTAAGTGTAAGAGTACAGACGTGGGGTACTGATTTTTTTTTTTTCAGAATAACTTTTTGTAGGTATCTCTCAGCAGTTCTAGTTGAACATTTACGAAACCAATAAAAATAGTAAAATTACTAATATGCAGACTGATTGCAGGTTTTTCAGTTTGTTTCTATTATTTGAGTTATAATCCTAGTACTTCCCTCTTTTTTCATTGAACAGCAGGATTAAGACTTGATATATGTGTTCTAACATGGAGGCAAGGTGCTTTGCTTGCCAGTATCCTGGAAGTGAGGCCCTTCTAAACTGTAATCAGACAGCACCAACTGGATGTTGGAACTTGCAGGTTAATTAGGGAATAAAAAAGTAATTCATGGGAAAAATAGTAATCACAATGAATATGAATGCTGTAGTGACTTTGAAAGGATCTTTGAGTACTTGCTGTAGTGTCACTTGACTGCAAGTGCCAAAAGAAAGTAAATCTGAAAGACCTTTCTCTGGTTTTTTTATGTGTGCTCACATTCCACTTAATGTCATCTGTGTGTAAAATATGTCCCATGATGTGCTGCCAAGTGAGCAAGAATAAGCAGTTTATAGCTTCTGTATAGTGTCTCCTTACCAGAAGGAAGAAGCATTCTCAAGTAGGTATCAGGAACACCAGGAAACTCTGTAGCTCAAAAAAGTAATATATTGCAATGTACCTTAGAACAAATTCTTTGGCACAATTTTGTATTTTCATAGTAAGCAGTGAGCAAATACGTGGTGAAATTTTCCTTTCAAACACAATGTACTCACATTACAATATAAATCTGGAGGGACTCCAGTCTCTGCAATACAGTGTTTTGAAAATACCATAAGATCTGAATTATGCTCTCTGAGTCACCTCAGTGTTCGTTTGATTGTTGGATTGTATTTTTGGGTTAATGATGGGGAGAATGTGAAATCTGCTCTTCTGAGGAAGGTTTTTTTCCATTGTTGCAGATACAAAGAATGAACACCAGAATGGTTCTTCCAGAGATGTGGGAGATGCTGCTTTTGCACTTACAGTAAAAGTCATTAGAAGCCAGTGTCTGTTGGAGGGAACTCACTCATTGGTGCTTAATGCTCTAAACAGGGTATAGTTAAAGCTTTATTCTAATGGATTTGTCATTATTTTACACTTGCAATGGTGAATAATTTGTAAGTTTTAGTTCTGCATTAATTTTCCTATTGATTTGATAGAATTAATCTTAACTCCCAAATTTCATTAATCTATTAGGGTTTCTTCTTCCTTTCTTTTCTGTAGTGTATTAGATGATTCTTTATACAGTGACTCCAAAGGATATTTATTTTTAAAAAGCTAATTTTTTTCAAGGATACAGTTTATTTGTGATTTCTTTTTTTTAAACAGGCTATATATGAAGTGTCCTCATGCCTACACCTCAGCTACCCATAGAACTGAGTGCACAACTCAATTGTCTCCATTCTTTTCACTGTTCAACTTTTTCAGCCCCTGTAAAACAGAATGATCACAGTGCCTTGAAGGGGAAGCTGAAAAATGAAAGGCTGAAGCAGACTCAGTCTGTGCAAAGGGAACTTTGCACAGCAAATTAACCTTAAATCTTAGTGATGGGAAATGTTTCACTTCATGGCTTTCAGAGGAATCCAATCTACAAGGTTTTCAAGGGTCACATGATCACAATCAAAATGTAGCAATTCTTAATTTTTTAGAAGTCTCTCTCAGGAATTTTGAGCTTGCCAAACAGATTCAGTGAAGGAAAATTATATCTCTTACATTTATTATAGAAGTCAGAGCAAGTAATGTATCAGTGAAATAGTTCTAGAGTATCTAAAGGACAACTTAATCTGAAGATATCAGACATAGGAGTTAACAAAGGAGGTAAAATAATTTTTACTTCAGAAGGTCTTCAGTATTTTGTAATCATCCTGATTGCATTTTCCAATGCAGCTGATTTGTGGTTTGGGGTACTACAATATCAGCAAGAAGGGCTAGAAATTGACACATTTAATTGAAAACTAGAGACAGAATAAGGAGGAAGTTGGGCATGACTCCATTGAAATTATTTTGCAGATTTGCAAGTCACTGTGATGGCTGTGACACTCTCAGATCTAGGCCTCATCAAGATTTTCTCCATCTAAAAGTGGGGGGAAATTGGGAAGTAATGATCACCACCTGTTGAATTTCTAAATAACCAAACATTCTTTTGTTGTTACAGAGCAACCTTAAGAACAAGCAAGTCTTCTTTTGCCATTGTAAGCAGAACAATCTTGATCTGATTTTATTTTCTTTTCTCCATTAGTTTATTGGAAATCCTAGCATTCAGAAGTGTGGACTAAAACTGCTTGGTTCTGTAGCTGAGTGCACGGGTGCACTAGAAATTTTAACCCAGCAAGGAGCTACTGACACTGTGCTTCACACCCTACAGATGTATCCAGATGAACAAGGTAGGGAAGGTGTTTTGTCAGTAGAATGAGAATGACATGGTAGGAGGGCTTGTAACAGATCTGTTGCTCTCTGTAGTGCTGGATGTGATGTAGGTTGCCTGGCAAGAGAAGGCTGCAGTGCTGCATAGTCCTCAGATTCACCCATGTTGCAGTTCTGCCTCACCCTGTAATAGCCTGTACAAGTAACTTTCTGGAATGTTACTAAAAGACTACTTAAATCATGGGTTTATTCCATTCAGAATGTCTGAATTATTGGTATGTGAATAATATTTATTTTTCTTCTAGACATACAGTGTTTGGGTTTGAGTCTTCTACGCTCTTTGATTACAAGAAAGAGTTTGTGTATTGCAACTATGCATGTCCTGTCAGCAGTTCTGGTTTCTACTCTGCGAAGATTTAAAGAAGTCACTGAAATCCAGATGCATGTATGTGTCATTTCTGTATATGAGGATGAAAACAAAACTCAAAACCTTAGAAAGTTATTTTAATGTAGTTACATTTGAAGTATAATTCCCTGTTTTACTTACTTCGTTTTGATTTTATTGAAATTGCTAGATTAGTATAAACCTTTATAATTAAACTGAGACATTTGTCGTAGAGATGGTTTTCTTGGAGGCATATATTCAATCCAGGATGTGTAAGCGTAAGTTAAGTGCTTATTTAAGACTTCTGAGATCTGAGAACCTAGAACAAATTTCTCAGTCATGATCCTTCATTCTGTCAATCTGTAACCATTTCATGAAGTAACCATCATAGTATTGATTGCCCTTCTTTGAGAAGTCATAGAAGGTAACTAACAGCCTTGTTGCCAGGAGTAAACTTAGTGTAGGAATGCTGTATTTAAGAAAGGCTATTGCTGGAATACTATCAGACTTTGACCCACATCTGTATATGGAAGGAGAGTTCTTTGTAAACACACATGTAATCCTTGTGTGAAGTTCTGTTTCCTCTGCTTCAGAAACTTTCCCTGTTGGTTACCAGTTTCATTTTTTTAGTGGAATAGAGCTTGCCTGTGATATCAGCTTTCTGTGAGAGTTTCTATATTTCTCTTCCAGATGAATATGAAAATATCACAAGTACAGCCTCCCTTCTTTGCTGCTGTTTTTCCCCCAACCTTTCCACATTTAGCTTAGCAACCAGTGTAGAGAGAAATAAAAATAATGTGCTGGAATAAGGAAGTTACTTTAAGTGATTTAGTTTCAACTGGGTTTGGACAAGGAGTCCATAATTTAGCCAGTTCACCCTTCTAGGTAAACTTTACTTGCAGAATCATGGGGTAATTTTGTATTTCTTCTTCGTTTTTAGATACACCTGTTAATTTTTTCATTTAGTTTAATAGTTCTTTTCAAATTCGGGGATTACAGAGCAACACACTGGAACAGGGTATCTTCATTCCATATCCTTAGAAAGAGATTGTTTCCTCTTTACATTTTCAGGAAATCACAAGTACATTTGTCACTGCCAGGCAGGACGTTGTCAGATATTATGGTGCATATTTCACTTTTCAGTGTCAGTTAATTTCTGTGGGTCAGCTAAACAAGCATGAAACTACAGAGACACCTGCTATTTCTGCCTTCTCTTCTGAACTTCTCCTATTTTGAACTAATGCACGTTTAAAAGTAAGACAAAAAATTTAAAGCATGAATCTTTTGGTTGAAATTTGGTTTTGCTGCATGACCTGTTTTAAAGTGACCCTTTTTAACACTGTACTTCTTTCAATGTTCTCATTGTATTCTTAGGGATTTCATGCGATCTTGGCAATTCTTGGTTTGTCACCTTGTTTTGCAAAGCTGCTGGTAAATGAATCATTTGACACAGTCATTTTCTACCAGATGTCCATGTGTTTCACTGACCAGCGAGATCAACAGGTATGTTCTTTGTTTGACAGTTCCACAGGTGAAAAATGTTGGTGCTTTTTTTGTCCTAACTTTTACTGTTTGTCTTTACATTCAGTTTCAAAGCCTGTGTTGTAAATGTTTTGCTAAAATAGCTGAAAATGATGATTTAAAAAATATGATGCTGGAAAAAGCATGTATGGAGTACAACAGTATTATGGCTGAATGTTTACTTCTACTGGGAGCTGATATTAATAAGAAGACAAAGATAAACTCTTTGATCTATCAGGTAATACATGGAAATATATATGTAATTTTGTTGCTTAAAAATTTGTGCTTTTGGGTTCCTTTCTGTTGTCATGTAAATATTTATACTGGAGAACACAGAGAACAGAGAGGCTGCTCCCACATGCCCACAGGTGCTTCTTGCTATATGTGGCCACCTTTAAATTTAATTTTTTTTTTTTTGTGAAATGATATGCATAAGCACTTCTTTATTTTGGCTCAGTGTCAAAGTTTTAAACAGTCTGAGAGAACCCCACTGCATGAAGGGAATTAGGAAGTGTTCAATTCTGCTGGTAGAACTCTCTGGGTGGTGAAGCACAACTGGGTTTAGAACTGACCATCCCTTCATAGAGTGTGAGGTAGGCAAATCAGTGTTAGCAAACCACAGAGAGCATACTGAAGTAACTGAAAGTATTTCTAGAAAATATTTTTAGTGTTGAAAATCAACACTGGTCTGTGTAGCAATGCAGGCTTGGAGATTGGGAGGAGCTGACTGAATCACAGAAACATAAAGGTTGGAAAAAACCTCGATGATAGTGAAGTCCAAACTTTGGCTGAACCACCACCTTGTCAACTAAGCCAGAGCACTAAGTGCCACATCCAGTTGTTTCTTGGACACTTCCAGGAATGGGGACTCCACCACTTCCCTGAGCAGCCCGTTCCAATGCTTAACCACCCTGTCAGTGAAGAAATTCTTCCTGATGTCCAACCTGAACCTCTCCTGGAGCAGATTGAGGCCGTGTCCTCTTGTCCTGTCACTGGCTGCCCAGGAGAAGTGGCCAATCTCTACCTGGCTACACCCTCCTTTCAGGTAGTTAAAGCCAGTAGACCTGAGCTCACTATCATTAGGCAAGGCTTGATGAGACTCACTGTTGTTGTCTGTTCATTGAATATCCAGATGAGAACCCCTAAGTGTCTATTTTCCACTAAACGGATAAATAAATGGAGTTGCCGTTGACCACAGGCAATAATCAAACTAGATAAATTGCCATTCATTTCTGCCTGAAAACTGTGTGCACTCATGACAAAAATTACAACTGCAGAACTCCAGCATATGATACATTTTGGGCAAAGCCTTCATGAAAATGGGAATTGGTACTCTGACGCCTTAGGCAGGCGTATGCTCCAAGGAGTAAGGCATTGCATAATTGAGAAAGAGACACAATCCTTAAAATAAAGTCCTTTATCCTTAAAATAAAGTCAATCTGAATTTGAGACAAGCCTCTTTATGCAGTCTGAACTGTTACTTGAATGCTTCACATTCTTGGTTTGTTTTAATTGCTTTTCTCTATTAGGTTTGTGAGAAAGGAAATAATCCTAAATTGGTGGAATTGTTATTAGCCAATGGTGCTCGAGAGCAGGATATTCGGAGTGCTTTGACCATCAGTATAAAGAGAGGAGATAGCCAAATCATCAGCTTGCTCTTAAAGAAGCTTAGCCTTGATGTCACCAACAGCAGTATATGTCTTGGAGGATTTGGTTTTGGCAGATTAGAACCTTCCTGGCTCATTCCTTTGTTCCCAGATAAACTTACTCAAACAAGAAAACAAAGTGAGTATATGTAGAAATTGCTATACAAAATGTGTCAATATCTTTTGATGGCACTATGAAAGTGTTTTAGGTGAAGACTTTCAGTTGAGAATCTTTTTGTAGCACTCAGCTGGCTATAGAAAGTTCCGGGAAACTTGAAAATAAATCAAGTTATTTCTGTTATTTTTTTAAAGCTACTTGGATTTCTTTGAGATTATTTTATCTTTTCCATTTCTTGTACATACAGATGCAGGTTCTGCGCTGGCAAGGATGGTGCTCAAATTCCAGATGAAGAACATTTCAGAGGATAGATCAAGAGCCTCCTCTGATTCAAACTTGTCTGAAGATGGAGTGGATAGAAACTATGATTGGAATTTCATACCTGACCCATTAGTGGACAGTATTTTTCCTTTGAGTGATGATATTGATAGTGAAGGTAATTGTTTTTCTTTTCTTTTTTGCTTTTTATAATCCCAATCTAATGTACCAGAGCTAGCCTATAGCCATAAATCAGTTGTTTATTTGTATTTGAGATATAACAACTCCCATGAATAAAAAACCTTCTATCTAAAACTCTGTTTGGGGTAACATTGGAAAACAGTTTGTGGTATGTGCTTCATCTACAAAACTAAGACCTTGAAGTGTTTTATTCAGTTATACACTTAAAATTAGTTTGTCATGCATCCAGTGTTTTGTAGAGAGAAAGAGTGAGATTCATGCAATTGAATTTAGATTTTGACTTTTTCTGTTCTGTTTCTGAGCTGCCTTTATAATCTATGGCAAAAAGCAAGACCTTCGAGAGCCCAATTTGTCTCATCACGTAGTCAAGTGTATTGTGATCTAGAAACCCCTCTGTCCCCTGGGTAGTCTGTAAATAAAGTTCATACAACCAGATCTGGTATAGAGGACTATGTTATTAACAAATAAAGTAGGTGAAACAAGCCCTATCCCAAAGATAACTAATTGATCAGAAAATGTAAATGACAGATTTATGTTCAGCCCAACATCATCCTTTGTAACCAGGACATTTGAATGCCTTTAATTGACATTATTTATATATGTATATGTATATATTATTTATATATATATAACCTGACATTATTTCTGTCTATAATACCAGCAACTTAATAATGAAAGTAGCCTTAATTTGTAACATATCTTTTTTGTTGTTCAAATGTTGCTCTTGTTTTAGAACAGTTGGTTACTTAAAATCATCACAGATGAAGAATTTGAATTTTGGAATCAGAGAATCCAAAGGAACTTTTTGATTACGTTTTGTTCTTTTCCTTTTATCACTCAGCACCACTTTTAATTTTTGTTGGTCTATTTGTTGCCCCATGTAGAAAAGTTGTTATAATAAAAAAATGCAGGAGTGATTTTAGGAGTTTTAAAAGTAGCCTTGAGAAGAGGAACATCAAATGTCTCCAGATAATGACACCAAATATCTCCTAAATCACCAAATCCAGAGTGACATTTGAAGTTTCATTCTCAATAAGTGTGGGAGTGCAAATTTATCTATTGAAATCCAACCCTTTTCTATTTTAAGAAGTATTTACACTGAAGTAGCAGAAAGATGTGTTATGAAACATGTATAATAATCCCAACCCGATGGAAACTTTAAATCATAAATCATCAGTGCAGGTCCTGCAATCACCTGCAGGTCCTACTTGAAGAATGTCAGGTTAGTATGGCCCCTCCGCTCTAAAACACACTGACAACATTGTTGGCCTATTGCACACAGAATTGACCAGTGAGATCCTGCCAGTATTGATGCTTTTGGAATGCATCTCTCCTTTGTCAGCATCTATATTACAGTTGAACTCTGAGCCTCATCTTTAAATACATTTTCTTGCCTATTTCTCCTCCTGTGTTCAAGGAAGCGAAGGTTCACTTTTTACAATTTTAGTTCTCCTACTTTGCTGCGACATTCCTACTCTGTGGTAAGTCAGATCCTTGCACATTCCAGGTTTTTAAGTCCATCTCCATTGCCTACTCCAAAACTCTT
This sequence comes from Corvus brachyrhynchos, assembly GCF_000691975.1. Classification (NCBI taxonomy): domain Eukaryota; kingdom Metazoa; phylum Chordata; class Aves; order Passeriformes; family Corvidae; genus Corvus; species Corvus brachyrhynchos. Next base: position 3,900,099 of record NW_008246057.1, on the reverse strand, counting down.
AATAATCAAATCTTAGGAAAGGTTGTGTAGCCATATGGGCTTTGTCTCACTGTTGCCATTCAGTGTTTCTTTCTGTTGTGGTGCACTGTATGTATGAATTTATATCAGCAAAAATTTATGATCACTAAAAAAGTAGACAGTCTTTTGAATTGTTCAACTTTTCAGTCTGATGTTCAAATGGAAATACAGGGATCATGGGCTCATTCACAAAGATTTAACCTCCCCTTAGTGAAGCTGATCTTCAGCAACGATCGGTGGAGAGAGACTGATTCCTTAATAAGACATAAGAGGACAAATTGGTGGAATCAAAGTCACATTCCTTTGGAAGGAGCTTGTCTCTTTCCATTTACTGTAAAGGGAAACTGGAGAGAGTGGCTTCTCTAGAGGAAGCTACGTTTTGCAATATCCTGGTCCATCCTATTACTGCACCCTAGTGAAAATCATTCTGAGTTACCAGAAATGCACTGCTTCCATTGCACTTTAAATCTACCATTCTTTCATATTGCATGGGTTAATACATTTCAGAAAGATGTGACCTACTGTTATTTCCAGTTCAAGTATACAGTGTCTTTGTGTTCTCCCATAGGCTCTGATGAAAAGAAACCACAATAAAGAGATTTACTGAATTTGGATGATTTCAGAACATGTGTATGTTCCTCAATGCTTTTTCTTTTGGATTTTGCAGGGACCTGGCTCAGATTATGAACCATTAATGAAACAAAGACGAAAATTCTTGCTCTCAGATGAATTCCCCAGTAAGTAAACTATACAATTTAAGGTATATAACAGATTTGGCATCCTTAATGCTTTCACAAACATAGCATGCAAAGATTTGAGACAGATTATGTATTTGTTTAAGAGGAGGATACATTTGGGAAATACTACAGTGAAGTAAAAATAATGCATATATAGGGATTTTTATTTCCTGGACTCGACAAATAATTTATGTAGGCAATGGAGTTTTTAATGAGTGCCCTTATTAGC
>NW_008246057.1:3870441-3899071 GCF_000691975.1 Corvus brachyrhynchos | reverse complement strand
AATTTCTGTGTCTTAATAGAATTCTTCATGGATTTGGATCTTAACCAATATGCAAACATTCACTCTCTTCTGCATCTTTAAATCCCAAGATGATTGATTGAAATTTTACATAAATGATAAATGAAATCATGGTATTTTCACATTTTTGTTTTCATAGAAGGCGTCTCAAAATTGTCATCACATATAAGACCATCAGACAGTCTTTCATCATTGATCTCAGAGAAAGAATATATTAAATCACTAGATCTTTCATCAAATGAGCTGGAGAACATTGATGCCATCAGCCAGAATAGCTGCCTAACTAGTCATCTGGAACACCTTGAGAAACTGGAGCTCCACCAAAATGCTCTTACAAACATTCCAGAACAACTGTGTGAAGTAATTCTGCATAATTTTCTGTAATACAAGTTGAAATTAGTTAAAATAAATTGTTGGTCTCTAATAATGTAGTCCATATGTATTGTAATAATGTATCCATAGCAATATTATTCAAGAATATGGCTGTACATTTTTGCATGCTTCATATATTTACTCAACTTTCATTCAGCATTCATGTTCATTAGAAATAAAAAGTATTTTCATGGAATTGTTTTAAGTTATTTAGTGCAGAGAACTGCTTTAAGATGTGTGATATTAAGTAGCATAATAATGGAAATGGAACTGAGAACTGCAGGCAATTAATATCTTAAATTTTATGAAATGTAGCTAATTATTTTTGAATAATGCCCTATACTTTATTTTGTCATAGAAATATTGTAGGTTACATTGGTATGATTGCTATTTTCTGCTATTTTTCCATGTGAGTTAAATATAAATAAATTAATAATTTGTATAAAAATATAACTCAATTATAAACATATAAATTCGTATTTTCTTTTAAGTTCTTAAAAATGAATTATCCTTTTCTTTCAGAACTTGAAATGCTTGACTTACTTGGATTTGCACAGTAACCGATTTACTTCTTTCCCATCTTACTTACTGAAAATGAATTGTATTGCAAATCTTGATATCTCTCGAAATGACATTGGACCTTCCTTTGCTTTGGATCCACACCTGAGATGTCCAACTCTAAAGCAGCTTAACCTTTCATACAATCAGCTGGTGTGCACTCCTGAATTTCTTACAAGTGTTGCTGAAAATCTGGAACAGCTCTTGCTGGAAGGGTGAGTAGCATGAGAAAATGGGCTGTAGCATAACAAACATAACAGGAAATAATAGATTTGTGATGCAGAATGATGACTCGTATAGCATGGAAAGGATTGTTTAGTCACCAGTGAAACACTGACACTGTCTTCCAACTGTGTAAATTGCTACAATTTTCATTGTTGTATTGCAAAGTACAAGACATGAGAATGTCTTTGGACCTTGATAGAATCTAATAGCTTTGCTCTTCCAGTAATGTGCTAAATATGTTGTAGTTCAGTATCTTTCTGCTACCATACTATTAGTCCACAGGGCTGTGTAGTCTGACATATTCAACTAGGTTTTCTGTATACACAATACAGTTTCAACTGTATTTCATATGCACAAAAGCTTTTCTGGAAGTAGTATTAATGTAATTTTAGGTATTGGTATGGATATGTTTTAAATTACAAAACCAGAGAAAACATGTAGCTTTTTGTTTGCCAGCACTTACTATCATATTTCTTAGTGAGGTAATTCATACCTATGTGGAATTCTTAAAAATGCAATTGGTGATAGCTCTGTAAACTGCAGAGACTGTCTCATTCATTTCCTACAGCTCATGCTAAATAAGATGGTGAACTTTGTTAGTAATACTACCCTGGCAAAACAGTGGATGGATCTTTTATCTCTGCGTTTTTGGGATCTTTCTCTTCCTATTTCTATTTTATATTTATATAATATTATATTACATAATATTATAAAAATATATTGCATGTATAATATATAATATTATTATATAATAATAATATTATTATTCCCCCAAATACATTGTGTAAAATTATATACTCATCCTGAATTCCATTCCATATAGGGAATCCTTTTTTAAAGGTTTTTTTAGGTTGTTAGTAATTCTGTAATTACAATATTGCAAACACATATTTTTAGTACACAGAACATCTCATCAATGGAACAATCCTCTTTGTGTGGGATTGATCTCCAGTATGTAATCAGAAAACTAAACCTTACAATACATTTTGACACTTGGTCTCCAAATTAATTAAGCTGATTCTAATATCAGTCCTGTTATTCCATGTTGCCACACGTACTAGTGTTTTTGCTGACTGGTCAGTCTTTATGTAGATAAAGTCTTCTTTTTGTTTTACTGGTGTAACGATGACATTGTGAGATCAACACTACTTTCACCTTTTACCTAATAGTTTCTAAGTAAAACATGGATTGTCTTTTTTCTTGTTGTTATCATAGAAACAAAATTTCATGCTTATGTTCACCCCTGTGCTTGAAAGACCTGAAAATTTTAAACATTAGTAAGAACAGTATTTCATCCCTTGCTGAGAATGTGTTCGTGGGCTGTACAAAACTGGAGCAATTCAATGCCAGGATGAATGTCCTTGGTAAGTACCTGTGAAAATAGGATTCACCTTCTAGAAACTATTCCAAGTCACAAAGTTCCTCTGCCACCAGCATTTGGAGTCTTGGGAGAACAGAAAAGAGTAATACCACATGTACTTGTCCTTGTTTATACAGTTTCCTAAGCATTACCTTTTGATCACTGAAGCATCGAGTATGCTTCCAGTCGTCTGATCTGACTCAGCTAACCCATCTTGTTTTTACATTTGGAGTGGATGCTGTAAAAATGGATGAGTGTACTTGAGATTGTATGCACTATTGAGGAAAGTTCAAGGCAGAGGAAATCGTTCAGATTGCAAATCTAGTACTAATATAGGTTTAATACTGTACTGTAATACAGAGATGAATCCTGGCCTGTACCAACAATAGTGTGGCCAGCAGGACCAGGGCAGTGATTGTCCGTCCCCCTGTACTCGACACTGGTGAGGCAACACCCTCAAATCCTGTGTTCAGTTCTGGGCCTCTCACTTCAAGAAAGACGTTGAGGTGCTGGAGCATGTCCAGAGAAGGGCAGTGGAGCTGGGGAAGGGTCTGGAGCACAAGTCTGATGAGGAGCAGCTGCGGGAGCTGGGGGTGTTCAGCCTGGAGAAAAGGAGGCTCAGGGGAGACCTTACCGGTCTCTACAACTGCCTGAAAGGAGGCTGTAGCCATGTGGGGGTCAATGTCTTCTCCCAAGGAACAGGCAATAGGACAAGATGGGAAATTGAGAACAATTTCTTCCCTGAAAGGGTTGTCAAGCCCTGGAACAGGGTGCACAGAGAAGTGGTTGTCACCATCTCTGGAAGGTATTTAAAAGACATGTGAATGTGGCCTTTAGGCCTTTAGTGGTGGACTTGGCAGTGCAGGATTAACGGTTGGGCACATTGGTACTAGAGATCTTTTCCAACCTAAATGATTCTATGATTAAGTATTTACCACATAATATCTGGCATTATCTCCAGAATAAGAGAGAATGTGTGTTCCAGTTGCCTGCATGCAGGTGTCATTTGAGATGCCCTGAATCATCCCCCTTGGCTTACAGGTTCTGGTCCAGAAAAAGCAGGACTTCATAGCTCCTGTGTTTTATCTTTCAACCTTGTGCAGACAGCTCAGGTAGCACCGGGCAGATCCCCTTCACTAGAACCCAGTGCTAAGGAACTGAATTGAGTCCATCCAGAGTGTGTGTCAGTGTTTAGCATATTTTATGCAAAGGTGTAAAACCACTTTAGCTATGCAAATTACAAATTATACAAATTAGATTTTCAGTGATACTGTGAGAGTTTATAAGTTACTGTTAGAATTTATTCTTTCTTCAAGACATAAAACCTTCCATTTTGAAATTATTGTCACCTTATTTCAGAAGGTAACTCTTAGAATTGCATTAAACACAGCTGAACCATTAGATGCATTTTTTTAAGAATGAATAAGAATGAATGGGTGAATAAGACCCAACAAATCCTGGATCACATGAGACTGTCTTGTATGCTTGCAATACAGTAAAGTGTAAGTAAGATTATTTTGGTGTTTAATGCCACTAGGAGATGAAGGATAACAATGTAGAGTTTGTTAAAAGCCAATATATTAATTAATTTGGGGAGTTTAGTTTTAAATAAGCTTTAAAAAAAAAGATTTGAACTCTGGTAGGTGATAGCTTTGTATGAAAATGATAGACTGACCTTTTAGTCTGTCTAAACTCCAGTCTTAAAAATAATTTAACCATTCTTAAAAGTAATAGGATTAACCTCTTTTTCTGCTCTAGAAAAAATACCTGACTTGTCATCCAGCATAACAAGTTTAAAATTATCCCAAAATTGCTTTACTAATGTTCCAGAAGCAATTCTTCTTCTACCACAGTAAGTTATTCTTCTATTTATTGACGTTAAGTTCTTGATAAAGAAGATCTGATGACAAAAATGTTGTTAAGCAGAAAATTCTGCATGTTTAACTGGTTTTCAGGGAATCCTCACTAACTGGTTAAATCGAGAACTTGGTAGCTTTTAAACTGAAGACAAATTAGTCATTTTCTTCATGATTCTGAGAAATTCTGTTCCTCAGATTCAAATCACTGTTGTTGCAAATATATTCCTTGACAGCTGAAGCTGACAATTCTTGCTGAGAATATTAGAATTAATCTCATATTTCCTTGGAACCAACAATGAAAAGATATTGGTAATTTTTCCTTTTTGAGTTCTGCAGACATTTGCACAAGGCTACTGAGATTAGTTTTTCACTTCCCAAATAACATGAGATTTTTATTCTCAAAGGAAAACACTTCCTCTAGAAGGAATTGTGATAAAGATGCATGTGACATTTATTTTGCTATACCTTCAAAGCATTACTCATCTGAAAATTGGACTTCTGCTTTTTTTATAGAAGTTGCTGACCTTAACAGATCAGTAGAATGAGATTGTGGAAGGAGTGCTTGGAAGGGATGATCCAATAGGTGTGGGGAGATGTGAGTGCTGATGGCACCATAGAGAGGGCAGATCTAAGATTTGGGAACTTACATTAATGAAATTTGCTTAGAGCATGTTATTATTAATGTGGTACTGCACAATTTCAGCATGCTAACATTCACAGCAGCAGATTTAATGGATGTGCTGAAAAAAGTGCAGTTTTCAGGTTCTACATCTCCAACTCAGACAAATCAATAAGGTGTTGCATGCATTTTTGTGTGCTTCGTGTTTCATGGTAACATGAACAGTGTATTTGTCCAATAGGTGTAGGTGAACTATGTAATTTCTGCACATACATGTATTTGCAAACATATCTACTTCTATTTGGATTTCAGTCAGAAAACCATCTCTTCTGATAGCTAATCCACTTGTTTATTAAAAATTAAAACAATTTTGGTTCCAGCTAATCTGGGTTTTATTTTTTCATTTGCTAACTTCTCTCTGTTTTATTTTCATGTTTTTAGTTTGCGATCAGTAGATTTAAGCCAAAACAAGATCCTAAGCCTGCCTGGACCAATGCACTGGAAATCACTAAATTTAAGGGAGCTGTTATTTAATCATAATCAAATAGACGTCTTGGACTTGAGTGAAAAGGCATGTGCATGGTCTAGGCTAGAAAAGCTACACCTCTCCCACAACAAGTTAAAGGAGGTAAAGTGGAAGATTCTACCTAGAGAAAATTTAATTGCTTTTCAGTTGAATGCAATTTTTCAATGTTCATTTGGTTTTCATGTCACCTCTCATACCACTGTACATTGTTATTAGTGAAATGGTATGTAAGTTCAAATAGTACTTTCTGTGAATGAAAATCACTATATTGTATTCAGCTTTTCTGCCTGGAATGTGTCAAATAATCAGCTTGTATGATGAATTACTTATAAGGTCTATTCTCTCTTAGTGTGGGATATTAGGCCTGTTTATTAAAAAAAAAGAACTACAGCAGTAAAATTAATACCTAGTTTTGTTAATTATTTAATGTATTCATGTTCATTATTTTTTTTACATTTAGTTGCCCACTAAATGTTGTTTTATTTAGATTCCTCCTCAGATTGGCTTCCTAGAGAACTTGACTTCTCTGGATGTAAGTTACAATCCTGATTTGAGATTCTTTCCTGATGAAATGGGAAGACTGTCCAAAGTCTGGGATCTTCCTTTGGAAGGACTCCATCTTAATTTAGACTTCAAGCATGTGGGATGCAAAGCCAGAGACATTATCAGGTTTGTTGCCCTATTGTTCTTGAATATTCCTGGTTTGCTTTCTTGGGATTTGCAGTAAGCATTAAGAAAATAACATACTGTTTTGAAAAGACATGCTGGTTTGTCATATGAAATCCAGCATGCTGCTCTATGGAAGGTTATCATATCAACACAAACACATATACTGGAGTGGTTTAGACCATACTAATATTACCTCTTGAATTCGATGCTTCTATAAACTGTGCAATAAATGGTGCTTACCAATTGTTTGTAATATGTTTATTGTTCCCCAGAGAATTGTGCACAGAGCACAATTTTAGGATAATTATAAAACAGAACAAAAAAAAAAAAAAAGACATATTCTTAATTAAACTTCACCTATCAAATCAGAAATTAGAGTAAAGAGTTAAAAGAACAGTAGTATCAAACAGATACTGAAAATTTGAAGAAAATGGTATGGTTCTAGATGTTTCCTTGTTCTTGAGTTCTATTGGTATTTCTCTCTATTTTACTCTTCTGTGAGTTTTGCAAACTTTTTTCTACCAGATTTCTTCAACAACGACTGAAGAAGGCTGTACCTTATAACAGAATGAAGCTCATGATTGTTGGGAACACTGGCAGTGGGAAAACTACCCTGCTACAACAACTAATGAAAAGCAAACGGACAGAATTGGGCTCTCCAAAAGCTACAATAGGCATTGATGTAAAAGACTGGATCATTCAAGGGAAAGGCAAAATGAAGAAAGAGCTTATATTAAATGTGTGGGACTTTGGAGGTATTTCCTGAGTTTATTTTCCTTTACTATTGTCTTTTCTAACTTTTTAATTCATTACTTATTCTTAGAGTCAGCCTGTGGTAATTCGAACTGGGGACTAGAATCACACAAAGGTACACCCAAAGTCCAGTGACCACTTAAAAATTAGTGAATTCTGTAAACTAGCAGCTAATCCCTCAGATTTAATATAAAGCCTCAGGAATTTCTCATCATTAAATGTGGTTTGACGACTCATTTCGACTATAATACTTCAAAACAATCATTTCAGAGTAGTAAGAAACAGCTTGTAATCACCAGAAGAATCTTTAATTGAACTCTGTTTCTCTCTTTTATAATCTGGGTCTCTCTAGGCTCTGCAGTGTCACAGGTTTGTAAGGTCACAGACAACAAAGCACTTAGGACAAGTCTTTGAACCTTGTGTTTCTGGAAAACTTCCTAAGTTTGGGGGACTACAGAAGCACTTCTAAAATCCAGGGCTATTTTAGGCTATAGAAGAGTTATTTTTAAACAGTGGTCTATCATCATTTAAATATAATCTGTCACAATGCTTAAGCACAGACCAGTGATATTTAAGCTGGGTTTCCATCTTTAGTTGTGATTTTAAGTGCTTCATTAGGTGAACTTATTTTGAAGTTGCTGAAGGTGTCGGAGAAAGGGAAGGAAGAAGGTAGAAGGAGGGGGAGGAGTGAGGGAGAAATTCAGTATTGGAGTTTTAAAAGAATCCTGACCTTTTAATTGTCTTCGCAGCACCCATGTTTATCCAGTTAAACCTTACACTTCTTGATTTAAAACCAGCGGATGTGTTTTAACGTTACACTTCAGCCAGTGACCTACCACAGAGTGCCTTCCTAAAATTCATAGTTATTATGATTTCCTGTCAATTTAGATAAATTTCTGCAGACATTAGGTTCAGTAGTGAATTTCTGGTCTGAAGACAAGTGTTCCTCTGCCTTTTTGTGATCTGAAGATGTTCAGTCAAGGAAGTACTAAACAATGGAAATTTTTGATCATTAGGACAAGAAGAGTTCTACAGTACCCATCCTCATTTTATGACCCAGAGGGCTTTATATCTTGCTGTTTATGATCTCAGCAAGGGACAAGCAGAGGTGGATGCTATGAAGCCATGGCTTTTTAACATCAAGGTAAGACATACAGAATGGAATTCTCCTTTCCAGGGAGCTGTAGGTCAACAGCAAATTAACCACAAATATTTATATAGGGGAAGAAGAAAAAAAAAGTTCTTCAGAAAATAAGATTAGTAATAATATTAATCAAGAGCTGAAATACATCATGTATTGGATATGAAAGTATTTTTAGACATAAAAAGAAATTATTAGCACCATTTTGGACTTAAAATTGTACAAAGTGATGTGCAAAAGAATGGCGTGTATGTTCTGGCAATATTTTGAATTGACTGATAAAAATAAAAAAGTAGTATTAAAGAAATGATGAGTTAAATTTGCATTTTTCTTTTACACCAGTGTAAATTTTGGGGAAATCAGAACTAGATTAATTTAAAACTGACTAGATACAGGTTTGAAATCGTGCTATTAAGTGTATGCTTAATATCCTATTGTTAATAGAAATTATTCCAGAAGTATGGTTGGGAGTTGACCTGAGAATCTGCCTGTATACTTTTCATTTTTTCTAAGTGTTTGTGTCCATTTATGGAGTCTTTCCATGGTGAACAAGCATCTTTTCTTTTTGTAGGATGGTTAGCCTTGACTGGGTGACAGACTCACATGAAGAGTTTGTTTACTGATCGTGTTAATGAAACTTGTCTTTTTCACTCTTCCCACCTTGGGCAGTGATACAGGACACAGGGTTGCAATCAGTTTAGTGTTGATGAAAATAATTTCTGATGTGTTCTCCTTTCCTCCTTTCCTATCTCCTTTCCTATGCAGTACTTGCTGATGTTTCACTGCACTGTTCCAATGACAGCTAGCAAAGTATCATTTCTTTTGGTTTTTCAGTTTTGTTGGATGTTCTTAATGAAAAATGTCCCTCTACTTTACTGCCAATACTGTTAATCTGCAAAGAATGAAATCCAGATGTACACTGCTTCCTTTTAGAAGAAGCTGATTTTTTAATATTTCTGTTTTGAAATAGACTGCTCTCTGAATGTTTGACTGAATTGCTCACATTTTATGTGAATATAAAACACTAAAGTCAACATTCACTATTGAGTTAATCAACAGTATGGATCTCACTTACAGGCTCGAGCTTCAACATCCCCTGTCATTCTTGTTGGCACTCATTTGGATGTTTGTGATGAAATGCAGCGTAAGTCCTGCATGAGCAAAATTACTAGGGAGCTGTTGAACAAGCGAGGCTTCCCAGCAATCCAGGATTACCACTTTGTGAATGCCACAGAAGAATCTGATTCCATTATCAGACTTCGGAAAATCATCATAAAGGAGAGTCTTCACTTCAAGGTAAGCTACATACTGTTTGTAATTTTGCAAACATCCTTGTTTTACTTAAGTGAATACATTTTTAAACATTAATACGTAATTAATTACATTTTTGTGTGATAGCAAAGTCATCCTGCCTTCTATAAAATGTTACACACAGCAAAATAATGAAGGAAAATTGCCAGGTTTGTTTTAATTTGATTTTCTACCAAAAAAATCAACTTAGTAAAAATCCCAGCTAAGTTCTGTTTTCAAGCACTAGGGCCATAAATCAAATATTTCATTAAAAATGAGCCATCTTTTTCTTACAAAGAAAGTTAATTAAAATCTTGGTTTGTTGGGTGACATTACATAATTACAGTAAGTACTGCAAGATTTCAGGGGATAGGAAATACAATTTTGTGGTTTCTGAAAACCAACTGGTTTCCCATTTACTGATTTCATTTTACATAGCATGAAACTATTTCTGTAAAGAGGAAAGTGAATTAAAGCAGGAAAAGAAGGTCCTGTGGACTGAGTAATCCTCCTAGATTCAAGTATCTGCACATGTAATTCTGTTGTCTCCAAAGTCATCCCAGCTCATTCCCTGCTCTCTCCTTAGCCACAGTATGAAGCGTGGATGAAGAGACCAGCCCAGGCATGGAGCTTATAGAAAGACAGGATTCAATCTGTAGCAAAAAGAATACTTTTTTTTTCACTTATACAGTATCAATCATACATAGTGTCATAACACATTAAAGAGAAGAGGTGATGTCCTGTGCTACTTAAGTCAATGGCAGAAGTTCATAAATCATATCAGAGCCCAGATTTCTTTTGAATGACTGCTTGGGAGATTTTATAAAGCAGATGATGTATTTATGACTAGCCTTACACCAGTGGTGTTACAAATGAGTTAAAGTGTACACACTCCTCTTGTTTCTCCTAGAAACTAGCAGCTTATTCACATCCAAAATCTCCCTAACTCCATTCCACAGTGCAGGGAACAGCTAACCTGTTAAAGGGCAAAGAGGTGGCCTCTTCAAGTGAAAGGGGTTAATTCCACTTCTGATACATCCAATGGGCATGAATAGAGCTGGTGTTTGTACAGGTGTATGTGGCTTTATGTCTCACCATACTTCTTCAGCACTCCAGAGAAGTTCTGCTTCTTGAAAAATTTTGTTCCTTTAACATCTATATCTCTTGAGACTATGACTTAAACTGATGTTTAAACTTCTGCACAGATGTAAGGTGGCCTGAAGGAAATTGGATAATTACCATAAATGATGTAGGTAGTTTGTGAAAGGAATGTTACAAGGTATCTGCTTGGAGGTTAGACAAAGTGGGTCAAGTATTCAGCGTGGTCATCAAGTTCTCTGAAGTCTTTGAAATTACACAAGGCATTCATTTCATCTGCACAAGGTACCAATTACATTTTTGACACATAAAAATATCACAGTGCATTGGTGAGAGAAAGATTACAGCTAAGAAGACAGTTTGTAAATATTGGAAAAGTTGTTTCCCATTTCCTCAAAAAAGTTAGTAGCTCAGCACCTGTGGAGAAAGGAAAACCTGATCCGATACTAGCAATTACCATATACCAAAGGGTGTCTCCAGGAGGGAGCTCGGGCTCAGGAACCAGGCACAAAGCACCCAACTGTTTCCCCTAAGTGTCACTAATGTGGCTAAATTTATTTCATTCTCTTCTCTCGTCCACTGACTGCCAGCAGTGGAGACTTAATCGAGGTACTACCTTTTTTCCCCAGTTTACCTAAAGAAATGGCTGGAGATATTACATATTTCAAGAAGCATAGGTTTTTTTATTAATTTGTCTACTGTTTGTGTTAACTGGAGATGTATGACACCATCTGCTCATACAGTGAATATTTTCCTTTTAGTTTGAACCAAAGCTTCTCTTTGAAATAACGTCTTCTGAAAAGACCTCATTTGTTATTTTTTATGTACAAGTAATATGGAAATATTTTCTTCTCTGAGTATTTATTTATAGAAAGACATTATAATTCTGAAAGAATATTTAGTTACATCTACCTTTCAGAAGCCAGGATAGTCAATAAATGAGTGTTCTTGTTCCTTCTTTATGCTACTATTGAGTGGACATACACTTTATATCTTAGTTTTATTTTCTGCATTTAACATGAATAAATTAATACATTTAAGATTATTATTCCTAATTTTACAGATCAGAGATCAGCCAGTGGTTGGTCAGCTAATTCCTGACAGCTACCTGGAGCTGGAAAAGAGAATTTTGCTGGAACGTAAAAACGTCCCAGGAGAATTTCCTGTTATTGATCAGAAACGCTTACTGGAACTGGTACAAGAAAGCCAGTTACAACTGGATGAAAATGAACTCCCTCATGCAATTCACTTTCTGAATGAATCAGGTAAAATAGTCTCTTCAATGTGTGCTTGTTAGCACTTTGTTGCAAATCTGCTGCTGACAGATCTGTACCCGTTTTTAAGTCTTTCACAAGGTTGCCACAAAATGGTAAGCTGAAGTGTCTAAGCTTGGGTAGCATCAGTTTGTTAAACCACATTGTTAGGAAGGGAATTCCATGACATGAAGGACCACAACTGTAACAGTTTATATCTCTTGCTATCTCTTACCACTCCTTGAAAACATCAAACTGCTGGTTAGACAACACAGTTGCTGAAGAAAGGTGCAATTGCTTCAATAGCTCAAATAGAATAGTGGTTAGAGGAATACATGTAACAGCTTATCTCAGTGCAGTACTGATGTCCTAAGATGAAATAATAAACCAGACAGAGCTTAGCAAAAAAACCAAGTCAGATTAAAAATCTAACAAAAAGTCTGAAAATAAAGGCAAAGCTGAACAAATCATGCTTGGACTCTACTCTTCTGAGATATTGCCATAAATATAGCTGTATTTATTATTCAAATTGTTTATGTCAGTTCACATAATAAAAACAGCCCAGAGTGGAGTGCTTACTTTGCTTAATATTGAGCTTGAGCAATGCACTGCTAATTACAGTTTTCTTTGTGCAGGTGTTCTCCTTCATTTTCAAGACCCAGCACTACAGCTAAGAGATCTGTATTTTGTAGATCCTAAGTGGCTGTGTAAAATCATGGCACAGGTCAGACTGATTACTTTTTGTATATACATTCATGGTACGTTTTCCCCTGTCTAAAGCCACTGTAACTTACCAGTGTTTCTTCTTCACCATTTCCTTATTGTTTCTTCATCTAGAATTTTCTCAAGGCCCATATTTTTTTACCTGGTTCTTTCTGTTTCTATTGCTTTTGGACAACTGACTGTCTCATTGCTTGTCTGTTCTTAAATTGTAATGTCCAATATAATTTAAATTGCAACAGACACAGGAATACATGTAGAGTAGAAGAACCCTATGGATGCAAGGTAATCCTGCAATACATTGACACAGGTTGAGATGAAAGCTGGAACTTTGGATTAAAGGCTGTAAGAAGGGGGAAGAAGTGTAATTGTGTGTTTGGTACAGCTGGCAGAGGAAAGTGACTGGTTATGGAGTTGGAATGGGAGAGCAGCAGACTAACTGCTTAAGTGAGACCATCATTGAAATGTTGATCTAGAAACACTCTCAAAATTTATTATATGTATTCAGATTTTATAACATCTGAAACTTTCATCTAATGAAGAATGTACACCTGAAATTGTTTCACTTTTTTGAAAAAGATTCTGATGGTGAAAGTGGAAGGCTGTTCTAAATACCCTAAGGGAATTGTAAAGCGTTCAGATGTGGAAAAATTCCTTTTGAAGAAGAGCAAGTTTCCTAAAATCTATATGTCACAATACTTCAAGCTTCTGGAAAAGTTTCAGATTGCTTTGCCATTAGGAGAAGACCAACTACTAATCCCAAGCAGGTAAGCAAGGAACTAAACCCACAAATGACAGACATAAAGATAGATCAAAATAGAAACCTCCCATCAGCCTAACTGGTTTCACTGATCATCAGAGCAATTTGGTGCATGAAAGCATGATAAGCTCTTTGTATACTACATTTTAGTAAATGCTTTCAGAAGAGACATGTTAAGCTGATCTTGTAGCAGGTAGGGCTTTATGTTGTATCAACATGCTGGGTAAATGGAAAATATAAATGATAGAACACTTTATGTGGATAATATTTCTTTTACAGTTACCATGCTTCAAGACTACAGCAAGGAGATTGTAATTTAGCTTCACACAGCAGTGTGCCAGCATTATAGATAGTTATTGTAATATAAAAGATAACAAAAAATTTCCATACCCTATTTGCTTGAAGTGAGAACCACATACAAGTTACTCAGAGTCAGTACCTCCTTCAAAAAGTCTAGATTTTAAGTGTGGTGACAAAAAAGTGTTATGACTTTGAACGTGGTATTTTTTTTTTACCTGAAGCAGATAACGCAATTTCTCTGCCTCAGTTACAGATTTCCCTATGTGTTTAATAATGTTCACGTTGCCAAATGGAGAGTGTTGCATGGCTGCACTGATTAGGATTTCTATGTCCTCAAAGCCCTGGGATAGGAAGATTTTATCTGAATGTCTTACCTGCCTTATGTATGTCTCAGATTTTTCTCATATTTGCATTAAATATCTAGGGATTGTTAGCAAGGTTCTGTTGGGTTTAAATTACAGTCAGAACTTCACTGTGACACAAGCAAGCAGAATAAAACAGTACACTATCTGTTAGCTCCCTGACCATCTGAATCATGCATTCATTAATAAGTAATGCGTTTTACATAATAAATAATATATGTCATCAGCTCAGCTATAGTACATCATCAAATACTGTCTTAATATTTTTATTCTTTCAGCTTGTCTGATCACAGACCTGTTATAGAGCTTCCCCACTGTGAAAATTCAGAAATTATCATCAGGCTTTATGAGATGCCATACTTTCCTATGGGATTTTGGTCCAGGCTGATCAACAGGTTGCTTGAGATATCACCTTACATGCTATCAGGAAGAGGTACAAATCTTTATCTTCAAAAGGAATAGTGTGCAAGTTTGCTCTGAATGCCAACATCTGCATGTTAAAGCTTTAGTCCCCAACATTGTTTTGCTTTAGCTAAATTCCTAACACTTCACAAATGCAAGAAAAAGACAGTGGTCATTTTTGTAACTTAGAAGTATCCAGGAACAGATAGTGCCTGATCTCCACAGTGGTGTGCAAAAGAAAGTTAAGGTTGTAAGCAATCCATTTCTCTCCTTCACATGATAGAGATAGAGGAAATCCTTATGTTTATACAATATTGCTATTTACTTCCACAAAGAATACAGGAAGGGATATGTCTTCCACACAGAAAAACAAACTGCTTTTCTTCAGGTTCATGAATACTCCCTTTGTTTAAGTCTCAAAGCTTTGTTTTTATTAGAAAGAGGGTATATGTCTTTACTTTTTCTCCAAGAATTCCATGCTTTCACATGCTAATGCTCTACAAATATCATTTTTAAGTGCCTGCTGTCCTGGCATTCGAGTTTCTTCTGAGCATCAAATTCCAGTTGCTTCCTGCTAGTTCATGAGTGTGTGACAGGAAAAATTTAAATCACAGCTTTTTTCATATTTTGCCTGAGATATTCTGTGCTTGAATCTGAATGTACCTAAGCGTTTCTGTAATGCCAACCTGCTGCATGACTTACCATCTGGTTAAATACTTACAGTTTGTTGGTATGCCTTATAGAATTGAACAGCAGTTGACATATATTCAGCTTTTGTGGGGCTATGCTGCCTGCAAGGTTGTAGCCTTTATTTTGTTTATTATTTGTGTAGGTATAATCCTGCAATCACAATTATATATTCAAAGTACCATGAATTATTCTGAGTATTTTAAAATTGACATTCATATTGAAGATCAGATTTTTAATCTAATTTTGTGTTTTCTAGAGCGAGCTCTTCGTCCTAATAGAATGTACTGGAGACAAGGCATCTACTTGAACTGGTCTCCTGAAGCTTATTGTCTAGTGGAATCAGCAGTATTTGACAACAACCCAGACAGTTTTTTGAAAATTACAGCACCTTCTTGCAGAAAAGGTTAATTATTCCTGAGCCTGAATTTTGCTCCAGTTTGATTGCAGCTTGGCATTTTGGTTTGTTGTGCTTTTGCCTTTGGAATGTAGAGTTTATCTTTGTAATTAAAAGTATGGCAGATGGGGTCTGTAATCTCCCTTTTTTGTTTTCTTAAAGGGTGCATCCTTTTGGGGCAAGTTGTGGATCACATAGATTCTCTTATGGAAGAATGGTTTCCAGGTTTGTTGGAAATAGATGTGTGTGGTGAAGGGGAAACACTGTTGAAGAAATGGGCTCTGTACAGCTTTCAAGATGGTGAAGAACATCAAAAAATACTACTTGATGACTTACTTAGGAAGGCTGAAGAAGGTATGCATTTATGCCATTTGAGGTGTACAGAGGTACACTTGTATCTAGACAAATACTATGCAATGTCCCCTTTATAACATTTGGGTACTTCACGTTATTTAAAAACATTTCATTTCCATAAGAAATAATTACAGTGTAAGGCAAAAGCAACTTGGTTTTTTATGTAAGAGCTGTCTAGTATATACAAGTATAGACTATGAGACAGATTGCATATTCTCTCTGTAGTTATATAAAAACTGCAATAATGAAAAGAATCATTTTGTCATAATATTGATAATGCAGCTTCAATCTTGGAACTGAATTCAGCACAAAGTAAAACTAATACTTGATCTCTTGGTTGGATCACATAGCACAGTAATTTAAAAGACAATATTCAGTATGGCATTCTACATACTAACAGCATTCTTTCTTTTTACAGACAGAAAAATAATCTCTTGGTTAGTTTGGTGGTGTCATATAGCAGCAATTTTTTTCACAGTTGATTGGTACATATATAGAACCTTGAAAATACTTAAACATATAAGATCCAAGAATTTGTATAGCAAACTTGATTAGTGTGTATGTCTGTGCACATGCATGTATATATGTATGTATGTATGTATGTATGTGTAAGCACATATATGAATCTAATTTTAGGTACATTGATCTTACACATTCTCAGAGATCCTCGTGCCTTTCACTGCTTTCTGAATGATGCCTACCCTTTTTTTTTTTTTTTCCGTTTTCTCTTTTGTTTTTCTTAGGTGACCTTTTGGTAAATCCAGATCAACCAAGACAGACCATTCCAATTGCTCAGATTGCTCCTGATCTGATATTGGCTGATTTGCCTAGAAATATTATGTTGAACAACGATGACCTGGAATTTGATGAAGCTCCTGAATTTCTCTTGGGTAAGCATTATTTTGTAGGGTGGTTTTTTTACAGAGATAGTGTAAACAAATCTATTGAAGTCAGTTCTGCCACATATGAAAAGCATTTTAGACATTTCATTTCTGAAGAAATGTATTATTTTAAGGCATTCTGAATTTCAGGTTATTGAGTTTTGAATTTTCCAGTAACTTGTGCACTAGGACACTGTTTTTTGTATGTTTATTTTACTAATTATGAAGCTTAAAATAGTGGATAGCCCACACATTTTAAAACTGAATGCTTTCAGCTTTTCTTTTTGAGAAATGGTTGTTATCCCTTTGTTTATAATGCTCTCTTCAATTTTATTGTTCAAAAGGTGATGGTGGGTTTGGATCTGTGTACCGTGCATCCTATGGCGGTGAAGAGGTTGCTGTAAAGATTTTCAATAAACATACTTCCCTCAGGCTCCTAAGACAAGTAAGAAATACTGCCTTTTTTTTGGTAGTGCTGCTCTTGGAATACCAACCCTAGAGAAGAGTTCTAAAAGTTTAAGTAAATTGCAAGTCTTCACTCCAAAACATTCCTCAGTTTGCTTTAGATGTGCAGAGATTATGCTATTTGCACTATTTCATCTGATTTTACAATTTACAGGAGCTTGCAGTGCTTTGTCACCTTCACCACCCCAGTTTAGTGTCTTTGCTGGCTGCTGCAATCCGTCCCCGGATGCTGGTGATGGAATTAGCCCTCAAAGGATCTCTTGACCGTTTGCTGCAACAAGACAATGCAAGTTTAACTAGAACACTTCAGCACAGGATAGCTCTACATGTAGCAGATGGTTTGAGGTAAGTGTGACTTCTGCATTGCTGTAAAAACAGGATATAGCTTCAAGTAGGATATAATGCAAATGAAAAGCTTCCGTTGTCTCACATCCCAAGCAGAATATTTCCTGGGTCAGACAAGTGCTTGTATTTTTATGGTTGATTGGCTGATACATAACACATACTTTCGTTACCTGTTTTTTCCTGCTAATGAGTAATGCTCATGTAAGTAGAGAAATTGCAAGACTCTGGGTGCAATTTCTATGTGGCTGCTGATTTCTTACTAAAATGTCAAAGAAATTAATTTAGTGCATTTCTCAAGTTCTGAAGGTCCAAGAATTACCTCAGGAGCTCTTGCAGTGTGACTTTAAAATGACAAAACCTGCAAGGGGGCTCAGGGATCAAAGAAGCTTAAGGTTCTAAGATGCATTTTTCAAACTGTCAGTGACTCTTCAGATAAAACTTGGTACTGAAATACTGCAATGTAAATAGTAAGGTAGTAAATAGTATTTCAGAACAATTCTAAAGTCACTGTCTGGAAAGGCTGTGTCATATTGGTGATGTTTGACATTTTTAACACAGTATTTCATGTTTGAAAGCACAGTTTGCTGTTGTGGGAATAATGCACTCAGTGTGTATATACAGATGCATCCCTGACTTACAAATGCTTTCAATAAATATTTTTTTGATTACTAGGTACCTGCATTCAGCAATGATCATCTACCGTGACTTAAAGCCTCACAATGTGTTGCTTTTTACCTTATATCCCAATTCAGCTGTTATTGCAAAAATAGCTGATTATGGCATTGCCCAGTATTGTTGCCGAATGGGAATAAAAACCTCTGAAGGCACACCAGGTATGGAAATATGCTTTGATTTAAAGTCCATTATGTCCAAAATATCTAATATATTTTTTATGTAGTCTGTAAGAAGTAACTCAAATCTATATTCTAGTCAAAATCACAAAAAGGAGTCCTAATCATATTACAAGTTGTGATGCTGGATTTATACCTCTTGGCCTTTCCTCCTGTTCATGTTTTAACACCTTTTAGAAGAATCAAGGAGTATATTAAAGCTTTAAAAAGAGAAGAAATTAAATTACATGCATTCATAATAATTCTCCATTGTCTTGTTTTAATATGGTTATTGTGATATTGAAATTATACTGCTAACATTTTTTGCTTTAATTTCCAGTAGTGCGTACATAAGTCTTAATTTTTTTTAAAGGCAATAAATACCTGCACTGTTCTCCAACTTTAGAGAGAACCTATTAGCATCCATTCTAAAGCACTGAACAATTCAACCACTTTGAAAAGTGCCTTTAGGTCTTTTAAGTTGTGCTTGAGAGTGTGACTTCAAGTGTTAAATGTTAAACCTTCAATAAAGACTGCAGACTTGCCCTTGATTTTTAGCATTCATTGATAAAATGATTATTTTATATTAAATGGGGCGGGAGTTCTGTAACTGATGTACTATTGCCTTTCTTTGTACTTACTGCTGATATTTTTGGAGGTCTGCCAAATACAAGCTATTGCCAGCCCAGAAATAGTTTGATGATTTTCCGTGCACTTCCTGTGCTGTTTTTATCAATAGTTGTTTACTTTTTAAAGTATAAAGATGGCTTCATCTTGATATGAAGCATACTTATTAATGAATGATTTATTTGCAGGATTTCGAGCACCAGAGGTTGCCAGAGGAAATGTTATTTACAATCAGCAAGCTGATGTTTATTCATTTGGCTTGCTGCTTTATGACATTTTAACAGGAGGAGGTAGAATAATGGAAGGCTTGAAGTTTCCAAATGAGTTTGATGAATTAGCAATACAAGGAAAGTTACCAGGTATGCCTTGTTTCTTAAAGCTTTGACATTTGTCCTGCCTCTTCCAGAAATAGCATATCTTATGGATTATGTTGTATCTAACAGTGATCATAGAAGGAGACTTAGAAAAATATTCATCATATTCTTCATATTCCATCTGCATTAAAATATGTAATTATTGGCTGCTGGAAGGAAGATTAAACAGTGTCAGGCTGGACATGATGTAATCATTTGGAAAATGTAACTCAGGACAATGTAACTTGGGCAACTTCTGCCAAAGTGTCAAGAGCTGTTGAATTTTTTAGCACTACAAGGTTTATGTGTGGTGTTCTTATTTATTGCCCAGCAATAGTGGGTATACTCATGAAACATTCTTTAAGGAATGTTTTGCTCCATTTAGGAAAGAGCAGCATCTAATCTGACATGGCTTCTCTATTGTGAGAGACAGAGAATTCATACATTTTCTGCTCCTTAAGGAGAATAGTCCAGTTCTAAATTCAGACAGGTTCCACTCCCTTCCTGAAGGGGATATCCCGGGAACTGATGACTAAGTATCTCTTGAGTGCAGCTGTATTGACTGTATTATGAGCCCTCTGAAATAATTCAAGTATTAGTTTCTGGAGACAGTACAGTTCCTTCCACCTATGCTCATCATTTTTTTAGTCCCACCAAAAGAGGGGCTGGCTGATCTCACAAGTAAACAGTGCCTATCATTTGTTGCACTGAATATGTTCATTTGCAGGTATTCATCACTAATGTTACCTCTCTCTAAGGTAGGACTGGAATATTTGCTGTGGATTTTGATGAACTAAAAGGAAAAGCAATACAGGCACCATTATTCATGAATGATTTGTTCTCAGAGAGTTCAGCAGCTATAGTCATAAGACACATATTCCAAGCACTAAGTGGGAATTTAAACTTCCATATCTTGTAAATGCTATATGGAGTTGTTCATCTATTTGCTGTATCTTTTATTGGAAATTCATCTATATTGCATATACTCAAAAGAATAAATAAATGTGGAAAATAGTGTTTACAGGAATTTGAAAGACTATTGACTGAAGTGACATACCCTTGAATGGTCAGCATTAATGGAAACACAACCCACATATATCTGCAATTCAGTCTCAGACACAGGGACATAAAAGAAAAAGATAAAGCAAAATACATTTGCATTAACTGCTGTTAATTAAAAGGACTCTAGTTCTAGCATTTCATGCTCTAGCATTTAATGGCAGATGAGCAATTCCAAGCTGTTCATGCTGACATTTTACCTAAGAATGTGATATTTCTTAGAACAGCTCAGTAAGAAAAATGAATTCTAAAAATAAGAAGAAGGTTAGTTAAAACTATGGTAAATGCCGGTTAAAAAGTTATGTAATTTTACATTCTAGATCCTGTCAAAGAATATGGATGTTCTCCCTGGCCTGAAGTTGAAAATTTAATTAAAAAGTGTTTGAAGGAAAACCCTCAGGAGCGACCAACATCTTGCCAGGTACTAATTAGTGTATTTTTTTGTGGTTTTATGATAGATGGCAGTACGAAGTTGTGGTTTCTGAAAAGGAATCAGTCATTAAGTTAATGAGAAGCACAGGTTTCTTTCTGTTGTTCTTTTCTGGAATGGAAACAGCCATGAAATACCGTCTGCTTTCACCATCCAGAATAAATTGTTCCATTGAAATCTACCAACCACATGTTCTAGCTTGGTGTGTTCCCCTGTGTTGCTGTGTAGCAATTGTAGTAAAACACAGATCGGATTACTTCTTGGTCTTTACTAGAGCTATGCAAAAAAGACTTTGTTAAATAGTATCAGTGCAGCTACACACTTTTAGGTGGCAGTAAAATGACCAGACCTGCTGAGATGCTGTGTACATATTCTAAAAAACATAGTTATCCACTGCTTATTATTTATCACTGTAGAAACCATTGTTGTCACCGTGTGTATGCTGTGGCTTTCTTTGTAGGTTTATGAGATCCTGAATTCTGCTGAGCTCATCTGTTTGATGAGGTATGTCTCAATACCTAGCACATCTACAGCAGAGTGCATGGTGGCTGCCAATCAAAGCTGCAAGAAGGCAGGAGTCTGGATAGGCAATGGAAACACAGAAAAGGCACAGCTTTCATTTGTTAACCTAAATACAGATGGACATACTTGTGAGGTATGTGGGAAGGTTGACATTAATTCTATTTTTTCTGGCACACAGATGTATTTCAGAAAAATTAATTGCATTTTAACAGCAGGATATTACTTCTGGAAAGCTAAGCTTTGGGAGAACAAAGATTGCTTGTAAGTGAGTCATCATTGTACCCATGAAATGAAGTAGAAAAGCAGTTGCTTTTTACTCTCTTCCTGTTATCCAGCCTGAACTTTCTCATAATACTGTCTTTCCACTACTGGATTACTTTCTTCCACTGAGATGGAAACTATTTCTAGCATGGAGGCCACAGAAAGGAGTAGTAGTTAGGCAGCCCTTCGTATCTCTACCTCCTCTAACAATCCAGGTAGTCTCTTAACAATTTCTCACTTCCTGCAAATACGATCTCCTTGTGCCACTTTGGTGATGGCCTCCAGCTCTTTTCATATGATTTTTGTACGCCTCAGTCCTGCCCCATCAGCAAAGGGGAAAGGTTTTACCCAGGACTGATATGCTGTGATGAACATGTGTGCCAGAATTGAGCATAATTCATCATCAAAGTTGTTTCAGTTCTATTTCAATCTGCTGTCTGTTGACCATGATACATCTGAATTGGTAGCTTTGGTATAAATTATTTATTATTTGGTATAAATTATTTATTTTCTAAAAATAAAATGAGAAAAAGAAATATTAGGCCAGTACTTTTCACTGTTAGCAATTAGTATTGCAGTAGTTCCATTTTTCCAACTTTCTGACAACTTTGAGACCTTGATTAGAATAGAGAGAATATCTTTTTTTGTCAGCATTCAGCCAAGAGATTTTCCTGTGTACTGTTTGAGGAGTCCTTCCCAGCACTTTGAAGATAAGTGGCATGGCTAATGATGTATTCTGCTAATAGGGAATTAGATTTCTTAAAGGGGAAGTTAGACCAAGGGTCTGTCCAGAGTCCAAGAAGATTGTGCTATATTTTTATCATCAGTAATTTGCTAGCATTTACCCTTACTGAAATCATGAACAAGTTGTTTTTCTTCTTCTTTTCTGACTCAGGATATTGCAGACAGTAAAATTATAAGTTTGGCCTTAGTGACTCTTCCTACTGAGAAAGAAAACTGGATTGTGGCAGGAACTCAATCTGGTTCTCTGTGGGCAGTTAACACAGAAGATGAAACAAGAAGGCATCGTCTGCAGAAAATGTCAGATTCTATCACTTGTTTATACTGTAATTCTCTTTCAAAGCAAAGGTATAAATGAATTTTAAATATTTTTGGTTACATTTTGAAAATACTGCTAAATGGAGGTGTTTGGAAAATGACATCTGTACACTCTGCACTTTTGTTCTCACAACTGCTTATTTTGCCCTTCCACTTAATTTTGCTCCCAGTGTAACTGGGGACTGCATTCCTGATCACAGGGGTTGTGTTTGCTTTTAGTGGTTAATTGAATACTTGAAGTACTAGAGACCTTGCATTTTAATTTGTCTTACCTGATTAAGGCATTTCTAGAATAAATTATTTTATTTTATTTCAGCAAACAGAAGAATTTCTTCTTGGTAGGCACAGCTGATGGCAGACTGGCAGTTTTTGAAGACAGAGCAGTAAAGGTAGACTTGTTCTTTGTGGTCTGTTCTACAGAGTGCTATCAGTAATATCTAAAGCAGCTACCAAGAGTAGCTTTATTTCATGCCACTTATTTTTTAATTGCTTCTCTAAAACTAAAATTATTTTTCTACTGCAGTCTGAGAGGAACTGCACATGTTTTATAATAACTGCTTTAAACAATAGAGTTAAGAGGTGAAAAATTCCTTTGAAAGGCCTGGCAAACTGGCTAGAGGCTGACATTAATGGTTGTTGTTATGAATATTCTAACAGTTTTAATCTCCTTTATTTATTGCTGTAATAGCTCCTTTTTCCTCTCATTTAGTAAATTTTTGTGAAACAGCTATGTTAAAGAATAAAATATTGTTTTCTGTAATCAGAGTTCTGCTCACAGAACAGATGAAGAAATGCGGGGAGCTGTTTATACCGGCTGGTACCTGAAGGTGTTTAGTTCCTGACCATATGCAGCTGAGAGCAGTTATGGAGTTGCAGTGCATTTCAGAACTAGATTATAGTCCAGTGTAGGACATCCTCAAAGACATGGATGTGACTTTCCAACCAGTTCTTGAATTGTGCCAGGGGTTGCAGAAAGTATCAGTCCCTGCTCTGGCCTGTTTCTGCTCACAGGCTGTCTCCTATGAGACATCTGTGAAGTGAATATGGTGCTTTTCAGTCAGTAACATTCTGGAAATATTCTGAACCATCAGAAAATCTGGATGTGCAAATTTAATTCAGCAGGCTGTGGGGCCTTGTTTTAACAAGATTCTGAATGTCTGCATCCTCCTTGTTTCTAATGCAGAGTATATTTTTTCTTGCAGTGTAAGGGTGCTACACCTTTGAAGATACTGACTATAGGAAATGTTAGCACACCCCTGATGTGCTTAAACGAATCCTCATGCTTATCTGAAAAAAATGTAATCTGGGGAGGCTGTGGAACAAAAATCATTGCCTTAACCAGTGACTTCTCTGTTCAAAAGCTCATTGAAACAAAGACGAGTCAACTGTAAGTTTTTTATTTTTATAAGTGATGTTATTTGGCTCATTTGTTTTCATTAAAGATTTCTGACAGTACTTTGATGTAATGTCTTGTTCTAGAGCTCGTTCTTTGAGTTTGCTTGTTTCTGTTCTTTTCATAATGCAGGTGGAGTATCAGTGAGTATTGTCGAAAGTATTTGTTGTTTTAAACGAGGCAATACATTTTTACCCCATAAAGGATTTATGAAGTTAATATCTATGCAACTGATCAGTTTTCTTCTCCAGTTGCATTAGTCCAGGCCCTGTTTACTTTACTTAGAATTACACATACATATTTATCACAGTATTTGTCCTTCCATGTTTGTCAGTATGATATGTGTGTATATCTTTGCCCTACATATATTTAATCATGTCTGATTGCTGACTTCTCACTATTTAGAAATTATTGACTGAGGGTTTGGGAGTCTTTGATGTAATTCTCACATGGACAAATGCTACTCTGAAGTTAAGAGACATTTTTCCTGAGCAGGGAAAACAGTGTTTGATGAGAAAGATTTATTAATAGACTTTGAGCATTAATGTGCCTCCAAGGATGTCATCAGCCTAACTCTGTTACTGTGAGAATTTATGTTGAACTGTAGGAAGATTAAAGCAAAGCCTTTCAGTTGTATCTTAGCCTAGTTTGGTTTTAAGGCTGAATGAATCTGCAAGAATCTGAGGGAAACTAGTCCTAGCCATAGTAGTCAAGTTTTTCTACTAGGTATTTTCTGTGTATCTAACTGGAGTTCTTCTCTCTTCTAGGTTCTGTCATAATGCTTACAGTGATGCAAACATTATTTCAATAGCAATAGACAAATCCATCTACTTGGCAAAGAAAAACAGCCATTTTGTGGAAATCTGGGACAAGAAGACAGAAAAACTTTCTGAATTAATTGACTGTGCACATTTTCTTAAGTAAGTGTTTTCTTTCAGAGTTGTTGGCCTGGTAGATAGGAAGCTGAATATCAGATTGCCTTCTCTAGCATGGTACCCTAACCAGCCAGAGGTAAGGGATTTACCCAGTTTGTTGGGCAAGTGTGGACTTCCTATCTTGTCTTTTTGCCCAGAACTTCAGAATATTCCAAGCAGAATCCCATTTTTTAAAGACCCTTACTGTATTTCCCAATTTCTCTATGATGTCAAGAAGACTCATTTAGCTCAAGAAAGAAGAAAGTATTTTGCTGTCCTTCAGGTGCTAATACTAATCCAGTTACTTCCTCATCCCCTGAACAAGATGTCTTTTCAGTGCACAAATTCAGGAGGAAATCAGATTTTTATTAACTGTGACAACTTTTTCATTTGCATTTAAATTGATCCTCTGCCTTAGCATGCCACATCCATTTCTTTTTATGGTGAGGTTAGGAGCAGGTGTAGGTGTGTTCTTCCCACTTTGCTGTGACATTAACCTCCTGCAAACTGGGG
Source organism: Corvus brachyrhynchos (assembly GCF_000691975.1). Lineage (NCBI taxonomy): Eukaryota > Metazoa > Chordata > Aves > Passeriformes > Corvidae > Corvus > Corvus brachyrhynchos. The sequence goes on along the minus strand of NW_008246057.1, from coordinate 3,873,696 downwards.
GAGAACAAAGAAGTGTACCTGATTCCTATTTAAAGGTCTTCTGAAGCAGACCAGATGGCTCTTAGAAGTCAAATAGTTTTCATACCAGTTTGTTTGCATGAGAATTTGTGAATGATTGCTTAAAAGTCTGGTATTCAGAGAGTTGCTTTAGTAGCTGCAGAATAGGGTGCCACAAAATTCCAATACCAATTCTTTCCGTACTTGTAGGAACAAAGTGGAAAAATTAAATAAGGAATCAAAACATACACTGGCTTATTCTGGAAGAGTGAAGACAATTTGTCTGCAGAAAAATACTGCACTGTGGATAGGGACAGGAGGAGGACATATCTTGCTGCTTGATTTGTCAACACGTCGTCCTGTACGAGTTATAGACAAGTTCTGTGATTCTGTTCGAGTCATGATAACAGCTCAGCTGGGTAAGTAAAACTATCAAGTGATGAGTACTTTGAAATCAGTGCTAAGGTTAGGTTTGCTGTGTCCTGTTTGTTATGGTGTTCCAGGAGCAGATTAGCATGATCCATGATATGCTCATTCATTCTTCTCCATGGCTGTCATTTTCCCTCAGTGTCAGACTGTTGGGTGTAAGCTGAATACCAGCAGGCTGAATACCCGTGCCCACACAAAGCAGCACTTCTTCCCTGGCTTGTCACTGGTCTGCACATGAACCCCCCACCTTCAGTGCATCCTTGTGCCGTGCTTCAGCACAGCTCTCACCATCCTGTCACATGGTCTCTTACGTGTGTCTGCCTGTGTTCTTTCTCCATCTCAAGTGTTACACTTCTGGCTTCTCTCTCTGTGGGCCATGTTGGATTTTAATTATTTTTCCTTCATTGCTTATTGCCTAGTTTTCTTCTCCCATTCTCATTCAAGAGTGGTTCTTTTAGATTTGGGTTACAGGCAGATCACAGCAGAGCTGGGAAAGTGCTGCACATCTGGATTTGGGGTGTGGACTTGTGCTGCTCCTGTCATCAGGAACAGTTGTTTTGAGCTGCTGTAGGCAGACAGGAGTTGTAGGGTTTCAGTGGTGACCATGAACAGCCATAGGAATGTAGCTGAGGAAGGGGCACTCCTTGGCTGTTGAAAGTTCCTTCACCTCTACACTGTCCTGCACCTCTCCCAAAAGTAATAAAGGCCATATCAACTCAAGTTTGTGGTACTGCTGTAGTGATTACATTCAAAATACACATTACTTCAAAAGTACTTTGTGGCACAACATACGGATTCCCATCACTTTCCACTGTGTTTTGGGAAAAACTCTGGAGTTTCCCTGTCAGTGTTATTTAAAGTGTGTTTGCTGTCCAAAAAAAACAACAACAAAAAAGACACAGCAGCTGTTGTGAATTCAGCAGCACACTGTAGTCCTGATAGCAAATATCACAGTTTCACAGTTGCAGGCTGTGGATATTTTCTCCTTACCATCATGAACTTACTCTGGGGACTGTTTCTTCCTTTCTTGCACCAGAAGAATCCATCAACTACAGTTAAGTCATAGTGCTGGCAGTGTTGTATGAGTCAAAAATACCTCATCTTCCTCTGACTTGCCTTTGCCTGAAACAGCAAGTGTTAGTCTGTTCAGTGCTCAGCTGTTAATGGTGCCTGCTATAGCACAGCATTTTTAGTCCATCTAGTCCTGATAGCTACAATGTTAGTATTATAAAGGGACATTTTATTTTTAGCATTTTGTAAAGAATAGTTACTATGAAAACATAATAATTTTTGCCTTACTGCTGTTATTGATAGGGAAAATATATTGTATAGAATAGTATGATTTAAAAAGCCTTGAGGGTCAGTCATCACAACATCTTTAATCAAAATTTTATTTATAGAAAAATTAATATTCAGGAGAAAGACTTTAGCTGCGCTTGTACAAATCTCAAGAACAGCAAATAAGATTGATATATGCAGTTTGATGTGTACTTTTTTCTTTTGATCATCTTTTTGCAGCAATTGTTTATAGGGCTGGGATTTTTTTTCCTAAATTCAAGGACTTGGTTTCTACTGGAATCCATGAAAATGTCACTGAGGCTGCTGAGCGGTTCTTCAACAGTACCCCACTGCTTATGTGAAATAAGAGAAGATAGAGGGAAATATTTTTGTATGAAATAGTTTCATTTAAGGTTAAAACATATAATGTCAAGCAGAGGCAAATAATTCAGGAAAAAGAGATTTCCAGACTTTGAGACATTAATCTTATCTGTACTTCATATATGAATATGGAAATACAATGTCATTTTTCAATTCTGTCACCTAATACATTGATGTTCAATAGGCATGAAACTTACTATAGAGAATAATTTAGATGTAAATCTGTAGTTTATTTTGCAAGTGCAGATTTAGATTTCTATATAGTGAGACAGGACCTAGGTCTAAATAAGAAACATTATACTTAAGTTCCAATCACTTTTGTAAGGAGTATGGATAGGACTGGCTACAGAAAAAAAATTAAAGTGGTGAAAAATCTGAGCATGGAGGATGTGTATGATTCCCACCATCCTTCATCTACTATAACCAGATTTACATCACATTCAGAGGAGAATATAGTGCTGACCTCCTCGGAGCAGGAAAAACCTCTCTCTACCTTGCAGAGGGCCCAGGGCCCACTAGAAAACTTCCAAACTGCACTTTCACAGTTCAGCCATACTCCAGTCTATTTACCCCAGAAACTGTTCCCCTCCTCATCTGTGCCCTGGGCGTGTAAGGCTCCATGTATGAGGAGGTGTGAGGTGCAGTACTGCAGCTGGGGTGTCTGCACAGTGGGGGCTGTTCCTTCCCTGGCCTGATCCTGACCCAGGGGCATAGGCTGGGTCCTGTATTCCTCTACCAGCTTAAAGCCAAGGGCTTTCCACCCTCATTGTGTTGCCAATAGGAACAGGGAGCTGCCGTGGCAGGAGAACATGTGACAGCTTCTATCTATCTTTGCATAGACATGTCTTGTTGGAAATAAGCAGGAAGTTGACATTGAAACACTGCCACATTCTGTTAATCCCTTTGTGATCCAACCACTCTTCCTGGTCTTTTTTTTGCATTATTCAGTAGGCACCTTCTTACAATCTATCCCCTATTTCCACTTCCCACCCATATGCCATCATAAGTTTAAAACTTCTAGTTCATAATTTTTCTCAGTTTTTGTCATATTTGGTTGGTTTGGTTTTCTCGTAACTGAACTGGTTACTGGTACATTCTGCTGTGCACTGGGACTTCATTGGCAGCCTGTCCTTCTGCTGTGACATCTGTTTCCTGTGACTCTACCATCTC
>NW_008246057.1:3856439-3870400 GCF_000691975.1 Corvus brachyrhynchos | reverse complement strand
TGTGCTTATGCCTTGGAACCCTGATAAACCCTGACATTAAATGGAGATGGGAACTATATTGTCTTCGTGTCTGGGTTTTTCATGGTTAGTGATTTCGAATAAAGGGTCCAGTTGATTGAACTCTGCTTTCTGTCCTCTTAGTGCCTTGATGTCATCTATTCTTTCTGTCCTTAAATTACAAAATTGACATTAAAATTAAGATCTGATATTTTATTTCTTTGAAAAAGGGAGTCTCAAGAATGTGGTCCTTGTTTTGGGATATTGCTATAAAAGTGACGCCGAAGACAACAAATACCACAAAGGTACCTGAATTGTGTTTTATTAACTTGTATTATTAGTGGAGCAGATACTATTGTGCTTGACTACTCACTGAGAGTGAAGAGTTGATCATCATTTGACATAATTTTATTGAAACACTATTATTAAATAGTTTTTGGTTTCTTTTGCATATCTGGGATCATACAAACTAAAAGTAACTTCCAAAAATGGATCTGAGGAAGCCACTGTTAGAAGGGTACAATACAACTTGTTGGGAAACTGTATTTGGAGAGTAAATGTCGTTGTCTAATTGGAGAATGTATCAAATGGATTTCCAGAGGTGTCTGTGCTAGGTCAGGAATCCCCAATGTTTTCATGAGTGATGTGGATGAAAGAATAGTGAATGTGCTTTTCAGATCTGCAGACAATTTACAGCTAAGACAAGCTCACTGGAGGGCAGGATTAGAACTCAAAGTGACCCTGACAAACAGAACAAATAGTCCGGAAGGAAATAGGATACAATTCTGTAATGACAAATGCAAGACTTTTTATTTAATTAGGAATGATCCATTGTACCAGCCTGAGGAAATGATCAGCTTAAACAGCAGTGCTGCAGAAAAAGGGTCAGAATTGATGGGAGGCTGGTTATGAGTCAGCCATGTCATGTGGGTGCAGAGGAGGCAAACACCACTCTTGCACCATGAAAGGGGTGCCTGTAAGACATGAGCTAATTCTTACACTCTTCTGAGTGCTGATATGGTCTCTGCTGGAGGAGCCTAACCATTTGGAATATTGCTGAATGATCTGGACTATTAGGAATAGTCCAGAGGAGACAAATGCAACCTGTGAGGAAATGTTACAGGGAGTTAAATTGGGTAATATAAATAAAGCTTAGAAAGGACATGATAATAGGCTTCAAATATGTAAATGAAGAGCAAGAAAATAGAGACTTCTACATATTCCCTGTGGGTAGGATAAGCACTAACCAGTTTCTGTTACAGCAAGGGAGATTTCGGTCAGACATTGGTAAAAGCTTCCTGACAATTAGGATAGTAAAGTGCTGAAAGATAGAAAATCTTCATCTTCGGATTTTTCTAAGAACAGTTAAAGTTGATGCTCTGATCAATGCCCTTCTTCACCTTTCTCTCATCCCAGTTTCAGTGACTCCTAAAAATGTGGCAAAGATAGTATACAGTTAAGAAGGGCAAGTGTAGATGAGCTGACTGAAATGAGTCAAACTTTAGAGCACTGGGGTTTATACTATGGTATTCCCCAATTTCTGTAACAAAAAGAACATTTATTGGCTTACTAGCATTTTTATTTTATTTAAGAGTGACATTAATTACAGAGAAGAATCAGAAACTCCAGAATCCTTGGGGCCTTAGTTTGTAAGCCTCGACTCATGTTAGTGTTCTCAATTATCTCTCTTCCACTAACTCCAGTGTGAATTCTTCATGAATAAAGAGTTGTTTGCATGAGTGTAGATTGAAGAAGTGACCTTTTCTCAGTATATTCACTAGCTTATGAAATCAGTTTTTATTTTACAGTGAATGGGGTTTGAGTCTCATAAGCATTTTGGGGTATATCTGCTTGGAAAGATAGAGATGAAATTCTAGCAGGTACCTCAGTATTAGCATTAGCTGTAGCTCAGGTCAGTACCTTAAGGCCCACAGAAACCAGAAATGGTTTTTCAAGTACTTTTAAATGGGATACTCTTAAATTTAGGAACTGGAATCCAAATCATTGTGCAAGTACAAACAGCTTGTAACCCGTAACTGCATCACCTCACACATGAAGTGTCATGTAACTTGTCTTCTGGGTCCTAAAAATCATGCTTCATGGGGTGAATTTATGAGTAATTGAGAACAAGCAGATAAGCAAAATAGTTTCAAATTATGCAATAACTCATCTCTGTTGCAGTTTTCAAATTTTCTTTTTTTTTCTCCAGAGTTACAATCCTGCGTGTCAGTGTGGGACATTAACCTGCCCCATGAAGTGCAAAACCTGAAAAAACACATAGAAATGAGACAGGAATTAGCAGAAAAAATGAAGAGCTTTTCTTTGGACTGAAAAGTCACCCTGCAAGTGCCATTCTCTTTTCTAGTCTTCCATCCTAACATACTGTGCAATATTTACAACTTCTTCTTCCTGTCGTTTTTAACCTAAACCAGGAAGAAAATTACCATGGGAGTATTCATAGGATACTAAGAAGGAATAAGTTATTTGTAATATTTGAAAGGACAGAAAACTGTTGAGAATTTCTGATTCTAAAATGTTATCATGTATCTGTTGTTTACCTGTGAAGTTCTGCTCTCTGTAACTATGGCTCAACTTCAGTATAACATTGTTCATCCAGTTTTTAATCCCAGTTAAACTGGGAATAAGCCAGGAGACTATAAATGGCTCTAATTTACTTCATTATCTCTACTGAGTTGACACTCTAATAAGAAGCAAAATTTAAGCCTCTGTGTGTTTACTGCAGTTTGCATGTATGAGTTTGCTCTTATGATTCATGGTTTAGTAATGTCAGAGCTCATGACCTTATGAAAAACATCATATTTTATCTAACAGCAGTGTTTAAAGGAATATATCATGACTACATTACTCTTTGAAACCAACAGGCAGAATTGTCTGTGTTTCTTCCATGACATTGACTTTTTTTTTCATTATGACCAGCAACAACCCCATTGTGCTACAGTAATAAAACAGCTCCGAATTAAACACCCTGACAGGCTCCTGCACGTCGGTGTCCTCCTGCAGCGCTGCAGTCTGCCTGCTCCTAGGAGATGCAGTCACACCACTGGGAACGCTGCCAGTCACGTAGACCTCTTGTGCAGCTCTCTTGGAAGAGAGAAGAGAAAGCACAGGGTCAATGCCCTGGTCTAAAGGCTGCTATGACTTGCTCTTAGTCCAACTTGCTTGTTTGCTTACCTCAGTGTAAAAAAAAAAAAAAAGAGAAGCTTTGCTTTGATTTTTCTCACATGCAAAGTTTCCACTTACTCATTCTTGTTTGAATTTATGTTGTTATTTTGGGGAATAATCAGGGGAACCTTGAGGAGTGTAAGACCTGGCTGCCTCTTCCAAATTTGTTTCTACACATCATCATTCAAGAGACACTTTTTGCTGCTTTCTGGCTGTAAGTCCAAGCAGCTGCTTGCAGCCCCCACTGATCTGCTCTAAGGAAGTGCCTTATTTCTGTCTACCTGAAGACAGATGCCGTTTTCTTTTTTTGATACCAGAAGAATCTACAGAGTGCTCCCAAAATCTCAAAGAGTGGAATATCCAGAGCCATTCCTGAGTCTATGGAGCTGAACAAGGTTGAGCAACCAAAAAGTTCTCAGTTTTTTGTTGGTTTTTTTTTTTTAGAAAATTACGTACTGGGACAACTGCATTTCTTGTGGCCAACTCTAGCATTGTTCTAGTTTCTGCCAGTTGTGGAGTGCATACTCAGGATTTCTTTCAGATATGCATCCCAGTTTTTATGTATTCTTATAATCTGTGTACTGAGAAGAATTTTCTATTTATATGGGATTTTATAACTCAGAAAATATATATTATCTTAGAATGAATATGGCTTTTTTTTAAAAGAAAAGAATATATGCATTGTGATTAAGTTTATCTCTAAGTAATTTTAAAATGTAAGCCTAAACATTTTTATTAAAACTGTGCTTTGTTAATAATGTAAGTCTACTTTCTCATCATTGAATTTTTAAGAAGGGGCTTTTCTGTGCAGATTTTGTGGCATTTAATTCCTTCAGGGTGGTGCAAAATCCTGGCTCTGTAGGTGTTATTGACACAGCTGCATTCCCACTTGTGCTCTGGCTCAGTGCATGTCTTGAGCCCTTTTCCCTTCCCATTTGTCTTCTACTTCCTGTTTCTGCAGCCCTTCCGAGAGATAGGAGGTGACCTGTAAGGAGTTCTGTCCCTGTGGTCATCCCTCACCTCTCCAAAACTCTGGATAACACTGATTCATAGACTGAATCAGGTCATGTATTCAGTATTACAGGAAGGGCAAGAACAAAAGAAACAGCAGCCAAAAGAGAGTCAGGAGCTCATTGCAAACCTGACTCAACTGGCCACTGTTGATTTATCCGTGGTGGGAGAGCAAAATTCTGTCATGGTGGTAACCAACAGGGACTGTTTAGCAATACAGCACTCATCCACACAGAGAACAGTGATCCCACTGCATCCTCACCAAATACCTTCTAGTACTGCAAGAAGATATTTAGAGAACATCTTGTGTTGGTGCTTCTTGTAGAAGCGCTCAGGGACTGCCATCCCTTCCCCAGCTGGCACCTGCCACCAAGGGCAGGAACAGCACCATTGAACCATGCACTACCAGGAAACCTATTCCCAGAAATATCTCTACTGACAAAGTAAAAGGAGAGAGGAAAAAAAAAATATCCATAACTTTGTGTTCACTCTGGTTTCAGTGGACCTGTTTGAAAATCAGTGGAAGCTGATCACATAAGAGGACAAGCCCTAGCAGATGTAGTTTCTTGCATACTTAGGATAACATCCAGCACCTGAAAACAGGTAACCCTTACTCAGAAAAGAGCCTGTTTGCTCATGGGAAACAAGCATGTGGTGTGGTGTGACTGAACACCTGAACTGGGATGGGTAATGAACCCCATATCCCTCGATGCAGCTGAAGGGTGCTGGGCTTTAAACCTAAAGCAAGGAGACTAAACGTACACAGTGAGCTGAATGCTTGATTGGATACTGTTGGGGGTTTTTTTTAAGTACCCTTCCCCTTCTGTGCTACTGAATTTAATTAGAGTCATTCTTTTTTATTGGTTGCTTTGCTCTGGCAAATTACATATGCAGATTTGCTTGCTTATTAATTTTAACCTGATTTCTTTTACAAGCAGTTCCTGGTCAATCCCACTGTAAACAAGCTGCACAGCCTGATTTAATGCACTTTCGGTATTATGTCCCAGCATTCCTCTTACTCTGAACTCTCATACTGCCTCTAGTGTCCCATATTATTACCCTATTACTTCTGCATGCACCACTTTGGGGCAAAACTGGGACACGAAAGGGAGGAGAGAGAATGAGGCCTCTTAGATGTAGCTTAACCCCCAAACGTGGGCATTTGTCATTACTGCCACTTACTAACCATGCCCATCCACCTGCAGCAAGCAAGACAAATAATCCATTCTACAATAAACGCTTCAGATACCAGAGACATGAGAAACTAGTAAGGAAAAACAATGAGTCTCAGTGAATGTGGAAAAGAGTGACAGTCATATTTTTCTATTAGTCTTTCAAGTAGAAGAGCATATGAACAATTTTTCCCACTTATTTTCTGGCTTTTGTCATTAATTTAAAAAAAATAAATCTGAAAACAGCTCCCCTTACCTCCCTTAAGAGAACCAAATTTTCTGAACAGAACTAGCAAGCATTCTGTTATTTCTGTCTCAATTAGTTCTTCATCCATATTATGAACTCATCCCAGGGCTGTACTGATCTGTACATTCTCATATAAAAGCCTTCCTCATGGCCTTTGAACAGGTATAACTCACTGGCTGCCAGCATACCATTTTGGTAACTTTGCCAGGTTCTTTTTTTGTTAGGTAGGCATGTGTCTTTGGAACAATTAGTTTATAAATACAGAGGGGCATAATCACATGACAATGGAGAATCATACTTATTGCATATTTGTATTTTAAAATTCATTATTTCAAGAGGAAGAAACCACAAGATGTATTAATTATTGTTGCATTAGCAAAGGGAAACCTAATTTAGCAAAAACTTAGAAGTGAACCCTGGTGAAATTTTTAACACCTTCAAGAATGTTCTTTGCTGTACCTGTGAGATGTGTAGGCACTGTGAGGACAGCTGTGCCTCGAGCTTTAGGCACCTCAGCAAGGCTCCTCAATCCTTACACTGGTACTTGTTTAATTAAGTAGCAGAATTACGAGAATTATCAAATCGTGATACAACTTTTTCCCCTGCAGTGACCTCATGCTGACTGGTACCTCCCTTTTTACATGGGTTGTTTGGACTGAGCAGTAAACTGGAATTATTTTTCTTTAAGTTATTAAAACTTACGATACACTAATTGATCTATTTTTAAAACGGTAGTTTTTTTAAACTATACCAATATGATTCTAATCATATTGGTATAAAACATGATGAAAGTCAAAAAGCAAGTAAAGGCCTTTTCTTTTTTCCCCTTTCTTCTGTGTTGGTTTGCCTTTCCTGCTGCCAGAGGTTTAAGTGCTGCCGTCAGTCCCTACAAAGGCTGTCACTAATTAGTGAGGGGAGACTTAAAAACCAGTGTGCTGTCTCTGGCGTACGTGATTGTTTACTTCACTTCTGCCACAGCCCATGAGTGTCACTGACCTGAAAAGTTAAAGCGGACAGAAAAAGGGGAAAGAAATTAAAATCTCCTGGGACCATTCCACTGTTCTGCCTTTTTGGAACCATTTTTCCCTTGCCTTTTTCCGTGCTTTTCCCGTGCCACGTGTTGGCACCGGCTCCCGGCGGCACAGCTGTGCCTGGGAGAGCCGCCGGCTCTGCTGGGGGGGCTGTGACACCGCTGCCATCCAGCCGTGAAGCACGGAAACCATTTCCCAGGAAAGCGAGAGGAGAGAGAAAGCAAGGGGGTAAAGAGAGAAATAAATAGCAAGCAGAAGCTGGCAGCGTCACTGCTCAGCAGCCGAGCCAGCAGCCCTGTGGGGGTCACGGATCCCCTCAAGGCTGTCCCAGCAGCGAGGTCAGGGCAAAAAACGGTGCCAAACGTGGGGTGGCCAAACCGTGCCCGGTGCTCAAGGATGCCTGGGCAGAAGCGAGCAGGCTGGAATCTCCTCCAGCGACGTGGGGCTGCCTCCCACCGGGAGCTTCCAGCTTCTCCTGGGCCAGCACCTGCCGTGCCAGAGCACCCCGGCTTGCCCCGGCCGCAGCCCCCTCTCTGGGGCACCCCAGGCCGGGCTGGCCCTGCACCACCTCGCCTCTGCAGACCTGTTTAACGGGGCTGCAAAGGGGACAAAACCCTTCACGGCAAGCTCCCTTCTTAAGGGAAGGATTACCCACCACCAGTCAGAGCCGGAAAGGAGAGACCCCGCGTCAGCCCCACACAGTGACGGCGTGAGCACTGCCTCAGCCCACAGGGTCACACAGCTCCAGCACCGCCTCCTCCTCCCCTGCCCCCGCAGAGCCCGGCCTGCACAGGACCTGCCGTGGGCACACAGCGTGGTGGGACAGGCCATGTAGAAAGCGACCCACGGAGCGGCGACGGAAACACCTGGCGCTTTTCGCTATAAATACACCAACGTAAGGTCGGTCATTCTCTGTTCTGCTTTTTCTTGCCAGGACACCTCAGCAATTGCCTTGAAAACATCTGTTTTCTGTGGAGTTACAAGAAACATCCACCCCTGCCACCACCTGCCAGGCTCCTGGGCTCTGCAATTTGGACTTTAAATCAACTGATCTAAGGCTGACGCCCAGGAATTAAAATTTCACACCAGTATCCTCAGAGATCACAATAAATAAACATTTTTTAAAAGCTGCAGATCTGCTCTCAAAGCTATGAGCCCTTGGATGAGCAGCAGCAGAGGCTGCAGCTTGCCACGCAGAGGGTGGATTCAGGTGCTGCTGATGGAGAGCTGGAAGCCAGTCCATTCCCCCTGAGGTGGTGCTGGCCATGTAAAAAGTATTTCCGCTCTCCACAAGCCTCCACAGCCTGCTACGGTGACCACTCTTTTGCACTAGTCAAGCACCATCAGGTTCAAATGAAACTCAAAGGATGTGGTTAAACCCCATATGCATAAGTAAAGGTTTAATGAGCTTCCTATTATTCCCATGAAGTTCAAAATTTGCAAAGTGAATTTCTGAACTTCAAGGAGAGGTGCCCACTAGAGCCCACACTCCCGGCTGAAGCAGAGCAACAGCAGCACCTGATGCATGGAGAGGCAAAGGCTGGGGCCACCCTGCCCTGTGCAGTGGCCCTGCTCAGTTTAAATGACACCATTGTTCACAGTCACTGTTAATAAGCAATCACCAGCCAGGGAGCTAAGTAATTTTCAGATATTATCCATAAGTTGAAACTCAGCTTCCCCCCACTTTTTTTTCTTTTCCAAAATAGTCCTAGGTGCTGAGCACTCTCCAACTAGAAAATCTCAAGGCAAAACACGCTCTCAACCTTGTAATTAGAGAAAAAATTGAAAGGGAAAAAAACAACAACCCCAAACCATTTCAGTTCCATTTTTATGGCTATTACGGCTAAACCCAGGAACGGACACGAACGCCTGGGTTTCTGCTGAAAGAGTCTGAAATCCGCTTTGCTGGAGCTGGGGATGGAAGCAGGGCAGGGGAGTGCAGGGTCCAGCTCAGAGGAGCATTCATGGCAGCAGCTGTCTGTGACTGTGCAGGCAGAGACACGGGCACGGCCGCATGGCTGCAGGAGCTCTGCTCATCCTGAACCTGCCCAGGATCTGCTTGCCATGGCCTCTTGCCCCCAGACCACACCAGTGATCTCCTGACCCCAACCCAGTCTGGCTTTCTGTTTTGTTTTTCACAATCAAATTACTCATCCTGCAACTCTGAACATTTCTACATATATACACAAAACAAAAAACCCCAAAACCAAGCCACAGTCAGAGTTTGCTTGAATTTTGCTATGTGAAAACGCCACAGAGATGCATGTTCTCGGAACAAGCCTTCAGCTCTCACCCAGGGAACGCTGCACTACCCAGCCTTGAAAGTTGGTGTTTTGATGAATTCATGGACCAGCTCTCACAAAACTCCTCTGGAAGGCAGGGAAAGGTGACACTGTCTTTCTCCTGGGCAAGCACTACCAGAAATGCTTTGGAAAGAATGCTAAGCTATGGCAGAAGGAAAAGATGAAGTATTTCACATGCTTTTAACTAAGCCAGCCGAAGTGCATGCCAGTGCTCTAGCAAGGTGTGCAAGGGCAGATGGTGGACAGACCTACACCATCAAACTCTTGCCAGAGCACAAAAGGCAGCAGGCAAAGTCCCTTAAGGCCTCTTGAAGCATTAACTACTAAACATTAACTTGATATGCAAGCATGGACATTTTCTCTAATCAGCAGGACCACTGCCAAGGCCAAATACTAGACACAATTTGCATTCACTGAGCATTGGCAGAAAAAAAGAAGTGTCTTTACAAGACATAACTGTGCACCAATCTGAGAAAGGAAGGCGTAAATAAACCTCCCATAACCCCATCTTCTGGGGTGCCTTTTAAAAACAGAGAGATCTTTACCAGTATCCCCGAACAAGCTGTTTTAATTTCCCATCTTCCCAGAAGAAAGCAGCAGCCCTTGGCTACCTCTGAAGAAACAGAGCAGAGAGCTTTAGTATCATCGCCACCGGAGATGTGACAAGGTGATCACATCCTCCTGCCTCAGTGTTACTGCATCATTACACAAGACATCCTTAGCAACAGATTTTCTCACGGAGAACTCGACAGCAAAAGGAGAAGACAACAGCTGCCTCCCTAACCTTGGTTTTGCCTCTTCAGTTAATCACAGCTGCATTTATACACCAAATATAATCTGCCTCTGACTGTTCCTAAGCAACTACGCCCTCTACTTAGGGTTTGGTTTGTCAAATCAGTGCCTGTAAAGCTTAAAAAGATCTTGCACAGGGCAGGAGGTTTCACCGTTGTGTAAGAGCAAAGGATAAAAATACATCATTTTGACCATCTTTCCTAACCCAAAAAATGGTATTTTCATCTGCTATCTCCCTTTCAGAAAGTACATATCACATTAACATCTGGGTTTCTGTTTCCCTTGGGACACCCATTCATTTTTCCATCCTACACTCACTTTTGCACAATGCAAATAAATGTGACCAAAAAAACTTCCTGCAATAAATTATTGTTTTCTCCAGGACACCCCTGCACATGCTGGTTAAGGTGTTGACAACACGTGGTACGAGGGTCAGCAGTACTGCTCCAACTGCCAAACCTGCTGTGGAGAGAAAGCAAACAGCACACGGGCAACAGATCCTGCATTCACTCTGCAATGCAGTACCTCACATCTGCAAGTTGATCCCAAATTTTCTTCCATTAGCAACCAGCCCTCACACAAGGTTTTTTTTAGATAAAACAACATGAATATGCCACACAAGGAGTTAACACATTAAGCTGCCTGGCTCTTTTATGTGAGAATAGAAAATAACATTTAAAGTTCTGCTACAGAAAGTCAACCGAGATCAGTCTCTCTCTCACCGGTAGTCTGTTCTACGCAGATAAGAAACAACAGTTAGGAAAAGCCCAAAGCAGAACCAGTCTGAGCAGAAGTAGGAAACAAACCTCAGAAGGAAATGCCAAAGAGAAATGGGAACCAAAGTGTTTCTCAAGTTGCTGGAGTTTTAATCAATGTTAAAAAAACAAAGCACAAAAGAGAAAATCCCAAACCTGGCTCTCAACCCCAAGGACCTGGCTTCCTTGAACGTTTTTCTCCATAGCCAAATTCAACAGAAGTCTTTCCTTATTTCCCACATTTTATTTACTATTTCATTTCTTTTTAGGAAGCCCTTTGCTTTGCATAGCAAATCAGCTGTGTTATTAACACTATGCTCATCAACAAAGTCCAAGTGTCCTATAAAGTACATTAATGGAAGTCAGCAAAATCTGACACCACCACAGAAATTTTTATTTTTCTGTAATCAGTCCTCTTAATTAAAATATTAATTCCATGCTGAGTAAGGCCAGGATCAGCATTATCTTCTAACATTGTTAAACCAGTTTTGCTGAGAAGGAATCATATTAATAATTTTTTACACTGGTGGAGTTAACTGTTCAACCATAGGTGTCTACCAGTGGTTCAGCTTTCATTTTCTCAAAGCACCATTTGCATTAATAACATTCTTTCTCAGTAGCATATTTACAATACAATATTGCTCTCTTCATTTAATTTACAAAACCCTTCATGAACAGCAAGGATTAGTTCTGCAGATCCTGTCTCATCACCTGTCTGCAGCCATATGATTCAGATTCCCTGAAGTCCCCTACTACCAACTCCCTACCTGGCCTAGCAGGCCTCCCAACTGCCCTGAACTGGCAGCTTCTTGCCCCCTTCTTCCTTTTCCCCCATCCATTTCCAGGATGTGAATGCTCCCATGGCTCCCACATGAGCAGCACAGGTACAACAAAGATTCCATCAAAGCAATTTCTTTGCCAAGAATGAGGCATACAAAGATTTCCTCATTTTTTTACTAGGGAGTCTTGTCTTTTATCAAAACTACAGTCAAAAGCCCTTACTTAGAGGGCTTCCTATTCCAAGTCTAAAAGCTGTGCAGGCTGGAGCACATTCTTGGAGTCCTTGGGCACTTCCACACCAATGCCAGAAGTGACACTTTCACTGCTGGCACAGTGGCTGGGTGATCATACAGAGGAACTCCTCTGCTCCACATGCTTCTTCCACTAAGGAATGGTTGCGGCTGCAGAAAGGCAGTGGCTGTGACCAACATCATGGCTTGGGCTGCATCTTACTCACCAAGTTCTCTCTCATTCCCCTCTTCTTCAGGATTTTCTAGGATCACTCCCCAGCTGTATGAAAGATGTCTTAGCCCTCAGCCCCAGCATTATAAAAGAACAAGAAAAGCCAATCCCCCATTTGCACACTTGAGAGAAACCCCAGCTCTGTTACTGTTCCTCTGTGGCTGCTGCCAGCCCTTCCACACATCCCACTTCGTACTCTTTTCTCCTTGGGGCCTGCAGCCTTCCCAGGGATCACTAAGATGCTTCAGTGGTCACGGGCAGCCACCACAAAGACGTTCAACTTGACCACAAATACCGTGCTGGCAGCAAAACTCCTTCACTCTCCAGATCATCCACGTCACGGGGCTCACAGTTTCCTATGTCTCCATGTGCACTCAAAGACAAAAAATTACACAAATTATTTTGTTGGAGGGCTTTTTTGTAAAGGCTTCATTGTTTTTGCTGCCCATCAGCACTGTCTCAGCATATTGCACAATGTTTTCTTTATTACAAAAAGTCTGTATCAGGCAGGAAGAAAGAAAATTTTCTCAGGAGGCTAATGTGTACTATTTTCTGTAATTAGAGGTAAGTGGTTGCTTGTGTGGCCATCAGGAAGTGGGACCTAGTGAAACAAGAACAAGGTGTTATTAATGGCTTGACCAGACACAGAATCTCCACCCTCCCTCCTCAAAAACACACACTTATTTATTCTTGAGCATTTCCTGGATGCATTTTACCTGGCCTCTCATATAAATATTATACAAATTTGGTTGCCTTCCTTCCTCTCTCCTCACTCACATAACCTTGCCAACTGGCAAACTTCAACCAAATTTGAGAGAAAGGCAGAGGTCTCAAAAGGATATCTACTGGCTTAAATGGGAAAAATAAAATATAAAATCAAGTAGTTACTAGAGAAGCAATCCTGTTATTGCCTAATGAAGGGAAAGGTGAAGGAGCATCACTGAACCCCTGCAGCACACAATGCCTCTTTTTCAGTGTGCAGGCCAAGCAAAAGGACATGTGAAACCAAAACTGGGACAAGGAGAGAGACCAGGCCTGGGAAACACGTAATTTTTGGAGCAATATGAAAAAATTTAAGAATATAATAAGGACAATGAAGGGAATATAGGACATTTAAGAGACTCAGCTGCATTAATTCAGCTTGTTAGAGAACTCTGCTTCTTTACATTTTAGGTTTTCCAACTATTTTTAAAAGCTGTTGAATCTCTGCTAATGTGCGTATCAAGGGGAGGGTTTATTGCAAATATCTTAAATTCTCCTGGGACCAAGTCCCAAAGCTGTCCTTATCATCCATCCTCAGCTGTACCACTTAAAGAAATACTTAGAGGAAGTTTTTTCCTTACCGATGTGGATCTGTAAGAGCCCAGTCTAAAACGGCAAAAAATAATTTCTGCTACAAATCTTCCAATACCATGTAAAATTCCTGCAATGTCAAACAACATTTAAATTGTCACCAGTAGTAAAAATGTATTATTTATGGAAGCATTACAACAAAGCTATACACCATACTTACACAGGACACAGTGCAGTAAACCCATACATAAAACACTGAGAAATTAACATGAAGAAAGGAAATATCAAGGGCAGGGCAGAATTCTAACATTCTGAAATGCATCGAGAAAGCAGAGCTCCCAAGTAAACGCAATTCCCTCTGCCAGCTTTCATGGGTGAAAATACATTGTGAGGGACAGAAATATCTACTTTGAAAAGCAGCTCTTAGTTCAAAGTCTCTTTACTGAGCTCTCTTCCAATGAGAGCCAAGGAAAGAAAGAACTTGTAATCCAGATACCCTCATGTCTTGACCAGTAAGTGAATTCTGCCTTTTCAATTTAGTTTATTCTCTTTGATGAAGCAAATCCAGCAGTAAATTGATAAGGAAAACCTTCCCAATTACTTCAGATGGAAATTTTATCTCAACTTTTGTCAGTGATTTAATTACTGGATCCCAACTATAGGAAATACACAGAATACCAGTATGTGTGTCTGTGTATATATACATAGATATCTATGTATCTATAAACAGATGTAGCCTTGCTCTTCCAGAAGTAAATAAACTATGCTATAGTGTGGTGATGCGATACCTTTATTGTATTTTTATATAAGTTTTCTGTACCCCAGTGGTTCATCCCTACCTTCCCCACTCCTATTCCCAGTTGGTTTGCCCCAGACCCAAGCCGCTCCCCTGGTGCTCCCACATGGTTGTTCTCCTCCCCTTGTTCTGGCTCTTT
>NW_008246057.1:3845501-3856242 GCF_000691975.1 Corvus brachyrhynchos | reverse complement strand
GGAGCTACTCGAGTTTTGTCTCCGGTGGTTTGCCTCCAATAAACTTGGATTATCCTGTGTGGCAAGCCTCCTTGCTACTTTTTATCCTCTCCCTAGTCGGGACTGCTGACAGCCACTGTGCCTGGAGCTTCAGCTCCCCCGGGCAGAGCTGAACTCCCGAGGAGCAGCTTTGAAGCCGAGAGCCTCCAGCTGCTCC
The DNA here is from genome assembly GCF_000691975.1 of Corvus brachyrhynchos. Taxonomy (NCBI): domain Eukaryota; kingdom Metazoa; phylum Chordata; class Aves; order Passeriformes; family Corvidae; genus Corvus; species Corvus brachyrhynchos. The sequence goes on along the minus strand of NW_008246057.1, from coordinate 3,856,046 downwards.
CCACTCCTGTTGCACACCGCAGGAGCTAGCCTGGGCAGTGGTCAGTGGCGGTCATTGCGACACTATAGTTACCAAAAAGGAAACAAAAGACCCTCAGAACACCAGAAATGCCGTATTGGGACACCAGAACTGAGTAGCTTTCATGACACATTTCAATGCACACAAATGAGCACTTTGTCTTAAACCTGTTAAGAGGACTCCCCTCTAGTTTATCCATAGCAATCACCATGATTTAAAAAAAAATTGTGATAGAACTTTAGAAGAAAGGCACTGATAATCACCTGTAGTTGAAAAAATTCCCCCAATAATGCCACAGAGCCTCACTAAGAACTGCCAAAAAGGCATGTGTTCTTCTGTCACTGTCACCATAAGTGAACTGATGTCGTATTTCATGAATATTCCTGACACCCCATGGCTGCCAGCTGCATGGTTAATTACTCTTTCCTGAAAGAAAAGACAGAAACACTTGTTAGTCACACTTGTTAATTAGTCACAAGAAAACCAGTCTTACAAGATGGGATGACAAAGAGTTATTTAATCAGAGTTAGCAATGAACAGAAGACCAGAGAATATCAAGGTCACTTTGACCAGTACCTTCTAAAAAGTCAGACACCATGAAGTAGAAATTTACTTTCCTGGTCACTGGTCTGCTGTGCTGCATATCAATATTCACTATTGTGCTTTGGTACTATTCTCTCAAGACTTGCTCACATGGTCCTTTAAACAAGGATTTTTATAACTGGATTGGTGTTGGTACCTATGAGGATAATGCCACAGTCTTGGCCTAGGCTGCTGAACTCCAGCGAGTGCACTGGTGTAATACTTGTCACAACTCTTCCTACTTTATCAGCTACTATGAATCACTTAACTCAGGGTGAAACCTTCATGAGATTTAAGTTGTTGAACAACCTTAGCAATGGCTAAGGTATATATAAAACCAGAGGGTTTATATAAATCACAGAATACCAGGTTGGAAGGCACCTCAAGGAACATCTGGTCCAACATTTCTTGGCAAAAGCCTCTTTTCAAACCTTTTGTCAGTTATGTCATATCAGACAACAGTCACACAGCAAGAAATACACCTCAATAAATAAATAAACACCCCAAACTTGCTGTAACTACCAGGCACCTCAGTCCTAATCTGAGAAATTTCTAGTTTCTTTTCATTTGCCCAAAATCTCAAACCAAAAGACACCAAAGAGGAGAGTGTGGCTGCTATAAATACCTACTTTTATAAAAAGGTTTCAGGAGACAACACCTCAACACAAGCTTCTTTCAAAAGTCTGCTGTCATTTTGTTGTTAGTGAAAAGTGTTGATAAATGTACTGCCATGTAAGTCTGGCTGAAAATATACAAGGGCAGCAGAAAAGAACATAACTGACTGAAGACAAACTCAGCCATGCCTAAGCTAGTAAGAACTGAGAAGACAAGATAAGCAGGACTGAACAGAAAAGCAATATATCACAGCTCCATTTCTCTGTAGATGTAACAGTTTGTGCTTGAAAAAACATGCAGACTATAATACAAAATAAAAAGCAGAATACCACTTTGGTAAACACAGATTAGGCAACTTCTTCGGTTAGCTAATACTGTCATAAACCATACTGCTTTTTATGCTACCACACCAAAGTTAAAAGGATGTCAAAATCATGTATCAGTAATGATAACGGGTCCCAAAAACTTTGCAATGGCTAAATAACAAAACAAACCAGTGGAGAATGCTTTCCACATTTCAAAGCATGACAACTGACAGCATTTAGAGATGGATGATCAGTCATACTAAAAAGGAAGAGAAGACTGAAGGTAGTTAAACAGAACCTTGCCACTGGCAAAGGAAAAAACTATTTTTTGTTTGCTTTTCCTCTGTTATTTCCCTAAGCCTTACTGGTCTTTTGAAGTCAAATGGTGAAAAAAGAATATGAAGTTAAAGAGAACACACAAAATCCACCCTTAAAAGAAACAGAATTCTTTTTCTGCAAACCATTTTGATCTGCTTTCAGCTTCTACTGCTGCAGAAGATTTAACTTTTGATTGCTAAAATCTGCTGAAAACAACTAACCTTGCATCAGATAGTTCAGTGAAGCCTTGCTAGAATTAAATCTTTTTAACATAGATAACTACAGTATCTCAAACATCAAGAATAGTGGAGAAGATTCAGCCCACACTTCTCAAACTCTGCCTCCCCGTGTGCCCACCACTGGCAATTAAACCTCACTGCATTCAAGTTCTAGCTGTGGCCATCTGACCACCATTTTCCATGTCTGCATACGTGCCTACTTTGACAAAATAAATGCACCAAGGTGTTCAGTGAACAGTTGTTCTTAGCAACCCTTCCCAGCTCATCTAATAGGAGTATTTGGTTCCCTACGATTAAACACAAATAAGCTTTGGAAGGCAACAGGGTTGCCTACTGAGGCAGCAAGAGCAAACAAGTACAAAATGCCACTTTACCTCCATTATTCACAGGCTTTTCTCCCAAGTAAGCTGTGGTTGTAGCAACTTCCATAAAACTACATCCCCACAAAAAACTGAAGAGCCAACTTAGACTGGACAGTTAATTGACAGAACCATTGTTACACAGGAAGAGAGAAAAATTGAATGAATACAAGATTTTAAAAAAAGGAATAATAAATAAGATAAGCTGTTGACTGACATCCAGAGGTCTAAGGAATGCTTTAGTTGTTGCAGATTGCGCAGAGAAAACACAAAGCAGATTGCTAAACCAGCAGGAGGTGGGAGTATACTGCATTGTGAAATTCCTCCTCATTCTCTCTTTAGTCCAGCTTTCAAGAGTTTTGGAGCAAACCTTTCCCTTCGGTGGCCTGCATGTCCGAAGTTGAACATCAAGACATCACCTCTACTCTACTTCCCCCTCTGTATTTTCAGAAGCACAACATGGAATTGTGAGGAAATAAAAACTCCTTCTCCCTTGGAGAACATCACAAGCTGCAATACAGTGAACTGCCATCCTACTAATCCCCGTATTTTCTTTCAACCCAAGGCTTTCTTCCCACTTCATCTGTCATTTTTAATTAAACTTTTCACAAAGATTTTTTTCTTCAGCTTTTGAATAGAAGATGAAAACAGAGTTCAATCTCTGAAAATAAGACATGTAGCCAGTACACCCAAGGCTTTTTTCCTATTCACAGCAGTCTTTAAAATTAGTACTTTATGATATATGCTATGCTCCATTAACTACCTTTGCTATGGATTCATAATTAAAAGCCTTCCAAAACCCAGAAATGGAAGTTCTCTTGTTTTGAGAGTAATTAAATTTGGTGGTTCAACAAAGGTTAAAAGACAGCTGAGACACTTACTGTGTAATCAGTTTTTCACACAAACTACCTCTGTTTCCATTTCTTACATTCCACAACCAAGTTCATGATATTAAAGTGAGCTGCATCTTTTTGTTTGCTTCCCACATGGATAAAAAGCTAAAGGTGAATTAAATATTTGTAAAGCTACACACTAGGTTACAGACCTAAAACTCGGAGGATTTCACCACCACCACTATTAGCATCCAGTGAAATGGAAATTACTGTCTATTTATCATTAATTCTAATATCAGACTCCAGATCTACAGATGCAAAACATTAATAGAAGTTTGCATGTGTCACCAAGCATATATATATATATTTTACCATCACTGCTGTATGATAAATCTAGTGTACTAGAATGTTCTACAAACTGTCTCTTCATGCTAGAGTACTATTCAAAACCTTCACATTTGAACTTTTGTCATGAACAATCACTTTTAGATTTTTCATCTCCATGTTTTTTTACTTTCTTCTACTTACCCTTTCTGTTACTGAAAATTGATGAGTTTCTGCTGAAATTTTATATGTATGGAGTTTGGTTGGCACAACTGTGATAAAATACTGGAACATCTGGTTGTCTAGAAGAAAAAAAAAAATCTTAACTGTTGAATCAAGAACAGAGGCCATCTGAGATATTCACAAATAAATCAAAGAAATAATAAATCATCTAAGCCATTTGCACTTGGGACATTCTTCAAGGAATGCCAGCACTGCCAAAACTACTTCAGCACCATCTGTACAAACAAAGTTAGTTTCCATGGAAAAGACACATGTCCCATTTATACTCAGAAATTTATATTTTTCCCATGTAATGAAAAGACTCATTAAGGTCAGGCCACTCAAAGCTTCAAATGAAATGGACAGGTAGTGTTTTCCGGGGCACTAGAACGAGTTTCACATTGTCACACGTTTCATGATAAATACATATCTCACAGTGGTCTGAATAAATTTTAGCCACTGAATTTTATCTACAGTGCTGGAAGTCCTTCTAAACTGGTTACAGCTTTTCTCTCAATTACACTTCTAGAGAATTCTTCCAGGGCCATCAGCATGCTCATGCACTTGATTGCTGTGTCTTTGTGCAATTCCCTACGGGAACAAACACCAATTGACTGAAGCAATTTATTTCAACTACACAAAAACCATTCTGGCAGTAATAGCCAAGGAACTGGCTGCCTTTGAGATAACAGCAACTCTAGAAGGTTCTGGGGTTCACTCTCACAGGGAATGCCAGTAATGGGATGAGGCAGATTACTACTCTCGTTTCTTTATACATGAGGAAACAAAGTGCTACACAAACCCATCCTGTAGTAGTCTCACAAAATACACTGTGGAAGGGACAAACCAAATACAGGAATAGAATCCAAGACTCCTGGTGCTATTTTTCAAACCAAATCAGGCTTATTTTTCCCCATTATGACAACAGTCAGATCTATGATTCTCAACTGTAACATACTGCTGCAATATGGTCAGACATAGTGTAACTTCAACGTAACACCTGGAAAAAACCACAAATTGTCTTCAGGGAAACAGCATAGAACAGCAGTGCACATATTAGAAAAAAAATGCCCATTTAAGATGTCACATGTATAACTGAACAGGGCATTGCTCACTACCAAATTTAGCCTTACATGCTGCTTGTCAATCACAACATGCATGAAAAATGATAAACTTAAAATGTAACTATTGGAAAACCCTAGAAAACAAGATGCTTTTTAAACACACAACACTTACGATCTGATGCAATTTTTTCTGTTCCATCCAAAGGATTAATAATTCCTGGAATTAGCTCTCCAAATGACAAATGATCTATTCTATGGGAGAAGTTATAGGCTGAAAGACAATACAGAGAAATGAAGCGTATTTAAACTATGAGATTCTGTACTTAGAGAATAAGATGCACCCATTTCTGACACGGAAATATTCTAATTAATGCATTTACCAAACACCACTGTACACATCATTGGATCTACCCACATTTCAAAGAAAACTCAAATCCAAATTATTTAACAAAAAAGTTAAATTTCTCTAGAAAAGAGCTTCAAAACCAAATTGTAACTATATTTGAATCAATGGTGGAGCTGAACAGTTATAATTTTATAACAGGGAATTTCTAGTTGGCCAAATACTTACATTATTCTACAGTTCAGGTTCTTGTAAGCAATTGCATTAAAAAAATTAAAATTTCATAAATCAAATGTACAGAAGAAATATGAGGCAGTTTCCAAGTTACTACACTGCTATTTTGCAAGTACTTAAGATCTATAAAACTATTAAAGTTGTGTTAACATTAACTCATGGGCAGACATTTGGAGGTTTAACCAACTGTAACTGGTTTAACCAAGTTAATTTTTCACAGTAAGTCACCTTTGCCTCACATTAAGTAAGACAGCAACAGACATTTAATAATCCAAAAATTAGGTTTCTAAGGACAAAGGTCAGAAATTTTTAACCTTTTAAAAAGGTCTTCAAGGAAAGAGGTAGTTTGGACTGAATACAGAAATTTTAAATGGTGTCTATGTTACAACAAAATATATCTGAAATTCCAGTGTTACCATTACTACAGAAGCAACCTAAAGATAATCCTAATAGTGTTAAATGTATGAAACTAAGTTGCTACTGAATCAGACCATTGCAAAGAATATTCTTCACTTTTATTTTGCAGAGCAATTGCACAGCTAGAGTATCTTTAAAACAACCTAACATGAACTAGGAGACAGCAGTCTGACTGAAATCATGTATGTTGGTATGGAGATGACAGAAGGAACTTACACTCATGGCTTACAAGGGCTGCCAAGTGCGCATGGCCTCGAGGGTGTGGTATTGCCCTGAAGAAAGCAACAAATGTTTTATGAATCCACACAGGACTATGCAGAAAAATTACCTTTCCTCCTCTATTTCAATAAATACTTTATAAAACATGTACATATGCACATATATATAACATAACATATATGTAACATATACACGTTTTAGAAACTGGTATCTATTGTGTATATCTACATAAAACCCAAATATGACATTTTTATTACTGTCAAGTACAGACAGACTGAACAGTTAAGGTCAGAAATCTTGGACTGACAAAAACCCTCTTACAGAAAATTAGTGTCTTGCATTATCAGAAATATCAAAAATACATCAAGTAACTGTGCTTTTGGAAGAGTCACCAAGTCCTACTATATGAAAAGCTGCAGAACTGCTCAAATCACTAACAAAAGTTTGACAATATTTGTTCTATGAGTAAGCAAGTTAACTGCACTCTGTATCTGCTCTCTGACAAAGCAATTTTCAAGAGTTTCCATCCTGTAAAACACTGGAATTCATAATGACTACATTACATGCAGCAATTCACTGCACGGTATCAGTAATGCATGAAGGAAATTAACTGTGCAAGAAAAGCTATTATGGAAAAAAATACCAAGCATGAGTACAGAAGGGTCAATAAAACCCAGTCATTAACTGAAGTGTAAAAGCACACACACTTATATACATACATGCACTATACAAAATGTAGAAGTCAAGGGATTATTTTCAGGAATTGAACAGAACATACTTGCCCACAGTTATGTGAAAGTTCCCTGCCACTTTATTGACATAGAGATGACCATGAATTCTGCATGCATCTGGAGACTGTAATGAATTATCTTCCCTGTTCAAATAAAAACAACATTGGAAGTACTTGAGAATATTCACTATCTAGCAGAAATAACAGCAGTACAGTTAGATCTCTTTTTCCTAGCATAAAGATCCAGCATTATCATCTACCTGTCCTTACCGTATTCCGGAATTATAGCAAAGATGGCAGAAGGGAGGGAAACTAGTAAAGATCAGTTTGATGAAACCAAGGAGCTTTCATTCATACTTGTATTCAGAGATCTGGCCTACAACACTGGCTTACAATATCTGAACACATGAACAGAAAGTATTAGACCATAAGTATATCTGCCCCAAGGATTTTTATTTTCCCACTTCCTTCTACCAAAAATGGCTCCTTGGGAAAATTTTAATGCTACAATGAACAGAACCAAATAAATTTTGGTCACATTAACAACACAGCAAGAAGAGCTTTCAACATTTATTTTTTATGAAAGCTTCCACTCCCCACTCATGTTGTGATGTCCACAACACAAGAATGTATTTCCAAATCTGCTCCTTAGAGGAAAATGAAAACAAAATTTTTTTAAACACATCTCAAGCATAAATACCATTTCAAATATTGCACTAACAAGCAACACAGAGGCACAGAAGGACTTAATTAATCTGAAAACATCAAGCAATTGAGAAAAAAAGATTTTTTGAGCCATCTTCAGGGTTGCCTTAGGAGAAACAATGTATTTGGTCCTCAGACAGGGAGATTACAACACAGAGAGTGTGCATGGCAGCTTTGGTGTCTGTTTTGTTTTATTCAGTATTTTTTGTTTGCTGCTGTTTCTGTTTTTAAGTAGAGAGAATTTCAGCTTTCATGTAGAAAGTGTTTCCCCCTGGGGGAAAAAAAATACAATCACATAGCATCTAGATTCAGCAGAACAAATATTCTATGCACTAATATCTCAACATTTGTGGGTAGCTGGAATTAAGTGAAAACAGCAAGGTTTCTCCACACAATCTTATCTTAGACACAGGAATTTACTAATGAAACACATTCGTATTCAAAGATTGATTCATTTAAAACTATGAAGCATTAAGACGAAGGCAATAGTAGCACTGCTTTTAAGAGCTGCTGGACAGAAAGGTAGTTCAAAAAAAGGGTTCTTGTTTAGTATTGCTCTGGCATTTCCAATTCCCATTAAGAAGGAAGCATCAGACCAAATGAAATAAAAAGGTGTGTGCATGTATTTAGTTTTGTGTCTGTATATGTACGTGCAAGCACACACATGAAACCTGGAAACCTTCTCCAGGTTGGAAACCCCAGAGGTTTTCATAAAACAACAGCTCTCTAAAGCAAGTATCAAGCACACTACTTCAAAATTCATTAAAAAGCAGCAGGATCTTTTCTTACAACCTTGTCTTCTGGGGGTGGGGTGGAATCATAACCACAATAAAATGTTAAGTCTAATTATATAGGGTTGGAGGAAAGGGGAATAATGACTCAAAATCCCAGTTTTTCTTACCGTGGTGGCAGTGCTGTAGAAGCACTTTTAAAAGCACTTTTGAATATCACATCTTGAAGAGAGTGTTCTTCCTGCAGCCTACTCTGAATTAGTTGAAGCATCCTAAAGATCAGAGACAAGTGTGAAAGCATGCAACAGTAAAACAAAATCTAGCTTCACAATTAATTATTGGCTTCAATTGCAGGTTGCAAATCAAGAAGTTAACAAAGTTGATGACAGTATTAAAGCATTGCATTAAACTTTGGGAATAATATTTTATACAGAATTTAAAGCTCAGGTGTTCACAGCAGTGTGTTACCAAAACACCAGAACTATCCAGACCCCCAAAAAAGCTTCAGTTCTATTACAAGACTATCAGTACAGTGGGCACACACAATGCCAGGCTATTACAGTTTAAGGGATAAACACTGTGTCGATTAAATTATAGGAAATAATTAATTTGTTTCTGCAAGAATATGCCAATTTGTTACTACAGCTCAGCTTTGACATTTAGATATCTATTTTACATACTTGATCCCATAATTTTAACTTGTGCTACCAAGCATTCATTTGGAAACAGAAGCTGAGGGAGTCCATACACCTTGGCTTGCAACTGCCTGACCCAAATCAACAGGTAAGTCCAAAGTAAATTTTCTTTCTCCATAACAGAGGTCTTAAATAATGAGGAAAGCAAAGTAACTTAGTATCTTTTGCAGGTTTGCATTCTTAAATTACAAGCAGGTACTGGTAGACCCAAGACATAGCTGAGTCATGTAGCTCTGGTGTACTTCAAAATCCCTTCCAGTACAAATAATACAAACATAAACATGCATCTCAGTGCTTTACCTTTGCAATTCTTTTTGTTGTGGGGTGAGCTCAAATACTACCTGAAACAAAAATAACACATCTAATAAAACACACAGAAAGCACCCTTTCCATGAAACCCAGAAGAGAATTGGGGTGTGGGAATAGTTATAATCAACTTCACACTTGATAACACAGACTAGTTTATGAAAGCACTTTGCAGTTTAAAGAATACATTTTGTGTTCAAGTATAAAAATTTCCATCCCTTCCCACCCTGAATTGCAAAGGAGCAATCTTTGGAAGACAGGGGTCCAAGTGCAGGTTGTTTATTTCTAGGATCATCCCACATGAAGAACTAAAGACAAGCCAACACACCTGCTATACTTCATCAGCATTAGAGGATCACTAGTAACATCTGTTCACCAAGTTGGTTAAGACAAATGTACTCAGTAAATTCAATTGCAATTAATGCTCAAATGTACTCAGAAGCTATGGCCAAAAGAGATCAACAACAGAATGTTTCTCTAAGAGGTTGGTGGAGAAAAAAACAAACACAAGCAAGCGAACTGGCCCCATAGTGCTTTGCACCAAAAGGAATTCAGTTTCTAAATAAAAAGGTAAGAATCAACTTACTGGTTCATAGATTAACCCATCTGCAGAGGCAACCATTGTTTCTGCTAAATCCAGAACATCAGCCCCCACATCTATTTTAAACAGGGAGAAATATTAAGTTGCACAGATGATCAGAGACAAGCAAAAAAAAAAAAAATCAAGTAGAAAGTTTCACAGTACAGTGGTAAACTTCAGTATATGTTATTGTTCCTTCAACCTATTTAACCTTCAATATGAGCTGATGGACATTGACCAAAAAGTCCTCAGATCTGCAGTATTTTCTCACTGATTTTTAACACCTACAGAGAAGTTGTATAAACCATACATACAAGCTTTCTAAGATCTGCTATGCATAAATATTTTCTCCTGTTTTACAAGCACTGAATAGAGACCAAAAAAACCCCCAACCCCACTGACGTATCATACAATTAATGCAAGGTTTAAACTAGCCAAAAAAAGTGAGTCCTGAAAATTTGCTTGCATTCCTGGTAGAAGTAGTATTCTCTCTTCTCTCAGTCCAGGACAAGCAACACTGAACACAATAATGGTTCATTACCTAAATGATGTCAGAATAATAATAAGTATTGCCTTTAATATGGAAGGCATCCCTCTTATGTTCATGAGGGTGAAATTATGTGATGGTTTCAGTGCTGTTAAACAGCAGACCAGCTTAATATAGCCCAGGTTCATAAATAAATAAAAATTGTTATAAATTCCTGCT
>NW_008246057.1:3838758-3845458 GCF_000691975.1 Corvus brachyrhynchos | reverse complement strand
GCTGACAGACAAAGCAAGGTTCTGTGAGATGCGAGTGAGATGACACAGATATTCTTCTTCACATTTCTTACCAATTCTTTCAATGAGTCATGCCATTAAGATCACTACATGCCATTAAGATCAGAAGAAATGACACTGGTAAAATATTTTGAACGGTATCCAACTACATTGTGAGCAAGTGTGTTCTCTAAAGAGGCTCTGAAGTGTTTAAAAACCTTCATTGATGGAATACTTACACTGACACCTCATGGCAACTGTAATATCAATATTGATCCTTAATTTACTGGAAAGAAAAAAAAAAGGCAAAAATCTATTAAGTAACACTGAATAAAAGTATCAAGAAAAAAATCTCAGACTACTTGCAGAAACACAGTCAAGTACCACAATCTATACCAATAAATATAAAGCTGTTTAAAATGTGGGTGAAGCAACATGGATTTTTGGAGCACATTAAAGCATTTGTAACTTAAGAGATAACCTCCATCACACCAAAAGTCTGATTGTGTGGCATTCCCCAATGTTCTGGGCATTTCCTATTGGTTTTCATGTTAAGTTTCACAAAAATCACCTGAACTATAAGGAATAAATCCCCCCACTATAGTCACAGGATTCTGCTCTCAGGGAGCTTCCTCTGGGACTTAGCTGGCCACAAGCAAATCGCATAAGCAAGGGATTCAACAATGGCTCAACGTGGGGTCAGACAGGGTCAGTAGAGAGGAGACGTCTCCATTGGTTCAAATTGTCAAGAACCACAGGCTGAGTGATTAGCCCACAGTCAAACTGGGAGATGTGTAGCAGGACATATCCCAAATCCCGTAACAGTCTCTTAACTGACAGACTACCCTTCCCGTGTGATAGCTTCACTTGGGATATAACCCACTTTAGCAAAGACCTAAATGTGAAATCCCAGCTGTCTGAACGGATTTACTATTATCCGAGTTTTTGATGCATCTCCTTTTTCTTTTTTTTTTCCTCCATCACAGAAACCTTTGTTATTTCTGATGTACAAGACATCCAATTAATACACGTATCTTTAGCTTGTTACCACAGCAACTACTTAAACAGCTTTTAAAGTAATTTCAGTTCCAGACACATGACATTTAAAGGTGTTCCGGGCACAAAATCTGCATTAACTTCACAGGGACTCAGCTCTGGAAGAAAGGCAAACACAGTCCAGAGAGGCACATGAAACCATCAGCAAACACATCTTCAGGGGGGCTGTAACTGGAGACAAAATCAGGAGCAACCTCTAGATAATGCAGACAAATTCTGAGGTTCACCTCCAGCAGCACAAAGTATAATGGCAACATACTAACTGTATGCACTAGAGAAAGCCTGGTGCCAGCGTGTGGGGGGTTTATCTACCAGATGTAGAGTTACATCTTACAGTGTTCTCTGAATTGTTAGCAAATAATTCCTAAGGGAACTCCTTCAATAACAAACCTATACTATTTTAACTTCTTCATTGCAGAATTGCTCAATTTATCTTCTTCATAGATTACATAAAAGAAAAAACCCCAAATCAATCAACAGAAGAAAAATCAAATCTCTGTAGTATTTAATCTGTAATTTCAATTATAAATTGCTTTCAAGTCACATGAACATTTTAAATCTCTTCTTTCCTGAAATGCAGGCAACTAACATTTTGAAAAGAATTATAACAAATAATGTTACCTAGTAAAATCCTTGTCTACTTCATATTCGTATTTCATCCATGTGTCCCGGTACACCATGAACTCCATTATAGTCAGGAAAGCGATTGTTGTAAATGCTATCAGAGAAACTGGTCAGAGGAAAAAAAAGTAGAAATTCTGACTGTGAGAAATACTATTCAGAAACATAAGCAGAACAAAATTCTAACAATTCCAGAAGTTGAGCATTACCAGTACAACACTAGTATCTTTGATTTATAAATCCAAAAACTACTCTTAGAGAGCTGTTTTCATACCAGTAGTATTTGTTTTTAAACAGGAGTGGAAAAGAGGAAGTCCTACCTTTGCATCAAAAAACTACTTTTTAAGTATAGTCAAATACTGGAATGATTAGGAGGTTGTGAAATCCCTGTACGGAAAGTTTAAGAACAGGCTATATCCTCCTCCACATATAAAACGCACACAAATCATTGTCAGGGATGGTCTAGGAAAACTCAAACCTAACCTCCAACACGAAAGAAGAAGGTAGTGCACCTTGAAATCCCTTCAAGCCTCCACTTGTCTACAAGTTAAGTTTTTATAACAATTTTTTTATATCAAGTTTTAGACTCGAGAAGCTAGCCGACAAGAGAAATAATATGCATTATATTACTTATGTATAGCTGCACAGTCATGACTCCCACCCCAATATTTCAAACAATTTTCCCTCTGGCAACAAGCAAAAAGCAGCTATTCATTCTACCAATAAGTGAAGAACTTGAAATTATTTTTAGGATGAAAACTAATTGGTGTATTTTAGTGGTACATGTGCTTCACTTATCTCCAAGGCAGCCTACTCATCACATTTGCAAAGTTGTACCATGCAATGGGAAGATCACCCTGCTGCACAGTCAGAAACACAGTAACAGATGCGCAGAAGCACCTGCTGTGTCCCTTCTATTAAATCATGGCTTTTGTAAGCTTGAAAACACTTCAGATAGGGAGCATAGTAGCAATTTGTACAGCTTATTGGCACTGTAGATTTTTTCATCTGCATTCTGTGGAGTATCTCTATGGAATCTGTGAAGGGCAACTTGAGAAAAGCTCATTGTTGATAGGCTTCAACTCACTATACAGTGGTCCACAGGCCAGAGGTGGGAGCAGGGAATAACAGCACTGTTCTTGGGGATCAGGAAAGAAGCTGTTGACAGCTGAATTGATCAGCAACGTTTCCAGTTCTAGCTTTCAGCTGACACTATGTAACAATCCCATATATGAAACCCTTCATGTCAACTGCACTAGACAGTTAATTATTCTAGCTCTCAACTGTTTTTTGGAGCCAGTAGGCTGGACTCACCCTGGCTATGCAAGAGGAAAGCTGGAGCCATACAGGCTGTCCAGAGCAACACAAACACAATTAGAGCCATAGCTGCTTTCTGAATAATTCTCAGCAAAGGTATGTGTGAATCTGAACAGGAAAATGAACTCCTGTAGAATTTTCTTTTCCGAAGGGTCTCCCAGCCCCAGAGCCTCCCAGACCCTTCTCAGCCTGTTTGAGAGACCAGTACTTCTTTTGAAATGAGTTTGAAGGCAGTGGAAGTTTGAGAATAGAGTCCTGGTATGTGTTAGATCCCTATCACACCAGAAAGTAAGCCTGACACTTTAATCCTGAACGAAACAGGAATACCATTATTCAGATTTCATAATGGCACAGAAAAAGACAATCCTATATTGTCATTTATAAAGTTACTGGGATAAAACCAAAGAATGTTAAAGTAACTTCTGGTGTTGAGAAATCCTTAAGACACCACTCACCGAAGCAAAGTTCTCATGAAGGATGGTGCTATACTACAGAAAAGGATTTTTTAAGTATTTGGTGGTTTTATGCAAATTACACCATAGAAACAACACACTTGTTTCCTCAGGAACTGGGACTAACATTAACAAAGAGTTATTTAAACACTTCTTAGAGATTATTCTATAAACAATAATCCTTTAATTATTAACAGTGCACTTGAGGAAACAGCAAAGTAATATAGATCCTTCTGATACTTCTACATTATAAGTGGCATAACAACTTCAAAGGCTTATCTGTAGGTTGCAACTGCTTCTTGAACTTTTTATTCAACTGAGTTTCAGGCATAATCACAGATGAGAGATATTTTTGTCCTCCATTTCTAAGTGCTAGCAGTTTCCTATCTGCAAATAATTCCAATAGTCCAAGAGATAAAGTCACTGCTTCCAGATCAGGCTACCTGTAACTCAGCTCAACTTAAAGACACAATTTTATGATTAGATACATAAGGATAGGCCTTTTTCTCAGCTACAGCTTTTTCAGAGAAGCTCAAGTAACTAATAGGGACAGTACAAGCACATGTCCTGGATTAAAGTGTTTAGTTCTTCAAAGGGCTTTCCTTACTCTTAATATCAAGTACACCTTCAAGACAAAAGCTTTAGAAAACTGCTCTTCATCCTGATGCTCAATTTATCTGCCTCTAGAGAAAATTTTTCTTCTTTTGCAAAAGCATAGTGTTGAATCCCACCATCATTTTAGCTTATGCTAACTCAGTCTCACCCAGAAACCTGACACCAAGAAAAGAACTTGGTGAGACAACAAATGAGAAAGTTTTATTACAGCCTTGGCACAGGGCACTTCCAGTTGCAACTGGTTAGAGTTTGTACTTCCAACCTTTACATTGGGTTGAGTCTCATCAGCTTTAGACAAAAATCTCCCTTCAGATGAATGATGGATGCATCTGTCTGGATAAGATATTATGTCTTTACTTCAAGGGGGTGAGCTCTGTCAGTCCACCAAAGAATTCAAGAAACCAATTTTGGCTAGTTTCAAGTGAACACAGATGCCTGTCTTCTTTGTGCTGAAGTTTCTGTCAATATCAGCATCTCAACAAGGCCTACCTGTGCCTCCACTTGCTGAAGTCTCCACATAGCTTTCAGGAACCTTTGGAAAGGCATCCAATTCTTTCATCAAATTCAAGGTCTTCTTCCGATTCAGTCGCCTCATCTTCAGAACACTCCTCCACCTCCTCCTTCATATATTCCCTCTAATTTGAGAATAAATTGTTGTGATTAAAAGACACAAGCACTATGGCTCAAACTGACTGGCTTTAACATAAAGCAATAATAATGCCATTAAAACCCCAGAAATATGTTTTCAAGAAACACACTCTAGACAACTGGATGGTCATTCTTGCTTCAACAAAATGGTTAAAGTTGGCCTGGACACCGCTGCTTACAGTCCAGCCACATCCAGCACATCCACCATTTAGTTATGATGATTAATGTCTTTCTCAATTAAGTTCTTTTTGGTAGTGAATATATTGCATTTTAAATTTAAAAGAAAATTTGAACTCCATCTTGAAGTAAACTTGCTAAACAGACCTGACAGCGCATAGAAGTCACTGACTTAGGAGGAAATATGTAATAGGCTGCATAAACTTCAGAGGATATCAGACTGCTCTGGGCTCCTACATTGGGCCAGTGTGGCCACAAACTATATCCTAAAAAAAAAAAAAAAAAAAGTGCATTTTGCATTTTCACAGGTGTAGAATATTATGATCATAAAATGAACATTTTTTTCCTCTAAAAAAATACCTCCCAAAGCAAGCCACGGATCAAATCCTAACTCCATCCTTCAGAATCATTTCTGTCCATGATCTCTGCTTGGAGTCATATCAAGCAGCAGGATGCTGAGAAAAGCAGCCTTCCCAGAAAATACTGTCTTGAACCATTTCCAAATCATGGCAATATGCTCACAACCTGGTCCTGCCAATATGCCACAAGTTTTAACAAGTTGACACTGTTGTTTTTCTTCTGGGGAACTGCTGAACTTCACCCTGAATTTCAGAAGCTAAGAAAACCAACATGCATTTACTGCATTCTGAGAATATCATCTTATTGTTCCCTATTTAAACACTATAAGGTGGGCAAACTAACTCACACTGCTAACACAAGACAGTTATCATCATCGTCTTGTAGAGAAATTTGTGAACTCATCTCCCCTGTTTCAAGAGAACATCAAGTCTCTGGCATCCCAGTGAAATTACTCAAGATATATTCCCTGCTCTGCCCCTTCCTGGTGTTGAGCAGGCTTTGTACCATGTAGTAACAAAGCAATAGGCTCTACTGGAAATTAAAGTTCACACAAGAAAAATCATCTATACCTGCAACTTTCTCATTACACAAACTGACTTCAGACACAGACTCTGCACTTGGCTAGGCTGCAGAGATCAACAAAATGGTACCGTGTGTGTTGCAGAAGATTCAAAGGAACCACAGTTGGAGTGGGCAGAGAGGATAGGCACCGGAACAGGCTTTTGGTTATACAGCATAAAAAAGAATCATCAGGAAGCAAGGTTCTGTCCTCACTACACCACATAACCGTTTTAAAGAATTAACTCAAGAGTAGCTCAAGAAAAAGTTGGAAAACTTCAGAGCACAGATAAGGCAAAGCAGCTGCTTGGACACGACGATTGAAGTCATAACATTCGTTAACACAGAGGGAACACCAGCGGGGCTTGCCTGTTACCCTACACATGTAGCAATGAAGCCAACACAGCACCATTTCATTTTCCGCATATCGTCCCTGTTATCGTATGTGTAACAGCACACCGTAAAGAGGCACAAGATAAACACAGGAAACTTGAGAGCACTTTACTAAAAAACTTTCTAAATCATCCTGCATCAGTAAGCACGTGGATTTTTGTAATCCAGCTAGAAGTATGCAGTCTGTTCATTGGTTTCTTTAATCCCACACAGACTCACTTTCAGCTACAAACCCAGATGGAGACCTGATCCCTTCCCCCTGCCCATCTCCACACACGTACTACAGAAACGCCAAAAAAACTCGGAGTCCATTGCTATGAAAGTAAGGGATTATGAATGCAAGAGCCAATTGCGTTAAGAAACGTTATAATTATTATTACAAGCTAAATAAGGGACAAAGCACAGCACAAATGCCACTCGAGACTAGAGGCCCGCTCGAAGCCACGGCAACTCCGACACACCCGAGGGGCTCGGGCGGTTTTCGCTTCCTTGGACAACTTGGCAGC
>NW_008246057.1:3820267-3838337 GCF_000691975.1 Corvus brachyrhynchos | reverse complement strand
CCCTGCCGGGGAGCGGAGCCGCGAGCAGCCGCGGGCCGAGCCTCCGGAGCCGCAGGGAGTGCGGTCCCACGCCGCTCGCAGGGCTTCCTGCACAGCTCCGCAGCCGGTCCCGCAGGCGCGTGGGGTCCCGGGCATGGCAATGCCACCCCCGCCGTGACAGAAGGGACGTGCTGCTCCGGCGAATCTGTGACCCTGCGAGGTACTGAGCGATCGTTTAAAGAGATGTGTATCAAGCACCTTCCAAAGCAAACTGATTAACGACTATCACGTGGCTTACAGTGTTAATACTGGTTTGGACACTAAGAATATAGAAGCAGGCAGCATTTGAAAAGAGGCAGTATCTTGGATTAACGTTGAAGGAAAAGACTTTAAGGCAGTGGGCTACAATAGTGGGGAAGGAAAGATTTTAAACACACAAGCCATCGTCAGACCTGAAATGAAGAAAGTAAGAGGGCTCATGTATACCCAAAATCTCAGTCCTTTTCCCTGCGCTGGTGGAGTTAACTATTAGGCACTGCCTCGCCACAAGCTTTATGCCTTAGTATCTGCAGCGTTAGTTTATCTCCCGATTTTTCCTTACAGTCTTAGCAGCTCTCTCATTCTCTGTGCCAGGGTCTCCAGTAGGCTTTATGTCTGTGATGGTACCAAAACAGACATACCAAGTCGATTATCGTGGGGTTACTTTATGCTACTGCCACCCTGCCCAGAGCTGACCCATCCTAGACACTTTACAGCCAAAAAGGGAGCTCTCCCAATATTTTCCAGGAAGTACTAACATCTTAGATGATATCAAAATGATTTAAGAAAAATTGCTCCATATAAAGTTTAAAAAATATATATACTAACATTTATAGTCATAGATTGGAAAAAAAAGAGACTGAAGTATTTTTGGTAACGAGGCAAGCAAATAAAACCCATACTCTAGAAACACAGATAGTGGTGAATTCCACAACATTAATTCAGATTTGCTCTTTTTAATGGTTTAGAGGAAAGGGTAGATACATGACAAACAGTTTCAGTAGCATGCCAAAGTATACACAATTTGCATTAAACAACTTTTTGGGTATCTACAGCATTTGACAATGAAAGGAGCCTGAAATGAGAAAGGAGTACAAACAGATTCAGAGTATTTTTTGCTTTTTAGGGATAGGCAGGAAGGAAACAAAGCATGCAGCAACATGCCAGTGTTCTCACCGAATTCTGATCAGTCTGTTTCTATCATTTTAGCAACTATAATAACAACTGGATCAGACAGAAAGAAAAAAGGCGGGGGGGGGGATATTACAAGAGATAAATACCCAGGCTAAAAATATGTTTATCTGTACATTTGTTCCCTCATCTCAGAAAGAGCAGGCAGCTTTAGCTACAGCACATTAAGCTCTTACATTGACATGTTTAGGTCCTAGGGTATTATTCAGCAGCCAGGAATTTTTCTGGCTAAACTCTGTTTTCTCTTGAAATGCTCTCAGCACTGAGGCTCGGGAAGGAGAAACGGATCGATCTGGTTATTAGCTGTGCAGAGATGCTCAACAGATGTTCTCATGGGCAAAGCAATCTTGTCTGCTCACAGACAAACGTGGGCTCAGCCTTAGTGCTCAACACCACACTGAGATGCCTCTTACAGAGAAGTGGCACGGGACAAAACTGCTTGCAGTTTTGCACCACTAAAGTCCTATTTGTAACTACAGATGTCTCCATGAGATTTTATGAAGGAAAATACAGAAAAAAAATCAGAATTTAGGAAAAACAGAGAAAAATTATATAGTGATAACCCTGTCCATTACAATAACACAATATATTCGACTCCGCTGTGCTAAAGAGACATAACAGTGATTGTACTGCACCCATCAAGTACCAGACTACTCCAAACCGTGCTCCTTTCCTTATGCCCCTGTGCGTTTTCTGCTCTCCTTGTGACACCTAAGACGTGGCAGCCCCTAAGCATCTACCAAACAACCTCAGGGAGCCTGATGAGGAGGAAGAAATCCAGCTGCCAACAGCAAGTCATGCAGGTGAGCCTACGGGCTGCCCCGCAGCTGCTGCTTTACACATTTGTTTCAGTTCGGTCTTTAACAAGCTCCCAAAGCACCCCGAGACTTAAATGCAGCCACCTATGCAAAAACACAACTGTCTTCCCCCAAAACCCAGCACGTCTTAACACTGGTGATTTATGAAGTCCCTTGATGTGTGCAAAGAGAGGAAACCACACATCTCATATCCGTACAGTTTAGCAAACCACAAATTAAGTAGGACAGAAAAAAAATTCCCAGCAGTACTGGGCTATGAAGAACATTGATATCAAAGACAATAACAAAGAGGACGGTAGTAGACCAAACAAGAGAAACAAATGTAAACATGCACAGATGTCGCCCACCTGCGCTTCAACACACTTCAAGTTGTAGTTAAAATGCTGGAAACCGTGTGCAGGATACACAAACTCAAGTTAAAAACCTGGATAAAGCATGTCGAGACTAAACACAAGCCCCTATCTATCGCTTACTGCTGCTACAGTCGCCGGCACAGGTGGTTCATGATAGCTGAAAAAGCATTTTGCTAGCGCGAAAGGGCGAGGGAAAGGCTAGATAGCAGAAGCGGGATCGGCCGGGAGCGCCTGCAAGGGGTGAGGCGAGGCAGGGATTCAGAGCAGAGAGAAGCCGCTTTACCGGAACGTGGAGGCATCGAGGTGGCATTTAGAAAGGAGAAGGAGGAGCAGAGGAAACACAGGTGCAGAACAGCAAATACGGAGATGAGCGATGGGAGTGGCTGGAAAGGGGGTGGAGGAGAAGAAAGTCCTGGAGGTTGAGAGGTGAGGACTGGAAAGATTGGATGGCGTGAGGGGCGCCAGTGAAGGGACGACGAGGGCGGAGAGCGGCGGCCGTACGGTCTGTGAGGGCAGGCGGGGCGGCCGTGAGGGGCGCGGGCCCAGGCGCCATGAGAGGGATGGGCGGGAGCGCCCTCGGCCAATGAGCAGGATCCACGCTCGGAGCCGCGGGCGCGGCGCGGTACCGCAGGTGGTCACTGCCGCCGTGTTCACTCCCGGGCTGGCATTTTATTGGAGTGTCTGTACCTGGTGTCAGTAAAAATAAGCTGTTGATGAAAGACAGCCTTGGTCTCTTTAATCTTTAACATCAGTTTTCCAACTCAGCCCCACTTCTGGTCTTCTGAGAGATCCTTTTTTAAATTATCCTAGGAAAGATTTCTTCTCATTGGGTCCCAAAAGCAGAACAGTTCTGCTTACTGGAAAGAGGACGACGTTAAACTACTGAGGCTATCTGAAGCAGTTCCATTTACCATTAATTCATCGTTTAAACAGAGTGGCTTTGTTCTACGTAGTCACCACTGTTTTCATACATATTTATTTACCATTACAATTTTTTTTACGATAAATTAATCCTAGTTCTTATATTGAATATTTTTGTGACTTAGCTGAGGTTTAAGATGCAATTTACACAGCTGTTTCATGAAGCTCATGGGGAGCTCACAGGGCAGCTGAGGTACGAACTGTGTTGTACTCCAGCGAAGTACTGTGAAATCTGTGATTAAAAAATATTGCAGTGTAATCTTCCTGATTTTTTTTTCTCCTTTTCCTAAGAGTTTTAATTATTTGGTGCAGACAGATAACTGACTCGAAGTTGTGTCTTTCATTCAGCAGAGATTTGCTCTATGTTGTTGATAGATTGTATAGTATCTGTGGGAAGGAAAGGAACATCGCTCCCTGAACCGAATTCCTGTCCAGATTACAAATGTCAGGTTGGTAATAAAGCCTGCTCTTTCACCACTTGGCTATTTTTAGTAATTAGATCATGATTACAAAACAGAAATATTTTGATAATTCATCAAGTTACATGAAAACCTTAATCCTTTAATGTTCTTGAATTGTCTAAACATAGCACAAGACCATATCAGGAGACAAAGACACACTACCATATGCTGTGACCTTCAGTATTTCTTTGATTTTAATGTTCTATTTTCTGTTCTTTGGAACACAGTTTTTCTGAAAAAAACACATGACCATTAATAAATAGGTCTCTCAAAGTTTCTTTGAAGCTGTATTCACAAATATACTGTCTTTTACTCCTTTGCTATAAGTTTGTTTGGTCCCAGCATAAAACTTAGTCTTGAAAAATATCACTGGCCTTAAAAACATGGATGGTAGGAGGTATTTGGCCTTCTGCAGGATTACCTGGTTGAGAATGGTGTTAGCTGGCATAGCGGAGGGACAAGAACAATTTGCCTTGATAGAGGAAAAAACACTGCTATTTGTTAACTGCATTAAAGACACTAAAGTCTTTCTCAGGGTTTGGGAGAGGTCTAGATAAGCCGTATGTGAGCTGATGGTGAATATTAGGATATTCATAAATAGTAAGTATGACATAGTCTTACTGTTATTTCATCAAAAATTTTCAAGTTGTTGTGACACTTGTGGTGTTAGGAATATACAAGTAGTATGCAGATAAGGTGATATTTAATCATCTGAAATCAGCATATTTCCCCAAACTTGTTGTAAACTCTGTGTAATAGGTGCATTTGATTGTTTGGGCTCTCTAAGAAATAAGACTTTTGAGGTTTTTTGAAAGTTATTCCCTTGATGTTCCAGCAGGCCAAACAGATTATAAGCAATTCTTGGCAAATTGGTACAAATATTTTGCTTTATAAGAAAATTATTTTAATTTTAATAATAAAGAACATGAACTCCATATATTGCTGAGGAATTCTTAAATTTATTTTACCATGCCTGTTGCTTTCTGTAACAATTTGAATATGATTGGTGAGAGCTGAGCCTTGCAAAAATAAGAGCTGTAGCCACATGGGTGGGCTGCCCTGGTGCATTTTTAGCTTCTGTTCCTGTATGGCAACACTTTATTTATGAACTGCTAGCACACAGCATTTCTTTTCATGCCCATCTGACTAAACCACAACTTCCAGCTACAACTTTGAACATATTCTCTGTAATCCCCTGCCCAGCTCTCTTCACATCTTCCTTGCCCAGTCTAAATCCCTATGATTACCTGTGGACCTCCTCAAAACATTAAATCTTTTTGCTGCCAGGGTACCTGAATCAGCTGCTTATCTTCCCTCTCCCCAATTTCAAATTGATCCTTGCTTCCCCAAAGCTCTGGTCCTTTTCTACCCTGTTTTCTGTTGCAGGCCACTTACCCTGTGAGATATAGCAGACACCCCGAAGTGCCATCTGGCTCAGGGTTCACAGACACCTACTCCCTTGACTCTGCTGCCAGGAACTCGGGGTAATGGTCACAAACTACCTGGTGAGAAAGGACAGGAAGCATGAGCAAACCAACTGTTGTTGAAATGTGCTCCACATAGGTGGTCAGCAAGGGAAACATTGTTTCCTGCCTTCTTCTGACAAAAAGGAACTGCCTCAATAATAGCTTTTGAAAGCATGAGGCATTTCCTTCTCCAGCTTTGCTGCTGGCATTTTCTGTGCTTGGCTGGGTTTCCATCATACCCAGCTGCTCCCTCCTGGTGGTGACAATACTTTCCTTCCATGTGACAAGAGGAGATCAGCAAAGTGAAGTAGGACAAATTTTTTCCACTTTCTTCCATCTGGTATAATTAAATACTTGAGAGAAAGCAGAGATTATGTATTCTTGATCTTGGGGAAGATATATAAATCTATCTACCAGTTCCCAACTTACTAGCGTGCAGTGTTCTGGCTGTGCTAGTGTAATGTTGGTTATATCATTAGGGTCCACGACAAAATCTAATTATTCTTCTCACTTATGTGTGACTTTTGTGTGATGCTTCCTGTGTTTGTACAGATTCTGGATGCTACAGGATAGACACAGTTAAAACTAAACATCTGATAGTCAGCCAGCCATCATTCTGGCACAGTTTTAGGTAAATTAGCATGCATATGTTGGTAGAGTTCACAGAATCTGAGAATAGTCTGAGTTGGAAGGGACCCAGAAGGATCATCAAGTCCAACTTTTAAGTGGATGGACCCTATGGGGATTGAACCCACAGCCTTGGCATTATTAGCACCATACTCCCACCAAGTGATCCATCCAGAAGCCTTTGTAATAAAGTTCATTTGGGACTGAAAATGAAGAATCTCCAAAATGTCAGTTTAGCTGTTTATATTGCTAAGAGCTCAGGGTCATCTGACTCCTGTCTGCTCTGTTCTCACTGTCTTCTGCAACCAGGGATCTCATGGGTGACTACAGGAGAAGGGCTGTGTAAGGATGCTGTAGTGGTGCACAGCCAGACACCATGCCTGTCACAGGTATTGGTAACTTCAGGTCTATCAGTTATTTCTCCATGCAGACAGATCTTTCTGAAACTTCTGCATCTTTCTGAAGATTTATTCATTTTGGTCTAAATATGCTTTTTCTGACTTCTAGTGATTTGTGCTACTTTTATTTTTCCAATTAAATGAGAAAGAAACCATTTCTTCCAGCCAATAAAGTAAAAAGAAAGAAAAGTGATTTCAGTCCATCTCACTTTTACTAACCCAAATGAACTTAAATGAACCAAAATCATTTTATTCCATGTCGATCTAAAATATAATATTTAAATTTGAAGTCCTTGTAAAAAAAATAAGGAGAAACTATGAGGGCAGATTTCTTTCATTTCAGAGACCAGTAGTTCAGGTGCTTCCTAGGAAGGTGCAAAAACTGATTTCACTCTGTGCTTCTGACTGGAGGACCTGAGTCAGTGGCTCCCATGGTAACTCTCTAACCACTGAGCTCTGGTAGCTCTGCAGTGGAAGCTCCTGCTGCTGCTGTCGCTGCTGTTGTCTTCCAGTGGACATGATCTCTCTGTTTGCACTTCTCAAACTGAAGCTGTCATCCTTCTGTCTGTCAGGTTCTCTACCTGATGATCTCAGTTTCCTAGTTTTTTGGGGAAGCTTGTAGAATTGACTGTTTTCCCTTATATTAGTTTTTAAATTGTGGTCTCTTGGCTTCTGATTTTTTGATTCATCCCCCCCAATAAAACCACCGAAACATATATCTGAGTTCCCAAACAGACCATAGTATGAAATGTTTCTGCATTGGTAAGAAAGTGTTTCTAAGCCAGTGGGCCAGGGGCCAGAGAGTTTTTCTGAGCTTAAGATAATTTCTAAACAACACCAATTTAACATTTGCAGAAGAATTTACTTTAACCTAGAGAAAAATACTTAGGATAATTTAGGCTGACATGTATGGAAAATCTAATAATAGGGACATAAAACAGGACAGGTCCACAAATTTGGACGAGTAAAAATAGGACAATATTTTCTTAGCATTTTCAGCAGTACAGAGACCATTAGCAGAGTAAGAACACTGTTATGCCCTATTAACAGATACTGTGGTGCAAAAAGCTTTCCTGTGAGAAGCTTCATATTTTATGTTGGAATAGCATATTCCTTTTCTTTTTTCTTTCTAGTCCTCTCTGCTATGCTTTCATATGCAATAATCCACTTTTTTCTCTTAAATTTAGGGAGAATAACTATTTCTGATTAATAGGCCAGCAAAGCAATGAAAAATTCAAAATTTCAAGCCCTTGTTTATTGATGTGAGAAGGTTCCTAGAAAAAGTTTTCCTGTTGTACTGCATGAACTTACTGAGTAAACTTAGCATGAGACTGCAACAAGGTATGTGACAGGTTTCTCATCCTCCCAGTCCTACTACCAGCAAGGAAGTGTCAGGACCGTAGGAAATACAATGAAACATTGTATCTTGAATAGATATCGTTTGACTAGCACTTTTAAAATCAGACAGGTATTTTAAAAGAAATACACCATCTTTTTCTTTGTTGTGCTTCAGGAATGTTATTCTGCAGTTTAGTACTCCTGCTAAAACCACAGTGCTGCTTCCCCTTCCCCACCCCTCCAGCTGGAGATACAAAAGGCAAGGCTCACGGGCTGAGATAAGAACAATTTACTTGAAACAGCAATGAGATAAGAAAATGAACAGTAACAGCAACAATATTAATAACAGAGGTGTACCAAAGAGGTAGTGATTCACCTGCAAAAATACTCACCACAGACCCCTTGAGAAATAAACAATGCTGGATGGCTTCCCCCTGCCACATTTACTCCACTGGAAGGAAAGAGAGTCCCCCCCTCCTGTGCCTGGCAATGACCTGAGTTGTTATCAAATAATATCAGGGTCCTGGCCATGTCCCTTCCCAGCTACTGCAAAAAATTAACCTGTCCTGGCTGAAACCAGGACAGTCTTTAGTGTTGATTACTGCTATCAGCAACACTGTGCCTGCCAGGGAGATAATATTCAAGTTGAAGCTGCATTTCTTTTTGTGGTGGAAAAATCAAAGACTTCAAACTTGCACACAAAATGTGAAGGGCTCTGTGGGGTGCTGTGACTGTAAGAAAATGAAGAAACTTCTCATAAATTACAAACAGACTTAACATCCTTTTGAATTGTGGAAAAGCTCTTTAAAAATAACCATTAAATAGATGTTTAAAAGTAGCTGTTTCCTCCAGGGCACACAATATGGAGGAGCATCCAGCCAGTGAGATGTGGAGACGAGGAGGCTGAGGGGTAGGGTAGCTTTCTTCTCCCATCACACCTGAGCTCTTTAGTGTGTGCCTCTGCTGTCCTTAGCTCTCTCCTGATCAGATTTATTAAAAAAAAAATACTTCTCTTATCTGATTGTAAACTTACAATTCATTCTGGTTTTATTATTCAGTGCTACATTCTCCCAATATGTAAAAACACAAAAAACACAGTCTTTGCCTTTGAGAAATTGCACTTTAAGCATAAGATACACTTGGAGAAATGACAGCAGAAATAAAAGAGGGAAGAGAAAGAAATGTAGCAAGATCATTTTGATTTCCAGACCATTGGATTTTAAGATTTTGGCCATGGAAGGGATTCATCTCAGTATATTGTAGTTGCTTAAAATACAGGCATCTGTCCTAAACTAAGGACCTGGGCTGCCCATAACCAAAGGAAAGCAGCAGATACCTCCAAAAGGGGATTTATCCACTTAAGGCAAGTGTCTAAAGAAGGTGGTGGGATAGACTCTGTAGGGTTCCTCTACTGACGCAAGGAAGCCCAAGTGATTCGTTGGATTAAATACTTACTTTTCACATGGCAAGACTAATCCTAGGCTGAAATAGTTTTATTTCTTATTGAAAATTTAAAGTGGTGGCTCTGCTCCTGCCCCTTCCCTCACTGCTAGTTGGTGTCTGTGAAGGGAATTTATGCTGCAGTGCTAGCAATTCCCATCCTTTGTATTGAGAATATGCCTTGGGCCTAAGAAATGACAACCCTTGGACCTGTGATGACTTGAAAAATCACACACCAGTGCTATCTACCCTCCAGCCAGCATGGGACGAGTGATGCATTATAAATCCAGATCCTTTACCAGTGCAGAGATTAAAGAAGCAAGAAAGAAGTTTCTTAATCCCTGCCTCAAGCAGTTTAAAACCTCCTTCTTGCTTGGGGTCCTACATAAATTAGAACACAGGACTGCCTATATTCTGCAAATAAATCTTCCTTGATATTTACTTCTCACATAACTTCTCTGTAACAAAATCTGAATTCCCCACGATATATGCTAATAAAACGTCAACCATTTTATAATTTAGTAGCATCATAGTAATAATACTTTCTTCAGTTATATGTCTTTCAGGCAACATCTGACATACTGCTTGCATATAAAAAGTAAAATTAATATCTTAATATATCATTTCATCTTTTTCCTAATACCGAAACTCACTAAGTATAAACCACCTGTACAATAACTAATCATGCATGAGTGCAAACCAAATGCAGATTAAATCAGCCTGAAAAAAAGTCTCTAGCAAGTAATTTCCACATGCATTTGAGGACAACAATTTAGAAAAATCTAAGAATAAGAATTATTGCTGCTAGAGTTAACAGTCATAATAATGGCAGAGGACACTTAGTACTGAGCATTGCAATAGGATTAAAGAACACACTCCTTGCTTTTTTTCCAAAGAATAGGAAGTACCAAAAGAAAAGGCAGTGTTTA
Organism: Corvus brachyrhynchos; assembly: GCF_000691975.1. Taxonomy (NCBI): domain Eukaryota; kingdom Metazoa; phylum Chordata; class Aves; order Passeriformes; family Corvidae; genus Corvus; species Corvus brachyrhynchos. The sequence continues at coordinate 3,828,377 of NW_008246057.1, read as the reverse complement.
ATTTATAAAACATGTTTTGCTCATATAGATAACCTTCTCTTTAAGGATGTGTGATGATATTTGACAGACTATCATGAATTAAGCTTTACAAACAGAGGAGAAAAGATAACAAATATATCACCTCTAAAATTGTATATCAAGACAACCTGCCATTCTGAAAACTGGAATCATAGTGCCGCAGGTTTCAATAAAGACACCAGAAAACAGTGGCCAGTTCTGCACATGAGCTGGTGAACACCATTTCAGTGCTGCTCCATCACCATGTTGCCTGTGACTGCCCTGTATCCCACAGATCAATCCCTGCTCCGTGCTTGCTGCCGGGGACAGTCACAGGTAAAACTTGTGCTGAAATGCAAAGCTCTGACTCAAGTTGCCATGTTGTCTTTAGCTTTGAGAAAAACCTAGTGCTCACAGTGATGATCCAGAGTTTGAACTATTTCAAAGTTGGCTCAATATGTCCACACAAGTGCAATCAGAGCTGTTTGGCAAGCATGTTTACAGTAACCTCAGAACCCCAAATCAGCCCTCCCAGACCATTCACGCTCCTGCTGTGAGGAGTCATCCATTTTAACCCATGCTCAGATAATCCAGTGCCACTAGACTTCTGATGTTAAGTAGCTATAAAGACTTTGATGATTGGTTTCAAACAAGACCAACTGAACAGATGTTTAATTAAACAACAGTCAAGGTGTTGTTTGCCAGCACTTTAAGAATATCAGCCTTCTGTTTTCAGTTGCATGAACTTTTTCTGCCGTGAACTTAACCTGTCACAATTGTCTTTCAATGAATATATTTGCCGATGCCAGAAGCAGAAAGAGTTCACAAATCAAGCTTTTGACAGGTTGCAGGCTGGGTCTCATTCTCACCTACACCTTGGTGCCTCGGGGGATGTGCTATCTTCTCCAGCTGAAGTGCACAGGTATGCCTTTGCTTGCTTCCCTCACTCAGCTCATTCCCATCTGCAACACTTGGCTGCCTGGAACCCAGGTAAGACCTCTTCAATATTTAATTTTGCTGTTAAGCATGGAACTAAAGTATGTTGGGGTTTTTCTGGTCTTTGTTTCTCTGTTAAAGGGAGTCAGGTTTAGAGAATATCACTGGTATTGAATGTCACAGTGTTAGGGTAGGAATTGGAATGTGTACCTGCCAAGATCGCTCACCGTGGATACCTGTATTTCACTACAGTGCTGTTGCAGTGGTTGCAGCTTAAATCATCTCTGAATCTGTCCATTATTCTGACAGAGTATAAAATTTAAAGTCCAACACAGGAGGTAAATATTTGCTCAATTTTGCCTCAGACAGTGGATCTGTGGCCAGGTTTCTCTGTAGCCAGGGAGCCAGGCACAGCTGCATGGCTGCTCACCAGCATCATCTTCCTGTCACATGCCAGGCTCTCTGTGGTTGTGGGAGGTGAGAGTAGCTGCAGCAGCATGAAAGCCTGGTGACCCTTGCTAGCTTTCCCTGCCTGTGGTTGCTAAAGTACTCATCTAGGTACAGCTGTTGTGTCATGTGCTGTAGAGAGCTGTGTGCACCAAGCCCATGTGGACCCTGTAGCATCTGAAGTGCTTTTGTTTATGTTCCCACTATTCTGGGGGCATATTTCATTTTAGCTCACTCAGTACAGTGATGGCTGTATGAAGGTGAGAAACAATAACAGCTGGGAAGCGGCACTTGGGGCATGCTCATACAGGGATGCCCCAGCAGCTGGAACTGCTTCAGGGCACACCAGTCTCACTGGTTCCTACAGGTGGAGAAAGAGGTGGAACATGAAAAGATGGGGCCGAGTTTGGTTTGGGAGTTCTACTTGGTGGCAGGATGCTGGGTCATCTTTTATACCCATGGCTGCCTTTTGTTTTTCCAACAGAAGTTTTGTGTTGGCAAGTCTCACTTTCTTCCAGGTAAGTAGGAAGACGAAGGATGCCACAATGAACCTCTCTTGGACTCATACTGAGGTTCTCCTGTATGAGTCTTTTGCTTTGATACTGACATTACCTGGTTTTCTTCACTACACTTTAAGATGCACTTATATCTTGTCTCTGACAAAATTCATAGCGCCTGACATCAGGCATTTCTCAGTGGTGTCTTCATTAGGACTTCTGGCTATGTTTTAAGTTAATGAAAAGAAACAAGAACCTCCAAAGAAAGAGCTAGATCTCTGCAAGCAGCCCTGCTGAATCCACTTAGAATTAAGTTGGTTGTATTTGAATACTACAATATTTTAGCTGATAGCATTCTGGTTATATTTTATACTAAGTGTGAATATGTTTTCAGTCGTCTCTGAAAGCCTTTGTGAAGTGTTCCTCTGCTTTCATCCCAGTCTCAGTGCTGAAATTTTCATCATGAGAGATTTTTTTTTCTAGAACTAAATCAAAGCCAGGGTTTCCTTTCAGTCTTTATATTTTTATTACATCTCTGTCACTTTACTAAAGGCTGGCTCACGGTACAGCTATGTGCAAGGGGTGCCCTGATGAGGGAGAGCACCAAGTGACAGAGCAGTTCTTCTCTTGCAGCAGTACCAGTCAGAGTTTGATGGGGAGGCATGAGGCTGAGGCTTGCCATCCTGTTACACCTCAGTAAGTACAGATGCTACAGTTACTCAGCCAATTTTGAAATATTATCATGTGATTTACATATCTCTCCAAGATTTTGTTAAAGTGCTTATTTTAAGTAAATGCTATTGAGAAACACATGACAGTGAATCTTCCCCGCTCTCCTGCCAGGGACCCACAAGTGATATGAAACCTTTAAGTACAAAGAAGACATACATGTAGTAATTGAGTCTGATTCAGGTCCTGAGAGGGACAATCAACATCTGCTGATGAATAATGAGCATGGATTTGTATAACTAAAAAGAGCAGGCTAACTAAACAGAGGCATTGCTTTACACCTAAAGAATCAAGTGTCCCTCATCATCTAAATTACAGCCTGAGCCATAGACTGAAATCTGGCTATAAAATGCTGTATTTTTGCTGTTGTAGTTGCATTTCTAGTATTCTGTGGGATCTTCATGTATCAATTGTTGAGGTTTTTTAACTGCACCTTTTCTAACAAGTTGAGCCAAGTAAAGCTGAACAGATAAAGCCTCCGAGGTACCCATTCCTTTTCAGAATTTCAGGACAGAACTTGTTTAAAAGGACAAGCCCTGTAAGGGAAGTCTTAATATAATGGGGAAGATACTGAAAGTTGTTTCAGGCAAAACAAACAAAAAAATCCTGCAATTATTTAGAAAATTCATAATTATTCTGTTTATTTATTAATGACCATTCCATGGGGTCTGAGAGGGTTCTGACAGTGAACTAGGGATTCATTGCAAATTAACAGAAAATCTGAGAGACCCCTGATGTCAATCCTGGTCTCATTTCCACCGTTATGACTTGGATATCAACAGAAATAAGCAGAATTCATTCAAATCTGACTCTGCTCACAGAGTCAATTGAAATGCTCACTATTCTTTTGTAGGAATGCTGGCAATGGGTATGTCAGGGTGGGAAGCATAATAAATTATTGCTTGTGGCAGATTGGCATTTTTACTGAAAAATATTATGCTGAAAATTTAAGTTTTAGCATGGATTTTCAATATGCTATCTGTATTTTTTATGATTATTTTGCAGCGGGTGGGTTCATTACTGAAGTTCTTAAAAAAATGTATACCTAAGAGCAAAAGGAGTACAGGCAAAGGATAATTGAGTTTTCTGCGTGTGTTGGGATTTAACTGATTTTGTCTGGAGAATACTGCTGGCTATACAAAACAATTAAATCTTTCTTTGATCTTCTTTTATGCTCAGTGCTGATAAGATGCCAGCATGCACAGCATGACTGTGATGCTGGGTCCTGCCACCCAGCCCTTGGGGACCTTCTCCGGGGTCGCAGCAAGCAACTGACAGCCTCATCAACCTGTGGGATGAATAGCCCTCAGAAGTACTGCATTATAAGCTACCTAGAGGTTGGTTTGCTCTTTCTTTTTAAATAAACTGAATTCTTACTAACCATATTCTCATCTGTACAGGGAGTTTGCCCAGACTAGGAAGTTCCTGTGGGAGTTTTCTGAATAATCATCAGACAGTGTGACATTAAGTCTGGTGGAAGGCTGTGCCTCACTGCAGCACATATGGAGGGTTTGGCAGCGAACAGCCTCCACGGTGATGTGTATCTTCTCAAGGGGGAGAAACATCCCTGAGATGCACAGGGATTGAGCACAGGGATTTCTGAAGGAGCTTTGTTATGCAAGTGCTCTTCTCACACATGCCCCAGAGCTGAAGCCCATGGTCTGTGTGTGTGAGTGCAAGGGTAGTGAGGTCCCACAGGCTGCAGGACCTTCTCCAGAGGACGTGTGCGTATGGTGTTGAGACCTGAGGCAGCCTGTTAAGAGATTCACACCATACCCTCTCCTCTCTTTTGATCTGAAATGAGGCCAACATTGCTGAAAGCAGAAAGCTGCCTCTGAAAAGGGAAGAACTAATGCTGTGGTCCAGTCTTTGGCCATGTGAGTGGGTCAGCAGATCCACAATGTGGCTGATCAGAGGGATGCCTCTCACTCCCTGGCTGCAGTAATGAGGGGGAACCACTGGATATATGGAAGGTGTGCAGAAATGAGGATTCCTCTGTTGCACATCCTGGAGGACTTGGCCCCACTGAGCTAATAAATTGTCACAAATAGAAATATTTTCACTAAATAACAGCTTAGGCTGAAGAGGAAGTTAAAATACAGCTTAATTTATAACAATTGAAAATAATTACAGTTTATGACCTTCTAGCTTAATGTTGTGACACATTTGCAAAGTAAAGTATGGACATGGAACCAAACACTGCTCCAAGTTGCACATTGTATCCACAGTTTTCTGCAAAATGTATATCTCTCTTTCCTTTGCTGAAATAGCTTGAATCATCTTTCTGGCCCTAAAGCTGGATGGTTGCCTTTTATTCTTGCTTTTTAGGAGGAGATCAAAGAGCAATAGAAAATTAATATTTTCACTTGCCTGTACTTATCTTTTGAATTATATAAATACAGACTCATGAAAAGGAGCAGCTGTTCCTCAATAATCCCTGTGATTTAATGCTGCTTCAACATATCTTGACCCGTGGTGGCTGTCTCCTGAAGAGGGTGAAAACTACAAACTCTGCTGCTTTGCAGAGTTCAAGAGCGAGACACACTCTGGCAATGTGTTCTGTTCTGTCAGTTTGCCTTAAATGTGTTGTCACCTACAGTGCATCAGAGTCCCACTTCACTTTCAATTCACTATCTCACCAGCACATTTTGAATGCTTTGCTGGAGGCAGGCCAGGAAGCTTTGCATCTTGCATCTTGTAAAGCAAAGTTCTTCCTCTCCCAGTTCCCCTCCTGATGACCTGTGTCAGGCTTCATGATAAGAGGAAACCTTACTCATGAAAGTGGGTATTAGTCAATGTGGCAAGCTACCAAGAGCTGGGATTTAGCTGGGATTCAGATGGGAAAAATGTAGAATTCAACTGCTTTGTGTTTGGAAAGAAGCACTGCAAATAATTTTCAGTCTTTAATATGCCTTACTGTTTTTAAAATGTAGGTAAGTGGGTTTTAGCTCAATAATTGGATTTACTACTTACACATGTTTTGAAAGGAAAAGACAGGGCACTCAGGGTTGAGGAGAGTATAAAACTGCACAATTCAGAGTCAAATGGGATCTGCCAGACATGGACATGCACGTGCTTGTCCTTTGAAGCAGATTTTTATGGAGCAGCCTTAGACATAAGTTGCCCCAGTGTCATATTGTATGTCTGTATAAACCAGAGTGAGTGTGCGCAGTCCTGCCAACTGCTTCAACAATCTGAGCTCTCCTTACCAGAGCTTTGTGAAATGACATTACAGAGTATTTTTTGTACTCTCTCTCATCTTCTAAAATGTGCATTCATACACTTGTCAAGTGTAGTATAGAATGACTGAATATAGTACATAATTATACCATACCTGTAAATCTGTATCTCATCATTTATTTAAATGTGAATAATTCCCAGGTGGTTTCATAATGCAAAGATGTTAAAATCATTCCTGATTATTCTCTGTGGATCCTGAGTGTGCCAAGTGGGGTGCCTCTCCACCCATCTCCTTCTGGGTCATTTCCAGCCTCCAGCCATGGGCCCTGAATGCATGCCTCCTCCTTCAGCTCCCTCTGGGGTGCTGCATCCCCTCTTCCTCCTACCACTGTCCCTGCCAGCCAGGCACACAGATGGGGCATCACCTTCTGCTGTGGCTTATTCCTGCATCCTCACTCTCAGGCTCTGCCCAAATCTCCTGGAGTCAGTCTGTGCAGTGCATCCACCCCTGCCCACCCTGCTGAAAACTTCCCTGGCTGTGATGAAAACTCTGCTGGCTGTGATGGCTGCTTGGGCTGTCCACTTGGCTCAGCACGAGTCATCTCCCAGCCCAGCATGTAAACTTGTCACCTCTTCTTAGTCTCCCACTCAATCCCTGTCTTGTTACCTTAAATAGGAGTTCCTTGCCCTCACTTATCAAAGCCTCTCATTCATGAGATATTGGTTAATCATTGCTACCTTCATCTTCTGCTTGTAACATTTTCAAACAAGACCCTTTTTTCCTATTGGTATCCTAATTTTCCTCCTTTGCATTGGTTTTAAACTTTCCCAGATTCCCTAAGCTTCAAAAGACACTGACAGTGGTCAGGGTGGTGGTGTCAGCCTAAACCAACTACTTACCTTGTACCTGGTCTTACTGAGGTCCCTTCTCCACAACTGAAAAAGTGTAATTTTTATAAAGTACCTGGGGCAGATCATCACCAACACTTACTATGTTCATGCTTTGTGCATATGATGTTTTTCTTGGGCTTGTATATGGAAAGCCTGAGTGATTAAAAGCACAGGCACCCAAAGCAACAAGACAGGTTCAAGTCTTGCAATGGCATAAATATATTTATGTCTACCTGATTTTTAGTGAAGAAACCAAATTAAGCTTTTATTCTGCTCATTTTGTTTTCTAGGCTGAGGAGAAGTGCTTTCTCTGTGATTCCAGATACCCATATAATCCCTATAGCCAGCACAACAGTCACATGGTTGAAAATGTTATCACAACGTTTGAGCCCGAAAGGAAAAGGAAGTGGTGGCAGTCAGAAAATGGTATGTTTCTTAGAGAAAATATTACTGCAAAATGTTAGTGTGAGATTTCTTTATGTAATTGGCTTCCACGTAGTTGCCTTCATGAAGAGATGAAACAAAACCACATCTGTTTCTTTGATTTAGTAATACGGAGTGATTTAAACCCATTTGTGTATAGCAATATAGGATTTCAGAAAGTCGGTTTTTCTGTGGACAAGTTTTAAGCTCAGTACCTCCAAGAGCTGGCCAGAGGACCTGTGGCAATGCTGGGTTATACAAAGAGGCCATGTATTTTCCACAGTGTGTCTGCCTGTCAGGGAATCGTCATTTGGCACAAAGATACAGTTGCCTACAGATGTAATGTAAAGACAGTGTGTACCCATTTAAAGAAAGTATTTTAAAGCACTAATAGTTTAAGAAAAAATTAAATAAAGCCTGGCTATCAGCTCCCTTATTCTGATACCCCAAGTTCCTTTTCTGCAAGGCTGTTCTTGATCCATTCATCTGCCAGCTTGTATTGATACTGAGGGTTGTCCTAACCCAGGTGCAGCACCTTGCACTTGGCCTCAACAAATCTCATCAGACTCCCATGGGCCTACATCTTGAGCTTTTCCAGGTCCCTCTAGATGGTCACTGGTCCTTCACATGTGTCAACTGCACCACTAAGCTTGGCGTCCTCTGCAAATTGCTGAGGATGTATGCGATCCCAGAACTGACGAAGATACTATCCTTACAGCTCCTCTGGGAAGATATGCTAGGAGGAGTAACATTTACTCTGTTTTATCTGACATACAATAATTATGTAAGAAACATTTGCCTGGTTGGAAGTTAAGGTATAGAAAAATAAGATGATATGTTAACCCTATTTTAGTATCCAACTGAAAATCCATAAGCCTTGTTTTTCATGGAGTTTAGCAAGGATCTGTTCACCAGCTTTGGACACCACTGCCAATAAAGCTATGGGCCAGCTGTGAGAGGAGTTTTCCTTATTCTCCCTGTCTTCTGGGATGAGGTCTCATGCACAGCCT
>NW_008246057.1:3781531-3820056 GCF_000691975.1 Corvus brachyrhynchos | reverse complement strand
AATCCTGGGATGGTGCATGCAGATGTGAAAAATGGGGATATTGGCTAAGCTCCTGCAACTCTCTACAGAGAATGTGTTCTTGTGGAGTTTTCTTCCATATTTGTTGCAGTTTTGGAAGATGCCTGGTGCAGTAGCTCTGCTCATGACAAATTTCACATCTGGTAGTATAGAAGGGTTTAACAGTTCTGTTCAGCATGAAGAAAACACCTCATTTTTATTTTTCTTTCTTTTTCTTTCTTAGAGATAAGTAAATTATTTGAATGGATTAAAAAAAATAAACCTAACTGGATATAGAAACACACAAACCCACAACCCTACCATGACCATCATTTACAGTCCAAAGTGCATGAGTGGGACCTTCAGCCACCTCCTGCAGTCTCAGTGACATGCAGCATTGCTGGTGACAGTGCCAGGAAGGCAGCATATCATACTGCCCCAGAGAGAGCGGTCCAGCTGCATGGGTTTGTGCACAGGGGATGCCCTAGGGAGTCTAGCAGCTCTGCTGGAAAAGGCATCTTTAAATCCCCCATGGGAAAACTGTCTCAGCAACCCCTTCAATGTACGCATTGTACACTTCATTTTCATTCTCTTTTCAGGCATTGACCATGTCAGCATTAGATTGGACCTAGAAACTTTATTCCAGTTCAGCCATCTTATCCTGACCTTTAAGGTACATCTTTTACCAGAGCTTTTATGTAATATTATACACTAATTACTTAACCACAGGAATAAATTGCTTAGAGAGGCAATGAGAGCTCCATCTTTAGAGGTGTGTAAGAACAGGTTAGATAAACACCTGTCAAGTACGGTTAAATTATAGTTGATCCTGCCTTAGGGGAGGAGGATAGACCGAATAGTTTCCTATTCATGTGCCTTCTGGTCCTATTTTCTATAAATCCAAGAATTAAAGCTGAAAAAATACATAACAAAACTAAACCCTAAAAATTAAGACATACCTGAACTGCAGTTGCTCTTTCAATTTAGTTCAGCTCATGCATATCTATTATGATCCAGATGATTACAATTTTTTTGGTACAAAATTCCTATATTGTTATGGTAAACTTCCTTACTTAGAAAGTAATCTTGTATCTATATTAAATGTTACCCTTCCCTTTTGCTAGAGAGAGGTTCTAATGAGCTTTTTCAGAGAACCATGCAACTATCACAGTACCTGTAACAAGCCTCTAAGTTCTCAAACACAAAATTTTAGCATCCTCCAAAGAGGAATATCAATATAGCAACCCCTGAGGTGTCTTATTAATGCCTTCTTAGGGAATTCTTGAAATTTTTCTTGCAGACATTTCGGCCTGCAGCAATGCTGGTTGAGCGCTCTACTGACTTTGGTCAGACCTGGAAAGTGTTTAGATATTTTGCACATGATTGTGCAGCTTCTTTTCCCAACATCTCTTCTGGTCCAGCAAAAAGTGTTGGAGATGTTGTCTGTGATTCAAGATATTCAGACATCGAGCCGTCCACTGAAGGCGAGGTACTGTCAAGTGTCTGTTTGTATGAGTTCAGATCATATGTGGAGCTGAAGGTGGTATCTTGTCTGTGTCTGCTAAAGGCAGAGGCCTGTCCTTTGATCCCTTTGGTGGCTGCTCATCCCATCTCTAGAGCTTTATTCATTTTTTTTTTGCAGGTTGTTTTAAAAGCTTTGGATCCCAGTTTTGAAATAGAAAATCCATATGTGCCATATATCCAAGGTATGGACTCTACAGGTTTTCTCCAGAGGTACTTTGTGGGTATTGTTTGTTTTGTACACTGAAAGGTACACTAGCTGGTGTAAGTCAGTGATGTTGAAAATTAGGTACCTAAAAATCTTAGGGAGACATTGTATTAATAAATGAAATGGGCCAGTCTTTTTCTCTAGACTTGGGGGCAAATGGCAAAGCTCTGTGGAGCCTCATCCAACTAGCTAAACTGTCTTTCCTTCTGGCCCAATCCACACTGCTTTTTGAGAGCAGTCCCAGAGGTACACATGAACCCATGAAGTGGCTGGGAAAATGCAGAGCCATATCAAGCAGCATGCTAACACTTATGCAGCAGTATGCCAGGAGTCGGTCCTTGCCCTGGCACTGTAGGCATTACTGGTCTTGGCCAATATTGGATTTTTTTCATTATTTCTTCACTATGGGAAAATTTTGGATGACTGATTCAAACTGAAAATTTCATTCTGTTCATTTTAGACTGAAGTCAGGCTCTTAATCTCTCTTCTTTCCTTCCAGAGCTCATTACACTGACAAACCTAAGGATCAATTTTACTAAACTCCACACCCTTGGTGATGCTCTGCTTGGGAGGAGGCACAGTGATCCACTTGAGAAGTACTATTATGCCATCTATGAGATGGTTGTGCGGGGCAGCTGCTTTTGCAATGGCCATGCCAGCCAGTGTGATTCTGTGCAGAACGTGCGGGGAGATGTTTTCCATCAGTCTGGGATGGTGCGTCGTTAATGCTGTCTCCAAAAAGGGCAGTCCCTTCTGGTGTTTTGTGAGAAGGAAGAGATGGAGGGAGGGATCAGAAGGAAGATCTCTGATAATCTTTGGATTAACCATTTGCAACTGCTAGTTGTTAAATGTTTCAATGCAGACTCTTCTTTTAAACCCTGGGTTGGAATGCACAGAAGCTGTCTTTGTTGGCACTACTGTGGTGTTTCAAAAGCAACTGGGGCAAGACATGTTGATAATAGCAGCAAAATACCAGAGCTGTAATGGTTCAAATGTAATGCAGTAAGTAGCCTATGGCATGTGCAGACTTGAATGGCCACTTGTTGGGTGCATTCCACACTCCAGCTGGGCCTGGGGGCTCTGCAGCAGGAGAGGAGGCATTGGCACAAAGAATAGTTGATAATGTAAAGCTAACCCATGAAAAATGGATTATTAAAAATTTCAGGAATGTGATTGCAAATTCTTTCCCTCTGGGAACAAGAGTTTTTTCTACTGGAAAACATGTATCTCAATATGAAGACATGTAGGCAGACAGAGAGAGACTCTAAAATGTTGAAGTCTCCTTTGATATCTCTATAAATACTTTTTTTCTAAATGTTGTTCAGTGGCTTTAAAACTATTTGCTTAAAGTTTGCAGGTATTCTCCAGATCTTTTACTCAAATTATTGGAAATTATGTCAGCTGAGGGAGCCAAAGAGCTTCAAATTTTCCTGATCTTGCTGACATACCTTGAGCAGATCTCTCCTCTCCTCTCCTCTCCTCTCCTCTCCTCTCCTCTCCTCTCCTCTCCTCTCCTCTCCTCTCCTCTCCTCTCCTCTCCTCTCCTCTCCTCTCCTCTCCTCTCCTCTCCTCTCCTCTCCTCTCCTCTCCTCTCCTCTCCTCTCCTCTCCTCTCCTCTCCTCTCCTCTCCTCTCCTCTCCTCTCCTCTCCTCTCCTCTCCTCTCCTCTCCTCTCCTCTCCTCTCCTCTCCTCTCCTCTCCTCTCCTCTCCTCTCCTCACCTCACCTCACCTCACCTCACCTCACCTCATCTCTCTGTTCTCACCACATTACAGGTCCATGGGAGATGTATCTGCCACCATAACACTGAAGGTTTGTCTTGTGAAAGATGTAAAGATTTCTACAATGATGTTCCCTGGAGGCCAGCTGAAGGGACACAAGATAATGCTTGCAAACGTAACTCAAACATGCTATTTTCCTTTTTAATAGCAGGGGGTGGGTGTAGCACAATCCTAGTTCAATTCATAATGGGATGGCCAGGTTTCTGAGAGGGAGACTTTTTCATGCCTCATCCAGAGAAACAGATTGCTGCATCCATAGGTGCTGTGTTATCCTACAAGAGGAAGAGCTGTTTCATGTTCTTATTCTTCAGGCAGAGAAAAAAAACAGTAAGGAGAGGAAAAAGCAGCTAATGCAAAAAAGATCATTCATTGGTTTGCACAGTTTTTCATGTGAGTAAAAGAATTTAGACAAGGCTAAATTACTTATTTCCACAATAATGAGTAATGTAGTATACACGAAAATAATGTATTAGGGTCTGTAATAAATATTCAGCTAGAGCTTTCTTCAGCAGAGCAGTGTTCCCCACTGCATATCAGGCACACTCACCTGCATTTCCAAGTTTAGGACACAGTTCTGTCCTAAGACTCCAATGTTTTCTCCCAGTTGTAACACACAAGGCCTGGGAATAATCTTGCTGGGCACTGAAATGATACAAGTAACCAGTAACTCTGTGTTAAGTGTAGACAGCAGTGGTAGCCAGACCACAATATTGGCATGGTGTGAAATACCCCATTCGTTTTGGTTTCAGGTTGTAACTGCAACAGCCACTCCAGCAGATGCCACTTTGACATGGCCGTGTACCAGGCCAGCGGTGGGGTCAGCGGTGGCGTTTGTGAGGACTGTCAGGACAACACCACTGGGCAACACTGTGACAAGTGCAAACGTTTCTTCTACCAGGATCCACTCAAAGTCATCTCAGATCCTCAGGCGTGCCTCCGTAAGCTTCCCTTTTTAACTTCTGTAAAAATGACTCAAAACAGAGTTGTTATGGTTCTCTTTGCTCTGAGCCCTACAGCCAGCCCCATGCTTAAATGTCCACATGGTTGTAAAAATGTTACCGTACCTGTAACATCCAAACTGCTTTACAAAGTCACTGCATGACAATATCCTCGAACCAGCATTCTAAAAAGAGCTGCATATTCCAAATCCTTGCTAAACTGAGCTTAGAAATCCAGCAGAGCTATCGTCTTTCTTGAACAATGTCAATATAAATATGAATATCAGTAGTGATGTTGCTTCTGTGACCTTCAGGGATTACAGAAGAGGGTGCAAAATGATGGGAGGAGTAAATAACTTTTGCTAGATACCTGCTATATGCAAGAAAAATAGTCTTTCAGACAGGAAAGCTCTTCTTCTGAAAGATGACCTAAATTCATTATTAACACAGGATGGAGAAAATACTCTGAGTGTAATTTAATTGTAGCAATTGATTGACATGAAAAGTCCTTAAGGAGCAAAGGGCAGATTACCAGCAGCTCTGTAATTGCATTTTCATGCTTACATCTAGACGAGCTTTTTTAATGTGTCTCCTTGACCCTGCCTGTAGCATGCAACTGTGACCCCGAGGGCACCTTGCACGAGGGCATGTGCGAGAGCCACACGGATCCCACGCTGGGGACGGTCGCGGGCCGGTGCCCCTGCAAGGAAAATGTGGAGGGCGCTCGCTGTGACAAGTGCAGGGCAAACTACTACGGGCTGAGCAGCAGCGACCCCCTGGGCTGCCAGCGTACGTAAACCACTTCTTCTAGTCCTCTTTCCAAAGCATTTTTAAGGCATGGAGGTAGTTGAATGCACAGATCCACACACTAATGCTCTATTGAGTCACAAAATACCCAGTTGCCTACTGTAATTTAATGTCAATGTAATTCAAGGTTTCTGGCGCAGCATCCAAGACTGAAACAATGCAAAATCACTTTCAGAATGCATAATATAATATAACAGATCAGGCTGTTGTTAATAGAAGGGTTATTAAATATGCAATTTAATTGAAAAGGGAGATTGAGATGACAGGACCTCTGCCTTGCCAAGAGAACTTCCAGCCAACCATTCCTCTGAGAGAAGCTTGCTGAAAAACACATCCCACTCCTGCCCAGGTGCACTGTGGGTTTGTTAAGCACGTTATGCCCATACCAGGTGCTCAGCCACACACAAGGACTGCAGTGCATATCAGCACACAGCACTTGGCAAACCACTGCAGAGGACTTTCTGCCAATGCCTCTGGTCCCCCCAGAGAGGAACCCACTGAGGAAATTGTTCATTTTCCAAGGGCAGTCTGAGGGCTGGAGGGTGCCAGGGCACGTTCATCTGCAGAATGTCTGTGTGGAGGGTGGAGACTGCCTGTCATGCTGATGCCTCATCTAACATAAATGCCAGTCCTGCTGCTGTCACTGGGGCCTGCATAGGTAACTGCACATTTCTGTCCCTGCAGCCTGCAACTGTGATCCCTTGGGCAGTTTGCCCTTCTCCATCTGTGATCCTGCCACAGGAGAGTGCCTCTGCCAGAAGTTCACCACAGGGCAACACTGTGAAAAATGCCTTGTATGTACTCAGTTTTTGGTTTTGCTTCTGCATGTGATTTTGGAAGTCTCCTCACCCATCCCACACCTTTTCCTTGCCATAAAAGTAAACAATTAGTCAAAATTCGAAATAATTTTACAGCTGTATGCTCCCATTTTGCATTGACATATCTGCTTCTCTTTCACTGCTCCCAAACATTTATGCAATCAAATTGCAGTGGAAGGAGCACTCCCAGGAAGAAAAAGAAATGCAAAATTACGTCCCTGGTCCATCTTTGCTGTTTACAGAGCTATTTGCTTGCACAAGTGGGTAAATACCTGGCTCTTGCAGTGGCTGAGCACCCCTGCTATCTGGTAAGAGAAGCAGTCTCCCATGGCCAAGCACAGTGGTGGAGAGCATTGTTCATTCAGCAGAACGAGTTTTGTTTTGCTTTGGTTTGCATACTTAAATATTTGCCATAAAAGAATCTTTCTTTTTGTACCAGGTAGGATACTGGGGTCTTGGCAACAGCTTGTATGGCTGTTCTCCATGTGGCTGTGATATTGGTGGATCCCAGAATAACTTGTAAGTTAAAGTTCTTCAAGTTCTTTCTTGGTTTTAATTTTTATAAACTCTTAGGCTAGATTTTCTGGTTAGGTTAATACAGTCACAGTGCAGATGGGAAAATAGAATGTAGATGGAATTTCATCATATACAAACAGTGTAAAGTTGGGTGGAGATTTTGGAAATTTATTTGTGATATGGGGATTTAACTATTTCCTTTGAAGCCAACTTTGGATCAGGTTGAACCAAGATGTGTTTAATATAAAATACAAAATGTATGCCTTGACAGAACCAGAGACCCTAATATTATTAGAAATTAGAAGTTAGAGGTGTCATTTTTAACTTAGCTTCCTACATCTACCTTAAATGTGAGAATTTTTTTTTCTAGCTCCTATTTAAAATGTGTAATTTTAGAAGCAAGATCGGTTTCAGTTGGGCTCCTTTGGAAATCTGTTGGGCAGGGATCTTCACTACTGCTGTTAGACTTCAGACATAGGAGCACACAGTCCCATGCTGTAGAGCAGCTCTTTGTGAGCAGGTAAATCATCTGGTGTGTTAAATATGAGTGTAAGTATATGAAAACATTCCATATCACATCAAAGGTCCTTCTGATCTCATGTCCTGCCTTGATATTTGTGGGTGACAGATTATTAAGAACCGTGATACAATGATTCTTATAGAAAAAGATAAATGATACAGGAATACAGTAACAGATGCTCAGGAAACAAAAGGATCAGTGCTTCAGGTACGCAACAGACAAAGATAAAGCAAGTCATGGACTCTGAAGTCATGGAAAAGTAGCATTGAATAAATCCAGCATCAGAAACAGAGGAGGTGGGTGATAGGAAGAAGTTTAGTAATGGAGGCAATCCAGCAATGAGATTAAGCAAAGGTGGAACAAGGGTGGGTTGGAGCTGCCTTCATGCTGTGAGGACCCCGCTGTGCCACACTGATGTCCTCCCTTTACCAACTCCTCCCACAGGTGCTCACCAAAGGATGGTCAGTGCGAGTGTCTGCCCAACATCGTGAGCCGCCAGTGCAACGAGCCAGCTCCAGGATACTTCTTTCTACCCCTGGATTATTATATTTATGAAGCTGAGCATGCAAAGCCCCTTTCTGGCTCTGCACCCTTGGTAGGTATTTGGCTTTTTAGGTGTTGTACTGAGAGGGGATCATTGTGGTGGTGACACAGGAGCTGAGGCTGAGAAGAGCCCTTGCTCAGGGAGCATCTGGAGCAGCTCTTTAGCAGGAGAATGCAAAGCAAGTCCCTTGACCATCGTGGACATGACTATCCCATAACTGTGTCTGTTAAAAAGGGACAGTCAGTCTAGCGTGGTATGACCTGCAAAGCTGCCCTTGCTGCTTCTTAAGTGCAGGCTGGACTAGCATGAATTAGAGAAATTAATTTAATTATTTAAATTAGAGGAAAGTGTTTGAGTTGCCAATAGCTCTCATGAAATGTTCTATTTCTGGGAATCTCCATCAAGGGAAGAATCAAATTACTCTCTGCTCCACTGGACTAATGCCTGCTGCCTTATATAAAGGCACTGATTGTAGCCTAATTTCCTCAAGAATTTGGCATCCATCTGTAATGTTTTTAGAAAAATTAATTACTTTTTTTTCCCCCCTTCAACATGGGGGTAGTTGTTCCCCATGCTGAGTACAAGCCTGGAATGCATACCTTCCTCTGTCTATGCTTTTACTAATATTTTTTCTCTGGCATGTTGTAGAGAAACTATAGATAAGAAATAATAAAAACTGTTTATTTGCAGGTCGCATCCACAAATATTTAGCTATAATCACAACCAGTATTCATCCTACAGTCCAATAATTAAATGGAAAACGGATGTCTGGGACATAGCTTACGAGGGAAAAGTGCAAGTTAATTTTAAGGCAGTGAGGGGAAGAGATTTCCAACAGCTGCTGGGTCATAGTTTAGAGTTTCACCCAGCAGAGAATAGAGCTTGTTCTAAGAATGTGGATTTTCATTTAGTTGCTTACCCCCCTTCAGTGTTGTTGAGACAGTGCTGCTCCTTTTTTATTACTTCATAGGTTCAGCCAAGCACTCTTCCAAGGTGTGACATCTATTTCCAGAAGAAAGGCTATGAGTTCATGATTGAAAATGGAAAGATCGTGTTAAACAGGAACAAGAAACGAACTGTAAGAAAATCTGGACTGGAACAGGTAAATTAGTACTTGAGTAGTTACTTAAGTTTACACCAAATAATAAAATTTTATTTTGTAACAAAGGGCAAGGAAATGCCTGAGCACATGGGATTCACAGTCCTAGACATTACAATCCTGACACAAATTAAATCATAAAAGAATAAAAAAGAATAAAAAATATTGAAAAGAAAAAAATTGTTGGGTTGGACATTTTATTATTCACACTGACAGGTTTGCTCTGCTATGTCCAGTGCCATTGTAGACTCAAGTTCCATGAATTTTTGGAAGAGAAAAATCATTATGGAAGGTAAAGTTTTTGGGGTTTTTTTTTTGGTCTTTTTTTTTTTTTTTTTTTGGTTGCAAGACATTTCCAACAAGTTTACCAAGACATTAGCACTTAAATGCAGCCATTTTAAGTATTGATATTTATGTATCCAGTTTATAATGAAATGGCCAGCCAGGTATGAAAACAGGCTTATTCTGTTTATGGTTTGCAACGTGAATGTTTGGAGATGCCAAATATTCAGAGGTGAGTGGATTATTCTAGTCCCTCTTATTGCTGTTACTGCAAACTTGTGGGAAGCTTTTCTTTACATGTGACCCTAAACATCCTATCTTTGGGAGAGTTCTTAGATTGTCAATTTTGAGCTTGTTCAGAAAATGAGACTGATGGCTAAAATAAGTAAACAGTGTGGCAAAAGTATTTCCTTTCTTTTTTCTGAGTTTGTTTTTTTGGTAATTTTACTCTGTGTCTTGATGGAAATGTCAATGTGTCTTTGCAGGGTGCGATGCAGTTTGGACAGGACTCGGTTTCAGAAGTGGTGTTCCGGCAGCCCAGTGCTGCTCGAGCTGTCACATGGACAGGACATGGCTTCGCCCGTGTTCCCAGTGGAGCTGGGCTGAGATTTGCCATCAACAATGTTCCCTTTGCTATGGACTTTGATATCACAATTCGTTATGAGCCTGAGGTACTTGTGATGTCTTGCATGTCTTGTGATGTTGTGATAGATGCAGGGTCTATTTTGTCAATAATAGGATGAGAAACTTGTTCTATTCTTTATATTTAGAATTAAAATTCCTTGCCTTTTCACCCAGTAGCAAGTTGCCTTGCCAACCAAGTAATATGCCCTCCACTGACCCCCTTAACCCTTTCCACTCAAATATGAAAAATCAGCACTACAACTGTTTTCTAAGCATCAGCCAAGATTTCATCTTCTGAATGTTTCTCTTTTGGCACCTATACTTGGACTATACTTTTACTCACAAATCAAACACATGAAAAATGCAGTTCCTTTTAGATAAGCATTCTGTATTCCTAGCTGGGATTTTTTGGGCAGTAAAATGGGCACAGGCAGGAGTGATCTGCATAGATATTTATCCAGGCCTTTTGCAGGCATCTAGCTTCCCAGTTGTTCCAGCTGGACTCTGAGATGTGTGAAAATTGTAGGAAAATAGCAAATTACTATTTTTTGCCTGGAGAAGATTTCTCAATGATGAAGACATGTCTAGGGAAATCTGTTAATCCAAATCTGGTTAAACTCAGGTCCTCACCCATGTCTTCAAAAACACAAGCATTTTATTGGTACCAGCTTTTGTATATGCCTTATTCTTTTGCAATTCTCTGGGACAGTCCCACAACTCAAGATTTTCCTGCTGTCTATTATATTCTGTTCTCTGACTGTCACTCTAAGGTAAAAAAATCTCCCAGTTTCTTAAAACATGAGAACAATTTTTCAGTGGGCTGGTTTGAGGTAGCTTTTTCTGACTAAGGATTGAAGAGTTGAGTTTTAAATACATTCGTTACAAAGTCTTTTATGTTTATTGTTTCTTATTAGATGTGTGAGAAGGCAGCTAATGAAGGATATCTCCAGAATAACACTGTGCTAAGAAAAGAAACAACTCCAATGACTCTAACAGAGCTGTTTCCATTTGAACCAGCTGAGATCCCATTTCCGTCTCTGCTTTTCATTAGCTATTGCAAATACAATAAATTTTTCACAAGTGACATTGTTTTTCAGTGCTGTAAAGAATAAAATCTGTTTTGTCGCTGCAGTGTGCAATCATTCAGATGGCTTTCATTAACCATTGCAAAGAGAAAGCAGGTTATTCAGATACAAAATATTACCATAATTTTTGTCTTTCGTTTATAGTTCTTGGAAGACTGGCTTGCAAGTGTTGCCATCCAGCCTGCTGGTATCTTGTCAGATCAACGCTGCAAAAACAAGGTCCTTTCACCGGAGCCACACAAGTTACCTCTCCCAGCTACAAAGAGGTCTGACTGTTCCTGTCTTTTTGCCTGTAGATCTTCTGTGTACAAATCGTTTACTGAAGCATTGCAGAGAAACACATGTGTGGGAGAGTGGGATCAGAAACACATGTGTGGCCTTTTCTGTAGCTGGCATACCACAATACTACGTAGGCTCTAAGGAAGTCTGATGCCCCACTCCTCAGTCTGGCAAAGGTTTGCCAAACCCAGGAGAGCAGCCTGAGATCCAGCTGGTGCTGGTTGTTGCTCTGGTGAAGATCCAACTACAGCTACTTCAGTATAGAAAGAAAATATTGACTTAAAGTCACTGTCCTAGCCTATTTTCAAAACCAGCTTTTCAGCCTGGACCTGTGTAAGGAATAGAGAGAAGTTAAGAGGATGTGACCAATGTCTTGATTAAAGAGGGACAGGAGAGGATGAATATGAACAGTGAATTGCAAACCCCTTTGCCATTTTCAGTTTAATCTCCCCAGGTTTAAATTACGCTTGGTGAATTATCCAGCAGAAGTCCAGCAGCTTTCCCGAAGCCTGCAAGCGTGGGGCTGGGTGTGCTCCTCACAGCAGCAGGGCTTGCTCCAGGCTGCAGGCATTAGTTTGCAGGCACAGAGGGAAGGGAGAGCTCAAAACACCCAGTACACTTGCCTTGTCCAGACTCCCGGCTATAACTGTACTTAATTTCTGCAAAACAGGATTGCACTTCTGCAAACTCCAGTCTGCTTGGAGCCGGGAACGGAATATTTTGTGGATGTGTATTTTTCTCAGCTCTCTGCCTCTGACAAAAAGGCAAAATCATTCATCTTGATTGACTCAGTGAGTAGTTCTGTCACAAGTCCCTTGAGGTTGTATTTATACACAGTGATTTTTTTTACAGACTATTTAGAAGTATTTTAAAATAATTTATAGTGTGTTTTAATAGAAGTTCAGGTTCTGCTTATCTCTGTTGGCACTGTTTGCATATTTTTGTATGGAAAGGCAGAATTGTAGCTGGTTTAATTTTCATGGAGCACTACATCAAGCCATACTTGTTGCACATGTTGATAGTCAGAGTATGTACCTCTATCTGTTGCTCATTGATTATGAACACAGCCCACATATGCTGACAAGATGCTGTAGCTATGGATATAAATTTGTGCAGCTCCTCATCACTTGGTTTTTCAAAATATCTCTAATTTGTAGGGATCATGGGTATTATTATTAAAGATGAAATGGAAAAGTAAAATTAGTCGTGTACTTCCTGGGAATCAGGTCCAGATATTTCCCAAGTTTCCATCAAGTCAGGAACTGGGTGTTAATTTTAGGTCCTTCTCTTGAGAAAAATATTTTTAAGTCTATTTCTCTAATTATTGCTGTAGAACTGGACCTGACAAGGGCTGGCTATACTTGGACATAGAACCTTCAGCTGATTTTTCTCTATCGTAGTAATACAAGTAAAAATTTTGGCCAGATGCTGCTTTTGGAGTCACTAACCCAGCACAGCAAGACCAGTTCTGAGCACATATCTGAGGTCTTATTATAATTTTATTTTTTTAAACACAGTCTCTCTTATTTGAAGAACTCAGGGAATGTCTAGACCTTCAGAATAAATGTGAATTTAGATGACAGAATGGCACAGCTGCAGATTTGGAAACCCAGTGCTCCAGGCCTCTGTTGTTGCAATGGAAAGCACATTAAGAGAATGTGGGAAATTCTGGTTTTCAATATATCTAAGCAAAAATATTTTCTTTTCTCTCTTAATGACAAAGCTTGGACTTATTCCCAGAATCAGCTCTGTGGAGAATTTATGCAGTGAAAAGGATTTAGATGAGTACCAGAAGTATCACTGTATTGAAATTGCATCTGAAGTTGGGCCTCACGTCCTGCCCGAAGCGTGCGCGCGGCTCATAGTGAGCTTGTCAGCCCGAATTCACAACGGCGCCGTCGGTAAGGACCAGCCTGCACAGGCAGCTCGGCTGGGCAGTTGCTGGTTTTCCCTTGAGTTTGTAGGATATGTTGATTGTAGAGCTCTCAGCCCGCAGTAGAAGTGAACCTGGTCAGCACATGGTATCCATGGATGCACAGGGTACATCCCACTGAATCCTATGTGTGCTACAAACACCTCTTGGTGGCATGAATCTCCGAGTTCATCACTCCTGAGGGGCTTCATGGAGCAGCATGTCAGGGACCATGGCAGTGATTTTGTGTCTTCTGAAGAGCGTTTGTATCAGATGCCTTTACCATATTGGCCAAGGGAGTAACTTTCCTACTTTTCTGGCTGCTGCAAAATGACAGAGAAGTTTCTAAGCCCTCTCTCTAGATGATGTAGGCCAGCTGGATGCCTTAGTAAGATTCCAGGCATGATGGCACATAAGTCAATATACTGGAAGAGATTCATCAAGAAAACCTTGATGATGTTCCAACAAGAAGGCAATGGCAGGTGGGGTTTGAAGTTCCTAGGCAGCCTCCTCGACCCACCATGGAAAGATTAGCTGAGCTCAGTGGCTCACAGACCTTCCCAGGTATTTGGCCCAGAGAAATGGAGCTTCTCTGCACTTCCAGTAACAGGAGGGGCCTTTCCGAACAACTTTGGTGGCCTCCTCCTTTCAGGGAGCCATGCAGCAATGCCTCCAAAGAGATAGAATCTACTTGGATTGGGTGATTTTTAGAAGGACTGATGCCTCACTCTAGTATCAGGTGATGAGGTCATGGCTGTGCAACCAGTATACCCCTCATTTAGGCTTGGGCTGTGCTAACTCCCCATTAGCCTAATTCCTGAAGTGATGAGATTCCCCCAGTGAAATGCAGCACTTTGGTTTTTTAGTGCTTTCCAGAGCATTCTGGGAAAACATCCTCTGTGAGTTAGCAGAGCATCTTCACTCAACAAGTTAGTCCAAAGTGTCCAGAAAGAGACAAATAGTATACAGATGCAGACTAAGTACAAGATTGCAGATTATGTCCCATGCTCCAGCTAGATGCAGATTTGTAGCAAACCTTTCTAGACTTCAGGATATCTCCATTTGGATCTACACTTGCTACTCCCTTTTTGTCCTACCCCAAATGCCTGCTGAAGGCAGTGCCTTCAATGTGGCAACTGCAACACCAAGACTTGTGCTGGTGTCTGATATACCATCACCATTGATGCTACACCATGAAATGATCTAAACCATGGCCATCATCAGGTTAGTGAACCCCTGATAAGAATAATCAAGCTCTTTCCTACCTATTTCAAAGTGTGAAACCTGCAAGCTGATGAAAGCAGTAACACTCCTTGACAACCAAACCTGTTTCGATTTTCTTTCCCCTTGCCAGCATGTAAGTGCAATGCCCAAGGGTCGCTGAATGCCAACTGTAGTAAACTGGGGGGCCAGTGTCAGTGCAAAGCCAACGTCGTGGGACGCTGCTGTGACACCTGCTCTGCAGGCAGCTACGGCTTTGGCTTCCATGGCTGCTACGGTGAGTGCTCAGCAGCCAGCACCACTACCAGTACCACTAGCTGGCTCTTCACCCATACCTCAATTTTTAGGGCTTTGAATCCCAGATTATGTGTGAAGCAATATAAAAAATGTTTCCACAAATAACAGGTTTTCCATCCCTGCTGCCTGGCTGCCTTTGAGCAGCGTCAGCAATGGGATGGCTTGGCAGGAATACTTTAAGGACACAGCTTTGCTTTTGGTGTTTTCCAGCGTGCGAGTGCCACCCGCAAGGCTCGCTGAGCACACTGTGCGACCAGGTGACGGGGCAGTGCTCCTGCCGCCGGGAGGTGGATGGCCAGGGCTGCAGCCGCTGCTTGGCTGGGTACTTTGGATTCCCCCACTGCCGTCCTTGCCCTTGTAATGGCCATGCGGAGCTGTGCGACCCTCTGACTGGAGTGTGCCTCAACTGCCATGGGTTTACAGCTGGAAGCCACTGTGAAAGGTCAGTTGATGGGCGGTGCTGCAAAGCTCCCCCAGACACTGGTGCTCTCCAAAATGCCTGTGTAGCTGTGGTCTACAAATGCATTGATGACCTTAACAGGAAACATGTACCCAAACCAGGATGAAACCGAGCCCGGCTACTGAATGTCAGGCACCTATTTCTTTGGCAAATGCATGTGGGAGTGTGCATGCAATGCCTGTGGGTGGACTGCAGGTAGGGCATGCACTCAGCATTGCAGTGGGCTTCCTGCAAGAAGGCATTTGAGACACGGAGGCCATGACACTATATGCTTGGAGACACACACAAAGCGCTGCATGTGGGATAAACTGACTCCCGCCAGCTTTCAAATTGCCAGCTTTCAAATTTAAAATTCAACACGAGGTTAATCAAGCGGCTAACCTCGTGCTGAATACTCATTTTAATACCTGCAATTACCTCTAAGGAACATAAGTAAACATGCCCTGTTTGCTGGTCGTATTAGTTCCATATCAGCAGCAAATGACTTTACCCACATGTTCCAGCTCCGTTCAGAACACTGCTCCTATTTTTTATTCTGTACACTGGAAGCAGTATCACAGTTCAACATGGACATCAAAATTAAGTTTGTTTAGTTTAGTTTGGCTGTACTGTACCTGTCATTCACTTTTAAGAGGATTTCCCCATGAAACCTGTTGAGCTTTTCCTGCAGTGCTTTTAGACAGTACAGTCTTTGGCTGTTGTACTTGTAGACGGCAAACAGATTAAAAATGGGAGACGGAAACACTTGTTGCCCTGTGGCTCTACAGGATCTCCAGACCCCAGGGGGAGGATAATTAGATAGCCAAGTCTTTTAGCCTTGCCTGTATACATATGGAGAACTGTGTTCCCATTTGCCATAGTAAAGCAGATCAAAGACAGGATGCTTCAGAAGCCACTGTGTTGCTGTTGCCACAGCTGCAGAACCACAGGGGGTTGGGATGCGGAAACAGCAGTGGTAGGAAGGGTGGCTGAGCCCCCAGGGAGCCTTGAAAGTCTCCCACCAGTCCAGGTAACAGCACAGCCACCAGCACCTTGAAAGAGCCATTTCCCCAGGTTTGCAGAACATGTCAGACAGAGCATGGCTCAATTATGTTCCATCTAAAATATGCAGTATTCTCTGAGTGCTCGTTATGAATCATTGCTTTTTTTGCCTGTGCCAGCATTTTCTAATGTCATGCCAACCACTCTGTGTATGTCTGTATAGAAATAGATGAATATATGTGCTGATAGGCAAATATACAGAATATTTACATGGCAGGTTTTAGCTGCCTACGCAGAACATGTGTGATATACCATATCATAATCATTTAGATTAAAATTGTTCCAGAGTAGGTGAAAGTCTTCCCAAACACTCCTTGAAAGGAAAACGTGTCTTTTTCTTTTTGCTCCAGATTTTGAGAATGAAGCTCTGATTTTCCATTTTAGAACACCTTTGAAGCTTGATATATGTATACCAACTGATGGAGATAGCATTACAATGATCTGGAATATTAATTTAAATATATACATATAAATTGATTCACCTGCATGGAGCACTTGACAATTTGTCCTGCTTTGTGTTGACTGCTTTGGCAGGTGCATGGATGGCTATTATGGAAATCCTCTGGATGGAGAACCCTGCCGCCCATGCATGTGCCCAGGGGCACCTACAAGCAATAGGTATTTTGCACGTTCCTGTTACCAGGACTCCCAGTCTGCACAGCTAGTCTGTAATTGTCTCGAGGGATATTCAGGTACGAAGCAAAGTAAGGACTGGTTTTGACACTACTAAAATTAACATAAGAGAAAAAAATGATCATCCTCCATCTGTCATATGTTCAGAAATAACAAGTGAGGTAATGGTAAAAAAACAGCTAAGAAGAGTTAGCACTCAGGTTTAGTGAAATTATGTGGGTAAGTTCTGACTAAGAAGAATGGGAATTGTGCAGTTAGTGTTTTAAAAAGGGATTCACCTATGTGGATACAGTGAAGACATTAATTATTCTGATGTCACTCTCTGGAAATCTCCTCTCCAGGGGCACTCCATTAATCTGGTGGGGAGTGCGGGGAGAACTGCAGTTGCTCATCACCTCTGAAAAAGAAGCATTGGAAGCCCAAATGGGAAAGAATAGGGCATCAAAAAGAGCTGATAAGATTTCCTAATCAGAGAAAGTCTTTCTCCATGTAGAGGAAACTCTTTGACATTTATGCGTAAAAGTGACTGCTTCATGGTTCAAATGGTCACTTTAGAAATGAGATTTCTATTCTCAGCTGTCTCAAATGCAGATATTTTTGCAGCAAACTGATTCCTCATTTCCTAAGATCTTGTTGACTTAGCTTGAATTGCTGAAGTGAAAGCTGAAGATATTTCCCTTCCCCTGGGCATTAGAAAGATCTCCTGTGATGGGACCAAAGCTTAATGGGAAGCACTGCTGAAAATTAAACCAATGCTGTCATCTTTACTTAGGCAAGGTTCCATTATAAGTCAAGAGTGGTTTTGCTTGAGTAATTGTCATAGGCCCAAAATTATTCTTGTTGGTACTCACCCAGGGGACTTCTGTCCTCACAAATCGCTGCACTCCTCAGTTTTGGACTTTATTCCTCCTGCTCCTTTCCAGCAAGACTTGGTCACCTTTGTGGCAGTGCTCTCACTTTCTCAGAGATTGAGAAAGGCTCTGGGTCCTGAGGAGCACAGTGAAGGAACAGAGTCCTTGGCTGAGGATGAACCAGTGGATGTGGTTCCAGGAACACCAGCCTGCACAAAAAAGGTTTTTGAGATGCAGAGGTAGCACCCAAATCAGAGCAGGCATTGGGATGAAATGCAGAAATAGTTGTAATGCCAGCAAACAAGGACAGAGCATTTCAGAGTTCATCTGAACTCCTGGGCACCCCCCACCCTCCAATGCTGCTGTTGGAGTGAAGGGCCAACGAAAATCCTGCAAATATGGTCAACCCTGACTACTGCCATTGAATGGACTTCAATGAAAAAAGATATTTGGAGGTGTTGTGTGAGGGGGCATCTATTTGCTCTTGCTGAAAGGACTTCCTTGGTATAAACAACTTGGGATGAGGAGGGTGCATTTCCATCAGGTTTCAGTGAGGAAGATATAATTTAAACTGATCAGAGGATTAAAGGGCAATGGTCTCAAACAGGTGGATATTTTCCGTTGGAAATGTGCATTTGAACAGGCAATCTGAACCTTTTAACAATATTACTGGAAATTACATGTTTCACTTGAATTGCCATCAGCCAGCAATTATTTTTACCTTCCTCTGACAGGCAATCAGTGTGATGAGTGTCCTAGTGGATTCTACAAAAACCCAAGCAGCCCTGGGCTTGACTGTGCACCATGTCCCTGCAACAACAACATTGATTTGACAGACCCAGAGTCCTGTAACAGGGTCACCGGGGAATGCACCAAGTGTTTACACAACACCCATGGTGCAAACTGCCAGTTCTGCAAACCAGGTTACTTTGGCTCAGCCCTCAATCAAAACTGTCAAAGTAAGTAAGTAACAGCACTGCAACTGTGTTTTACTACCAAGAAATTTTTTAACAAAAATAGGCTATAAGGAGAGGCTAGACCTTGGAGGGAGAGCAAAACTAAAGCAGGTGAATAGAGCAAAATATAAGGATCACAAATATATTTTTCTAATTACCAAATATAAATATATCAGTGATACAAATAATATGACATCTATTAAATTCTTTGTAATCCAAGTCTCACTAAATCTCATACTAAATATCACTCCTAGAGAATACTCATTTGTGAAATGAAGGCCGTACTCACTGTTAGAAAAATAAATATTCATTCAGCTTATTCACGAAGGAATCAAAAGTAAAGGAATCAAAGATAATTGTTTATCCACACCATTGGCTGATGCCAACTAAGCAATGCTCAGTTAACCAGATGATCCCTTGCTGAACTTCCTGCCTTACCAGTTATTTTCATTAAGTGGCTAGAGTGAGAGTGTTAAGGCAGTTTAATAAATTCCATGAGGACTCATCAATAACTCAGCACTTTGAACAGAACGGCAGGAGGGTAAGGAAAAGCAAGGCACAAGCTTCTTCACAATTTTTCTCAATAATCATTTTCAGAAATGTGCCTGATCGAGGATTTAATTTCTATGGCCAAGATAATCATAAGTGTAGTCAAGAAACTGTTTTTCTGGGAATCTCTAAAATATAGTCCAAGCCCATCCCTTGTTCATTCTTGGAAGATGTCTGTTAGAAATGGTTAAGCAAGAACTTCTGGCTCCTCACAAGGAGGGCTTTTTAACTTACTTGGCTTACTGGGGATTCCCACACTGGATAATGCCTACTGTAAATCAACTTATCCTTACCCAACATATTTAACATTGCATTCTAATAAGATTCAAAATTCACTGAGCCTTCATTTTTTGTGCCTGTATTAAAAGTGTTGAACATTCACAGTAAGTTTTCTCAAAGCCATATATAAGTCATTATAGAAAGATAGGTAATGTGTATTGGAGTAAACGTGCTCGAAGTCACTAGAAAGAAACCTACAGCATGGGCTTTATATCCAGCTCTGACTGTCCATCAGCTGTCTGTATTACTGTCTGCTGTAGTAATTGTCCTTCTTTTTCCAGGCTGCATGTGCAATCTGGCAGGTGTTCACCCTGCCATGTGCCCAGGGGGGGATGCAGCCTGCCTGTGTGACCCAGCCACAGGAGCTTGTCCTTGCCTGCCCAATGTGCTGGGTGCCACATGTGACCAGTGTGCCTCTGGCTACTGGGACCTGGCTAGCGGAAAAGGATGTCAGACCTGTGACTGTGATCCAAAAAATTCCCAAAGCAACCAGTGCAACCAGGCAAGAAAATTACTCTGCTTTCCAGGAATCAGGGTGCTGGTGTTTTGACATGACAAAGTGGGGACCCTCTCATTAATGAGGATTGTTTTTTTGTCATACTCCCTGAAAACAAAAAATTCTTTGAAAGTTTGTAGTTGGTGCAATCACACTGTGAGTCATTAAATCAAAAGTGCTGTTCTGATAATGTGGCTTTGCTGGTAAGCAATTTCTCTTTGCCTGTTGTTTCTTTGTCAAGTGGATCTTAGAAATACTTTGTAAAAAGATGTCACATAGGAAAAAACTGCCTCATAAATATGCATATAGGGAAGAAAGAAATCCAAGCTTGGACCCCAGAGTCTTATGAGTATTTTTAAAGTGTTTATTTTCATAAAGTAGCAGCTGTGGCCATTACATTAATCATGCCTCATCTAGCAGACTACTAGAGTACCTTTTCTCATCTTTAATTCCTGTGCACATTTTAGGATTGGAATGTAGAAAAAATTAAACAGAGTTTCAGAATGGAGAGGTGAAATTGTGATCCCATGGAGTCAACAGCAATTTTGCTATTGACTTCAGAGCACCAGGAGCTTATCCTAAGGTTTTGCTGATGTGTTTGCACATTTTTCTTTCAATATGCTCTCAGCTTGTTCCAGTTTGTTTAGTAGATTTATTATTTTTTATAGCAAACTTAGTTCTTGACCTCAAAGAACTACTAGCAGTTATCAAAGTTGTCATTCCCTGCAGTTTAATTTAACAGCTGAATTACAAAATAATTTTTCTAGGGCAATGTGCATGATATACCTTCGAGGTTTTCAGTTACAATTGATATATCGTGTAGTTTAAAGTTGAAATGTTCAGATGAGTACTTTGATCCAGCAAAAATAAAAATGTAGTCTGTTTTGCAAAGAAAAAGAATCCTCTCAGATGACAGTCAAAGGATGAGTTCTCAAAGGGCATCAGTAGATTGGATCATACAAAATCTCTGACATTAGTAAAGTAAAGCCATTTCTCAGACTGCATTTTGTTTTCAGAACCTTCAGGAGGAAGACAGGAAAGTTGGGCTAATACTGTATAAACCATGGTGTTCAAAGACTGTGGGCAAGCAGTGTTGCTGCAGTCCTTGTACAGCTGAAATAATGTATATCCAGCCCTATGGCTCTGCTGGAAGTTATTCAGTCCTAACTGTCTTTACAGGTTACAGGCCAGTGTCCATGTAAGCCAGGTTACAGTGGAAGATGCTGTAATGAATGTGAGGAAAGCTACTTTGGCAATCCCCAGATGCATTGTGCTTGTAAGTATTATTAAGTGGGACAATTGGATTAGAAACTGCCTCAACATAAATGCTTACCTTTTATATTCACAGGGCATACATGTAGAGAAACAGCCTTTCATATACTTGTGTGTATGAGATGGACATCTGTATTATCTATATTGTTATTTCAATGGTTAAGATGGAAGTCAGAGATGAAGAAGAGCCATTACTGTGCAGCCCAACTTGCTCTAACTCAAACACTGGTTTGCTTTTATTACCTTGAAATGCACCTTTTGCAAGCATTAATCCCACAGAAAGGGAAAAACTGGATGTAACCTGTGTTCCTTTCTTGCAGCATGTGAATGTAACCTGGATGGGACCCGCCATCCCACGTGCGACAAAGCCACCGGCGCGTGTAACTGCCGTGCTGGCGTCACTGGCCGGCTCTGCGACCAGTGCGGCCGCGGCTTTGAGAAGGACTTTCCCTCCTGCCGTCAGTGTCATCTTTGTTTTGATCAGTGGGACACTGAAATTGCTGCCCTTGCTCAGACTGTGCAGGGGTTAATGAGGTTTGCAGCAAAGCTGGAAGATAAAGGAG
The DNA here is from genome assembly GCF_000691975.1 of Corvus brachyrhynchos. Taxonomy (NCBI): domain Eukaryota; kingdom Metazoa; phylum Chordata; class Aves; order Passeriformes; family Corvidae; genus Corvus; species Corvus brachyrhynchos. The sequence goes on along the minus strand of NW_008246057.1, from coordinate 3,798,509 downwards.
GACGAATGCCCAGCTGTGACATGCGCTTCAAAGCCTTTGAAGATGCCATTTCTGAAACTGAACAGATTTTGAAACATCCTGTCCTTTCACTGGAGGCCTTTTCAGGCATCAGGGATTTTCAGGGCTACCTTCAGTAAGGGCTAGGCTGCTCCTGAAAAAATCCCTTGGCTGAGAAACTGTCATCCCCCAGACTCCACCAATCAGCACACAGATGCTGGACTACTAAGTCACTGTTTTCAATAGATCTGTGAACAAAATAATCCTTAATACATGCCTAACCCATACAGACATAATTAAATGCTGGAATTTTCCAGTTCATACTAAAGGTCTTCTAAATAAGGCATTACAATTAAATGTTTCTGTTTATTTATAAATGTATCTCTTGCCCTCTAAAATACTGTGCAACTCAGTTCTAGTTTAAGAACAATCTAGTCTGACTTCTGCATACTTGTATTTTCCCCTTCAGACAAAAAGTTACACAGATGGATCCCCTTCACAGTTTGCCCCATGAGTTTCCTGACCTTAACAAGAACATAGAAGATATTGGAAAAGAAGCTGACCTAGTGTTTGAACTTCTACAACAGAAAATACATCTGCATCAAAGTTTTCATTACTTGAACTTCAAAGGTAAGCCAGCATTGAATTGAAATGGGTGGACATTTTCCCTGAAATTCTGGGATTCTTTCTCATCATTAAACCATACAACATTTCAAAGATCCCTAGATTTTAGCTTCCTGTGGTAGCACAAAAATGTTGACACTAACAACATTTTATACTGACTTTCCAAATTCTCTTTTATCTTAAAATGCTGTGATTTCTAGCATCCCAAACTTCAGATGCATATGCCAGGGTCACATCAGTCAGAAGTCTCATGAATCCAAATGCTTACATAATAATATAAAAGTCACCCAGTTTCTCAGTACAGACTCACAGACCATGCAATAGAACAGCAAAGGATTTTCCCCCCACATTTGACTCCTCTTGCTCATAGGAATACTTAAACGATCTTGTACAGGAATGGTTTGTTTAATTAAAGCATAGTGTCACAGTGCAGCTTCTTAGTGTTCCCATGGGAAAATACTTCACTTTATGTGATACAGAAGTAGCTCTCCATCATCAAAGAATGTGAAAGCAGAACAGAGCTCCTTGGCATTTTTGAAAGAATTACACCGTCTGTGCTTGAGCTAAATATAGTCTCCATCAGCTCCTAATAGCTGTAATGATGATGTCCCAGACTGGTTTCTGGATAAAGATGGGGATGTACCAGGCAGGGCTCTGAACAGATGCTAGACCACCCACAATGGCAGGAGATGGTCAGCAGAATCCTCTCCCAAGAGATGACTGCCAAGATATGAACCCCCAGAAGATAGGGTGCCCACCACAGAACACACAAGCTACAAGCAATGCACTCCCACTTACAGTTCCTCTGTGTTTCATTCAGGAAAGAAAAACTCGGCCTAGATAACCAGCTGTTTTTTCTGAAAATGCTAGCAAACACTTCCCGTTGGTCTCCAAGAGTAATCTGAAGAAAAAAAAAAAAAAAAAAAAAAGCCAACAAAATGTGATGTGGAGGGAATGGAAGAGGGGAAAAGAGGGATTAACTAAGATTTAGGGCTCCCGTGCCCTGTTGTACTTGGCAGCCCCCTGGGGCAGCTCCTCAGCTCAGGTCCCTGTGTGAGCAGCCAGCACAGCTCTCCCAGGCTCTGCTTCCCAATTCAACTGAGCCTTGTGTAGACTGAGAAAGGCAGAAAGACAAAGAATAAATCCCAGGGAGGTCAGTGGACGCACAGCTGAAGCATCCATGGTGCTCTCTGGTCACATTCCAAACCCACTTCATCTTTTGGCCTCTGGAGACAGATAAACAGCCCTATAAAAAGCACATGGGAGTGTGGGGACGGGAAGACCTTGAATTTAAGCTGAATTTCGTATCAGGGCCACAAATATTCATTGGTTCTGCTACCAAGCATCTAATAGCATAAAAATAACATTTCCCTCAAGATAACCAGCTTTTCTGATACCAGGAGAGAGACTAGCTCCTCTCTTCATCTTCATTTTGGACCAGAAGCACATCCTCTAACTGGTTCTGTCTGCTTTTTCCTTTTTTTTGCTGGGGTGGAGCAGGATATGGTCACATACACCATCTGGGGTGCATCTGGCACTTGTGCCCCAGACACATGTGAAGAATGAGCTCCTGCCTACATCTCTTTGCAGAGGATTGGGAGTCAGCGTTTTCCTCACATGCATACATTCAGCTAGCTGACCTGGAAACATCAATATCTAATGATGAATTAAAACCATTGGAAAAACCAAGGCACAAGTGTCCTTAGAAGAATGTTTGCAGTCTATGAGATCTCATTAAATTATGGCTCCCCAGCCTTGGCCCCCTGGCTTTGCAGCCGCTGCACTACAGTAATGCAGTGAGAGCAGCTTCCTAGGCTGTGAATCAAGCCTGGGCTAAGACACTGTGTTTAATGTAAAGGAACTTGGAGTCTCTGCAGCTCCATCACAAACCAAACGTGGAAAATGCATTTAGGCCACTTAATGCAGAGCTGAACCACTGTGAAATATTCCTGCAATGGGATTGTTGCACAGAAAAAAAGTCTCTGGCTTAGATGTAGAGTTACAGCAGTCTCTTGCCAGGTATTTTGTATTAGGAGCTAACTTTAAACTGTATATTGTTTCCAAGAATTACAAGATAAATAAATAGCCCTGGTTCCACATGATAACTAAACATTGTTCAGCTTCAATGTTTAGCACAGCCAAGGGCTTTAGAGCCTGAATCAAAGCACACAGGACTTGAGTGTCTTGTCTTTGACTTCAACTAGTAACTGAGTCAGTTACCAGCACAAAGAGAGATGTTAATCAGAGACTTCTAATGCTTTTTCATTGCTGACACATCACTTCTGGCTCTGCACATACTTCTGTCTAGGAACCTGGGGACAAATTTGGGTTCCCTGGAGATCTAGGAAACCTCAACAGCAGCAGTAGCAGCTTTAAATTATGTGTGTTGCAAAAGGCCTGAATCCTTTTCTGGGGCTATTAATCTGCAAAAAATGTAATATTCTCCAACCCTTTTGAGCCTACTTAAGGAAAAGCTTTTACTGACCAAACAAGACTCTTGCTGGAAAGCATTTTTTGCCTGGCCTACGAGCTTATCGTGGAAGTGCATTTTTTAATGCATCAGTCCTGAAACTGGATTTTCCAGAGACAAAAGAGCCCTCACACAGACCCATTTGTAATCTAAATTTTGGTCTCAGTCTAGCAGATCACTTAACTCTTGGGTGCTATGCTTTCCTGACTCACAATCAGGGAACTGATCATTTCATGACAACTGGCAGAAACTGTTTTCCTGCCTAAACTCCAAAACATTGTAAATGTCAGAAGCTTTTATCAAATCGACAATGGCAGCAATGCATGAGCTACTGATAAATACAGCTCAGTAGCACTTAGTGCAAATAATGGGATCTTCTTCACACTTTTGTCTATTCTGTTGGCTTCTCAAACACCTTGGCACCCTATGGATGACATAGGATTCACCATATTTTCATCTAGTTTAGCAGGTTTTATGAGCATTGATAACTATTTCTATTTGGCAACGGGATAAGAAAAGGATTAAAAAGCTTGGCTGAGGAAATGACAGTTCCTGTCTTTCCCTGCTGTCCCAAATCAAACATCAGTGAATCACCTGTCACTCACCAATTGTCCAGAATTCAAGTAAATGCACAAACTGAATGCAACCAAATACAGTTGGTACTAAACCCTATTTCTGTTGGTACAGAGGCCGTCAGCAACATTAGGAAACACTTGGAAGTATCATTGCTGGCAGAACAGAAGAGCAGGGGGACAACCCCTGTCGTAAGATACTCAGAGTACACCAGGAACCATGCACTCGCTACGTTGGACCATCAGGTCTTAAAAGCAAGCAATGTGCTGCAACAGCTCAGAATGATCAAAAGCCCTGACATCCAAAACTTGAATGAAAAGGTAGGCGCTGTGAAAACTAAAGAAAAGTCTCTTTTTTTGATGTTGTAGTAGGTTTTATTTTTAAATGGTGCTTACATGCATTTTTAATTCTAGAAAATGGCACTTCCTTGCCACAGCCATGTAGTCACATCAAAAACAGCTGCACTTCCCAGCTGCAGTTATTTCCAACCTTCTGGAAGCCATTGTTCCCAGGGCAGACCCAGCACAAGGAACTGTTTAAGCACTCTCTAGTCTCAAGAGGACATCAGAGTAATTTCAGAAAGATTAACCCAAACCTCCTCCATGAGTAACTTAAACCAAGCAGAGTGACTTTGTCCTAGGGTTGATGGGGAGTGCTCACATATCCTTTGTGTCACCTATGGGAAAGAAGGGGATTTCTGTTCTTTTGCAGGGCAGCAATGAATACTTGATAGCACCAATTCATGACAAATCTGGAAGAAATCATCCACCTAAGCCTTTACGTTCCACATCTGTGTCAAAATACATGGAGGGCTAGACATGGCACTTTTTTCTGTTAGAGATTACCTGGATCCATTACAAGAAGCCATTGACCCATGGGCTGGATATGGTTAGGGAATGGTTTCAGCCCTTTTGTTAAAGAAGAGTGAAGCAAGGGTCTTAGTGTAACACATGGAGCCTAACAGATGGCTTCTGCAAGGATGCTCAGAGCCATGGGCTGCCATTGCATCCTTCAAATCAGGGGAGAGGGACCTGTAACTGGCAGTGATACCCCTCTTTGTAGAGACCAGATGCTGTGTCTTAGGGAAAATCCCATCCTATATTCAATGTTCATATGATGTCAAACATTTTCATTCCCTCAGGAATGTATCTCAGGCCCCCAGAGGAGTCCTGACATAAGCATCTTCCTTATTGCAGATCTGTGGTGTGCCAGGAGACCAGCCATGTGCCACAGCAGCCTGTGGGGGAGCTTTGTGCCAGGACAGTCACGGACTAAGGCAGTGTGGTGGCCCAGACTGCAGTGGAGCTCTTCCTCTCTCCTCTGAGGCCTTCAGGAAAGCTGAGGAGACTGCTGTGTTGCTAAATAACTTGACTACTCAGCTACAGGAACCTGAGAATCAGGTGCTGTATATCAAACCTGCCTTTGTTCAGTGAAATGGATGGAGGATGAGATTTGGGAGGTCACAAATCTACAAAAACTCACCTGCTCTTAGGACGAAGAGCAGTGACATAGTGATGGACTTTGTGCCAACATCATAGACCTATCATGATTCAGTACCAGGTGCCAGCCCCACCAAGAGACTGGCTTTATCTAGGTCTTCCTCCTCACAGCTGCCAAGATTTCAAAAGTCATGGTGCCCTGTGTCTATGGGAGTTGGTGGTTTCAGGCTAGTATTGTCTGTATTTTTACTGGGAAAGATTCAAATGGCACCATTTGTCAGTAGCCTGACATGCTTATTGCAATGGGATTACTGCTGTGCATGGTGTTAAGCTCTATTTATACAACTTCATACTACTCTTATGTTTGCCAATAAATAGCTTTTGAAAATAATTTCAAGATGAAGCTTTTCTGCCCCAAGTGATATTTAAGAGGGCATCAATTAGTCGACTGTACTGCACAGTAGCAGTGAAAAATAATTCAAGCAAAGTGTGGCCAGTGCAACATATGCCAAGGAAACAAAACAGACAAATCCCAAAACGCCAGTAAAGAGTCTGTTCTTATTAACAGTCAGAGGTGATGCCTGTTACAGTTACAGGCAAAACACATTTTCCAGCAGAAATTCCATTCTGCTGTGGCTTTGTCCTGTCCCTGCAGGATGCCTGGGCATCCATTTCCTCTTTTGAAAATGCACGAGACACTGCATCCCCGCCAGCAGGCGTGGAAATTAGCAACTGGGGCACCGCCCTGGGGCCCAAGGACACGCAGCAACGGCAGCCCCAGGCATCTGCCGCGCCGGGGGGCGCCAGCTTTTTTTTTATCGCCTTTGGTGTGCACCAGCCTCAGGCAGCTCCGTGATAATATGGGTGAACTATTTTGAGACATTTCAGAAATAAAAGCATCGGCATGTTTCTTGTTGCCTGGGAAAAGACCAAATCTCTTCCCTCTGCAGACCACAGATGTACCTGGGCTATTCTTTAAGGCAAAGACCCTATCAAAGTAAAATACTGTTGGAATTTTATAATTAATCTAAAGTTCTCATTTAAATTATCAAGAATACTAATTTAGTGGTGAAATGTAACTTTTAAAGACAAGCCTTAACTCCACCTTCCTTGTGTCCTCTTTAAGTGTTTTTTAACAGCAAGCCCAGTATGAAATGACAAATGAAATTATGTTTTCTGTAATCAGGTCTGAAGCTGGTAAGATCTGCTTAGGTCTGAATCTGATCACTGACAAGCTATAGTACTGCAGTAACTGTCAGTACTGTTTTTTAGAAACAAATGGGCTGTGGTGTAGCAGTGGTTGCAGGGAGAAAAAATGCCTGATTTAGGCTTTTTCTGAGGCCAGATGAAGGCCAAGATGTAGCAGCTTCTGGAGTTCCCCAAAGGGGTCTCCTACTACTTTTCAAAGCCACATCAAGTGATTCCAGCTGAGGCTTGGATCAAAATGACATTTTTGTCAGAGCTCAACTTGTGAAGCAATGATAGATAACCTCCAGAAAATGGCACTGCTGCTTCTAATAATATTTCCAGGTTGACAGCATGAAAAAAATAGCAGAAGACAGCAAACTGAAAGGCTCACAATTTAATGGGCAACTGGAGATGGCTAAGAATCAAATTGAAGTTGATGGAGAGATCACTAAGGAGTTCATCCAAAAAGTGAAAGACTTCTTGTTAGGTAAATATGCAATGTTCTTTTTGCCTCAATTTTTATACATACATTCCAACATAATACAGCATAATAGACAGCCAGAAGATGATCTTGCTGTGTATGCATGAAATTTCTCATCTACCTCCTGAGCTGTGCAAACTTTTTCAATCCCTTTTTTCTAGTGCTTCTTTCTCCCAGGTGACAGTACTTTGTACCAATTTTATGATGTATCTGTTACATTCTGATTATCATCTTTTTTACTGTGTTTCATTTGAAGCATGCAAGTAACTCCCTCTGTTCCTGGTTTATCCGAGTAAAGGACTACTAAGATAATTTCATACAATATATAATGGCCAGGCATGTCCAATGCATCCCCTTCTTCCAGGCCCATAAATAGAGGCTCTCCATAGGGAGCGTGGGAATTAGGACACATCCCGCTCCATCGTCTCCATAAAGCTGTAACTCGAGGAATCAAAGGATTCTGGTAGAACTTCACAGCTCTCATAAAAAAAAATAGCAAAACAACCGTATATACGCTAAAAATTTTCCACTCTCGCGATTGCAGAAAAATGCTGTACAAAACAGATCCTAAATTTTTTTACCAGATGTACATCAAAGAGTTCAAATGTGGCAGGATTTTCTTTAATCTCCTCAATGTAGCTGACCTCATAAATTTCTATGGATTGCACATTGGCAGTCTTTTGACATTCCTGCCTCTACATCCAAATGGGAGCGAGGGCAGAGGACAGAGGACTTCTTTTGTTCAGAAACATTTACATTATTTTATTGAATTGGAAGGTTTAGGTCCATTTAATTCCTTAAGAGTCTCAGATTTTTATTTGATAGCCACAGAAAATTCCATCTTTTACTCTTCTTTTATGTTTCTTAGTAGACATACAGCATTTACTAACAATTATAAAAGCATTTCTTCAAATCTTTGTTTTGTTAATTGAAGTTTAAGAACAGAACAGCTGAGAAGCATACACTTATATTAAATCTGCTGTACTCAACATTGATGTGAATGGTGATTCTGCATGAACATATTTCTACAGAAAATAGCTCTCAGGAATGCACTACTGTTTGCACACTAAATGTCTTCTATTTAATTCTTGCTGACTTACTCTGGAGATTAACACAAACATTTAATATGTCTCAACTGTTTTATCACACAAGGTCTTGTCTATAAAAGGAAATGAGCAGAAAACAGAACTGATGATGTGACTTCACAAGGCATTGACTTCTCTGTGTATGCCTCTGCCTCTTAGCAAAGAGCTAGGACAAGCTCATTTGTAATGGGAATTGTCAAAATATGGTTTTTTTCTATTGTAAATTCCCATTCTATCTGAGTCTGACCCAGGTTCCCTCTGCAGCTTAGCCTTTCTCATTAACCAGTGAAGGAACCACTTTCTCAATATTGTGGCAACTCCAGGGAAGGGATTACACCCAGTGGCCAGCTTGAAAAGCTCCGTTCACACCCCAGCCTAGCCAGCACCTCTTTGATCTGTGGGCCAAGGGAGAAATGGGTTCTGACACATCTAGCTGTGCTGGACACTGATTTAAAACCCTCCACAGGCTCTGTCCTACATCAGAATTTTAATAACTCAGTTCAAAGTGGGTTCAAATCCTCATTTTAGCCAGTTCTGACAACACTAACAGCAGTACCTGGAAGCATAATATTAAATTACAAAATGTTGGAGATAATTCTCTTACCCCCTTGCTGTGCCTGTCAGCTTTATTCTCCCACATATCTCAAAGGGTAGGCAGCCATAATGACCATTTACTGGAAGGAAGGAAGGAGCTACTTCAGGATACTCTCAGCTCCGTTTCTGTTGCAGATGAGAGCGCACCTCCAGAAGACATTGAGAAGGTGGCAAATTATGTTCTGCAAATAAACCTTCCCCTGACTCCACAAGAGCTCACAGGCATGCTTAGCAAACTCAAAAGCATTATGAATCACTGTGAGAAGTCCAAATTGAATAATAAGAGAAACATAAAAAGGGAGGATGCTCAGACACTGCTGGTGGAGGCACAAGAAGCTGAGTAAGTATTCTCATACTGATGTGCCAACTGGAGTGGAACTGTGCGCAGTAGAACAGCTCCATACCCCTGGCAGTATCCAGTAACACTGGAGAAAAAGTTCAGATGGAGATTTCACCTTGCCCTTTCCACAGGGCCTCTCCAGCAGGAAGGAGCCATCGCTGCTCAGGCTGCAGGAGCCAACATGCTGAAAGGAAGCAGCTCCTGACAGCTCTTGGCTCCTCTGCCTGCTGAGTCCAAGAGGCCAAAGCAGCTACTTAATTCCACCTTGGACCTAGTGGAGCATTACATCTGGCTCACTGGGTGGTTTGAAGGGTGAGAAAGAACCAATAACTGAAAAAACATGATCACCCCTGAGTCTTCCCTACTAGCACTGTACCACCAAGCAGCCAGCAGCATCCAACCTCACCTTGAGAACAGCAGCTCAGGTGCTCCCACACAAAGTTCTTTTCTGAGGTTTTGCTTTACCAACTTACCACAATTTTAATGGTGGTTGTTGGACTTGAGGAAACGTTCCTGCATGTCAGCATAGGTGCATTCGAAACATGTTCTTGTTTTGCTCACCACACCATGATACTACACATGCTTCTTTTTCTCCATTTTAGCAAAGCAGCTAAAGCTCTTCCACCTGTAGATGAAATTAATAATAAACTAAAAAATGTTGTGAAGTCCCAAGGACACTCCAAAAACACCATCATGAAGTTAAATGAAGAGATACAAGGCATCAGAACACAAATCTCTCAGGTATCTTGCTGTAAATATTTTAATTTATTAGCTATATTTATTAGAAAAAGATACTTCATTCTTAAGTTTTTAACTTAAAGAAACTTTAAGTTTCTTAACATAAACTTAAATAAATAAAACCAGAATGTGGCACAGATATGACACCAAATCCATACTACTTAAGGGTGTCTTAATCCATTGATTGTCCCTCATTACCACCCTCTGCAAGCTGGATGGACGTTGCACAAGAAATCACAGCCTTCAATTGCTCTGTTTTAGGCTGAGAACCAAGTGAACAAGACAAACAATAAACTAAATGACTTGTCAGCCAAACAGACTGAGATGGAAGATGAAAGCACCACATGGCAGGCAAAAACACTGATGAACAAGAATCAAGCTACAAAGGCAAGAGCAGAGGCAGAAGCAGCTCACAAGCGAGCCCAGAATATTGACAATGTAAGCTCTCCTGTCACGTGTTAAGGGAAAAAAAATTCCTCCATATTTAAGAGTATTTTTGCTTCAGAAGCATTGCCCTGCTGTCATCAAAACTGTTAACATTTTCCTTATGCCATGCAGTGTAAAATGCCACACGTTAAGAAGAATTTGTGTTTTATATTAAGGTTTCTGGCATATACTTCTGCTTGCTAGAATGAAAGAAAACATACGCATTTCTCTGGCTACTCCATGACATTTTTTCTTGCACTGTGTATAAGACTTGTAGTCACCATGGGCACCAGTAAACACAACAGAACAAATCACAAAACCAGATATTAAAATACATGAGTGATGGAAGCAGCCTGACCATTCATCCTGTGCTGTTCTCCTTCAGAGAAAATTGCTGTGGGAGTTACTTGGAGTTTTTGATTGGCTTGGTGCTTTCCAGTAGCTCAGTTTTTTGAAAATGCAGGTAGAAATTTGCTAACATTTCGGCAACAACCGAGTAACCACAGCACAAGAGTGGAACATGAGTATACTTCCAAGTTACAAGAACCATAGGCAAAATCTAAACTGCAGCCGCAACAGCAACCTAGATCAGCAGAGGATGGATTAGCCAGTGAATATTAACACAACTGAAAAATGAAAACCCCAAAGTTGCTACAGATAATTCATTAAATTTTAATTAAGCCTTATGGCAAAATGAAATTCACAGGGAAGCCCTATCAACAGAAGTAAAAACAGCATACACTTAAAATATCTTAAGTAATATTTTCTTTATATCCTTTGCCCTTCTCTCTCCTTTAGATTACTCCACTGGCAGTTTGTTTTAATTGATTTCTATCACGTTTTAAAAAGCATTTTTTGATATCTACAAATTAGGGATATATTTTTTAATATTTAGGAGAATGAGAAATCTAAACTTTGGTTCAAAGAGGATGACTAAAAAAAGTATTAAAACCTCCTTCTGTACACCAGATTACTTATGAGATGCTCTTAAACTAAGTAATGGCATTTTGTTACAGGAATTTGCTGACATTAAAAGAAAGTACACCATTCTTCAAGAAAAGCTAAAAACCCAAGGACCTCTAAAAGTAACACTAGAAAAAGTGAAGCAGTTGAAAGAAGAAGCAGAAAAACTGGCTGAAGAGACTGAAAAGAAGATAAAAAGAATAACAGGTGGTGTTCTTACTTCCGCAATGAGTGGTAAACACTGTGATAGTCATGAATTCAAGGCTGAAGCCCTTGCCCACAGACACCAACACACTAGGTTCACTTGAAATTAGGTTTAAAACAATTTACCTGGTGAAAAACCCTGCCTGAAGCTACTCATTTTAAAAGCAGATGAATTGATGTGGCTTAGGTACTTTTTCTGACATAAACAGATTGCTATAAGCAAAGTGTAGGAACTGTCCATACAGGAACTTGCAGTGATTTTCTTCAGTTTAAAAACAGGGCAAGTGCAAAATCTGCATAAAACCCGGCTGCAGATTTAGCTGGAGGCCCTGATTTATGCACTTGCTTTGGGCATTTGGACCTTTGATCCTTCTATGCTCTTTCTCTACATCACCTGAGCGAGGGCTTGTGTGATAGAGCTGTAGGGCAGCTGTTTTCCATACTTGTTCCCCTTCAGACATTATCTCTGAGCAATGGCAAAACAAACCAGGTACAATTACCAGCTTGTGGAGACTGAAGCTGACGTGCCCTGAATCTGTGGGGCCATGACTGTCAGGCAGAGGGGTCATGGGCAGTGGAAACTGTATCTGCTGTGGCCTTACTGGCACCACTGCCCACGCAGGCCCTCATGTAGGCTTAGAGGGTCACCAAAAAGGAAGAGCACATCTCATGTCCCTGCACACAGGGAACTTAATTCTCCTTGTAGTGAAGGTCTGGGCATTCCCACTAGGAATCCTTAGGCCTAGGATCCTGCCAGGTTCAACACTGGAAAATACCATGTAACATCAGCAAAACAGCTGAAACTCTGTCCCAGGAGAAAACTCTTCAGGACAGGATCCAAATAAATATTTTGAGACATATCTCGAGGAAAGGCTTTAAGAGCATGCCAGTCACTCCAAATGCCCAGATGATAAGGGCATTAGAAACAGGCAGTGAATACTGTGGATTTAACTCATTACCAATATGTTTACATTGGTGTAGCTTTATGGGAACCAGCAGAAAACAGTTACACAAGTGAGGAAGACCTAAGCCCGAATTGTCTAGGCTTTACACACATCAGTGCACACACTGTTCCTCTGAGTGTCTGCATTTAAACCAAGTCCTTTAAGAGCTCCATCCTAGCTGATGGACAAAAGCACATGCTGAGAAATTAATTTCTTCAAGGCTGTCATGCTCCTCTTGCTATCCAGAAGCCAGACTTTTCCCTCCAGTTGCATATATAATATTCCCTATTTGAAATGGGAGTACTGCCTCTAAAACTTCTGGGAAAAGAAATGCTGCTAATCCCTGGATTTTACTTACAACAAATGTGAGCATCATTGCATGTCTCTGCTCTTCCAGATCTGGAGAAGAAGCTTCAGGAACTGAATCAAACCAAACAAGATAAGGCAGAGCAACTGAGACAACTAGAGGAACAAGTGATAGCCATTAAAAATGAAATCATGGAGCAGGGAAGCAAGTATGCAACATGCAAGAGTTAGGATCTGAACAGACCATCAGGTAAAATGCAGCTGAAGTCATCATGATTACCACATCCTGAGCATCCTGGCACAGGACGCTGTCCTCTGGAAGTACATCTGAAGTGGCCTACTGAATATTGCAATTTTTTCTTTTTTTTTCTCTTTTTCTTCTTTTGTCCAGTTGAGTTTAAATAGAAATAGGAAACACCTTCTAATAAACCATCTGATTTAGTAATCAGGTGTAGTCTTTGAGGAAGCTCTGCAATACACTCCTGTGCACAGTCTAGGGCATCTTGTGGTAGCGGGGTTGGAAATGCAGAAGATTCCTCAGAGAGCTGCTGGTAATGGCCTCAAAGACAGACTCCCAACACCCTGTGTCTTCTGCCAAACCCTAAATAACGTGGTTGTGCTGCGACCCCACACGGGGCTGCCCCGACCCGGATTGGGGTCCTAGAGGGCTCCTAGAGCCAACCCTACTGGCAACCAGCAGCATCCCCAGGCACTGTCACTGCTCCAACCCCATATCTTCACTGAGACGGAGCAGGGGGTGCACCAGGAACCCTGACGATGTGAGGGTTCCGCTGGGTTCACTGAAAATGCGACGGGCAGCACCTCCATGCAGCACGGGGCCACTGGCGGTGGGCGACAAGGCCGATTCCCCGGTGCCCACTGGATGGCAGTGCTCAGATGCTTAATGCCGAAAGCACCTTAAAAATCTTTTCTCTGGCAATGGCGCTCCTGCGATGCCTGTTTTTCTTATGCTTGTAAGGGGTTTCACACATTTTTCATTAATGCAAACAACAACTGGAGAATAACTCCAGCTCTTAGGTTTAAGCAGTGAGTCTAAGGGCCAGAAATGTTGAAAACCAGTTTCTCCAGCTCTTCTCCCACATGCAGCACTTCACAGAAGTCAGGGTTTACTCAGCAGTTTCTTGTAGCCGCAAAGAATGCATGAATTGACCTAAATTTTATTCTGCAATTCCTTTTTTTAATAAAAATAAAGAAGGAAACTGCAGCTAAGCAAATGTTATAGAAGTGCCAGAGTTTTAAAAAGACTGCAGTGAGCTATGCTTCAGTTTAAAAATCCCGCCCTTGGTATACATACTCCTGCAGGACACAGAGCAGACTAATGATGGGTTTCCCTCAGTTAAAATGAGTCGTGTCATTCCCGGATTGTCTGGACTGTCCCAGCGCGAGGGACTTCATTCAGCACGGCGCTGCTTCAGAGCTCGGATGCAGCCCAGACCACATCTGTAAAAAGAGGAATGCTCTTCGGGAACACAGGGCTCTTAACATTTACCCATGCCAGCAGCACCCGTAAAACAATCCTTATCGATCCAACGGAGATAAACACTGCATAGTTATCACCCTGTGTTTACAAGAGCTAAAGTAGCATTGGTATGCGCTGGGGGCTTGGGTGGGAATTGCTGGCTGAGATTTCAGAGATACTCCTCTAACTCAAACCAGCCATGCTCCAGGGCAATGTGCAACATACATTGCACCATGACACATTCTATTGCGAAAATAATGGAATCAAATTATAATTTTGATATAATCTAACAAAGCCACCTGAAAGCAGGAAGGCACACAATTTGTGGATCAGCAGTTTCTTTACTTTAGCACTTAAAAAAAATAATCTGTGAGGTGTGAGGCTTCGTTCTAAGTTATTAGGCCGTAATCAGGTAATTGTATTTAGACTGACTTTGCCCTAATGAAATCGAGTGTTTCTGTTTTACTCGGAGCACACACCAAGCTGTTCATACACAGGTCTCCAAGTAAGGAAGGATTTTCTGCAGGTTTCAGTGCATCTCTGCTGCACTGCTCCTGGAAGAGGCAAACTGAAGCCCTTGAACAGAAATTCCCAATTGCGTATAAACCAAAATTATTTCATACATGGCTTTAAAAATCTGAATTCACAAGCAAAAAGTTGAAAGAGAACTTCCTCCTAAAATCCACTGTTGACTATGAGAATTGTGGTATGGCTTTCCGTAAGTTGCATGGATGAGAAATCTGTAAACACAAGGCAGTTAAACAGGCCTGGAGGGGAGATTTATCCACCGGGGGAAACAGAAATCGCTGGAAGGAAGAGAGAAGCAGGAAGAAGAAAGTCAGCACAGAGTCTAACCTCCCCTGCCTGCCTCCAAGCATGCTCAGACACACAAAGAAAGCAGATCTGATGGGATCAGCGACTACAGAACTCCAAATCCAGTCTGTGACTGCTTCTGAGGTTTACAGCTGTGCAGCATTTCCTATTGGAAGTGATGCAAAAACTTCCAAAGTGTTTTTCAAAGTCAGTTTGTGGGGAAAATGCTGTCTCTAGATAAAAGGTACCTATTTGTAGCTCCCCCTGGACCTCTTCCTTGTGGGGAGAAATGGCTTCAGAAAACTGTTTCTTGAAAAAAACTTGAAATAAGTATCTTGCTGTAGAGCATTTTGACTTCAATGGCATTAATCAAAACGCAAACAACACTTAACCAAATGGACATATAATCAAAGATACATTTAATCAAAATCATATCAGCTCTGTCTACTAGGCATCCAACCACTGCAGTGTTTAAGAAAACGGGTGATCAAGTGGGTCCCACTGGGATCAATTTCTGAAATGTTGTTCTTTGAGAAGACTTCCAACCCTGCACAAACACAGACACTCCAGGGCTGTAAGGGTGGTTCACCAACTGCAAGGATAGAGCAAGACACAAAACTGAATTTTTATCATTTGAAGAATCAAATTAAAATACTCCCACTCACTATTTGTCACAAGTACTGCAGAGAGGGAGGGACACAGGCTTGCTGTTCCTAATCACTCACACACTAAATGTGGTGGTTTCAGTTACCTCTGAAAGAAGACCACAGTTATGGGTGATGGTGGCCACCCTGGTCCGTGGCTGAAGCTCCAGCTCAATCCCTGATGTCGCATGGCAGGGTCACCCCCAGGCTGGAACAAAGCGCGTTTTCATGCTGTCTGTGGCAAGGCACAAAGGAGCCTATAGGGGAGGATAGGACTTCTACAAGGCTATGAAACAGGAAAAAAAAAAAGGAGAAAACTTCAATAAAAGTTGAAAAAATATGGGACAGAAAAAAGTCCAGTGGCAATGAAACAGTCACACATGGGGTAATGCTGCTGCCCATCTGCCATGGATCAGAGATGGTTCTAACAACAGCAAAGCAAAACATTTTCTGTTAGCAGGGGACAAAAATGTTTGTTGTACTGAAGCTTAAAAAATATGACAGTGTTATGAAACGGAATTTGTTTTGTGAATTCAGAAGACCACACTGCAGAAGAAGTTTGGAACATTACAATTCCTGCCCTGACAGTTAAGAATGACTTCATTTCATGGATATCTTTAATGAAACAGCTCCACAAGTTCTTTAATCCGGAGTCTTGGGTTATGTTTCAAACCTGGTGTTTAACCTTTAGGGCAAGTCACTTGGTATCTCTCTGTTTCTGCTTATCCATCTGTAAAATGAGAATGAACATATTTACCTACCTCGGCAGGGTTTGCTGGGCCAGACAGACCATGGTGTGTTTTCGCTCTGGCACTGCAAATAGTGAGGGCAAAGTGTTCTTGAGGGACACTGGTACCTGGTAAAGATTTACACAAGTTCACGTTACACGTGCGCAAGCAAAACCTGGGTATATAAACCCAGGCATTTGTCCCAGCCACATCCATCCTTCATACATGCTCCTTGGTGTTTATTTACCAGTAATCCTTTTCCCTGGCTGCTGAGGGGACTCTGCCACCGGCCAACGAAACCCCCACGTTCTCCAGCAGAGGCCAGGGAACTGATGTGGAAGGCTGGGGTGCAGACGCAGCTCCAGCACAACCATTCATTCCTTGCAGCTGCCCCAGTGCCCCTGGGAAGGCAACAGCGCCGTGTGCTTCCAGCGACTGCGACACCGCCTGGCAGTGGCTGGTCTGGGCTTGTCGGGCCTCTCTGCCTATGCCAGGGCCAGACCTGGCCATGTATGGCAGCACGGCCACCACCCCCAGGAATGGCACTCCTGAGCCACGTGTGCTGGCACCACAGCACCGGGCAAAGTGGGGCCACTGAGCATCGCATGTGACAGTTGCCAACCCCCTGGTTCTTTGCTGGGTTTTGGGCCTTACTGCTCCATTGTCTGTCCGTCCGTCCGTCCATCCATCCATCCATCCATCCCAATCCATCCCAGGGGCCCGGTTCCATCCACACTACCAGCAGAAGACAGGATTAGGTCAATAACCCCATTCCTTCACTGTTTCTCCACCGACAGGGGCAGGGGGGGGGGCACCCGATTGGTAATTCCTCCCCCCTCTCCACCACCCCCTTCCGATTGTCGCATCCTGCCCCGACCCCGCTCCCGACGCTGCAGCGGAACAGCACAATCTGCGGGGCGGGGGGCTGTAGTTTCCCCTCT
>NW_008246057.1:3779906-3780726 GCF_000691975.1 Corvus brachyrhynchos | reverse complement strand
GAGGCGCGGGCAGCGGTCTCCGGTGGGGCAGCATCGGGACCCCACAACCTGATGCGGTACCCCAAGCCCCGAGTCCAGGGAATCCCTTGCGGCTTTTGGCTCCCGATCCCCCTTTCCTGATCGAGGTCAATAAGGAAGAATGTGCCGCAGTAAATTCAATTAATCCTTTATTTCCAGGCTCGCTCGGAGCCGTCTAGACAGCTTCCTGATGGAGAGTGGGCTGTAGGGCCCGGCAATGTTTTGTCCAAAGTCCCCGTAATGTAATTACATGTGTATAGTCTCGGAGTGAAAGGGTGCAAATAAAGTTGTCTCAGCACATCTGGTGAGCTGTTGCTTTTTAAAGCCAGAAGCAGCTCATCAAACTTAAAATCTCTGAGACAGAAAGGATGGAGAAGAATAAACTATCAGTTATACGTGGAACTCTGTTGAACTGAAAGTAAAGGGATAATCTCCGGACGAATTACTGTGGAGACAATAGGGCCGGATTCTGGCACTTGGAAGGAAAACCATGGGAAGCAGAAGGGGCTGTAGCACTTGACTCATTTGTGCCCTGAAGTTACCAAAGCTCCCCCCCATCCCTTCCGCACATTTAGTTTTACCATATAAGCTCTGTTTATTAGAGTTAATACTTTATTTGACGTGGGATTTCAGAGTATGTTGCGATTGACTTTAACAATATAAGCATCTCTGGTAGAACAAAGTAACCAAGGTGCTTTGTTATGTTTTCTTGTCTCAAAAAATGTTGAAGTGCCGTTGTAAAAAACATCACTTCAGAAGTTCTCACGTGCCCGTATTCCTGATCTCCCAGCCCCGGTTCAGC
>NW_008246057.1:3771109-3779761 GCF_000691975.1 Corvus brachyrhynchos | reverse complement strand
ATGTTCCTGGTTAGTTCTGAACCATAATGTGTGGTATTGAACAACTCGTGGGAAAGTGCCAGTATCCTCTTAGTAACATGGGGCTTGGCCGCGCTGAGTGCTTTGCAGAGTTAGGTCTTCTAGGATTCAGTTTTGGTCAGAGAAGGAGCAAGTTGTGGCATGAGGTGCAGGGGGAGAGAAACCTGGAGCAGACAGGTCGTCTTCCCTGGGACCTCTGCTCTTGCCATTCTTTGTGCTGGAGGAGTGTTTGAGGGCTCGTGGGAGGTGAATCCCTGAGCTTGGGAGGAGCCACTGAAGCCAGAACTGGTGAAATGGAAAGCCTGTGTGGCGCAGACCTGCCAGTTCTCACATTCTTGGCTGATAAAGAATTGTGCTTGTCTCCATGAACGTGCTGGAGGAACGATGCCTGTGTAGCTTTTGACAAGGATGAGTTGCTGGTGTATTGGGGCTCCCTCACTGCCATCCTATTATCTCCTCTCCCTCATCTGCCTTGTCCCGCTGATCTGGGCAGGAACCCTCCCTTTTGGTTTGGTTTGCACCCTACCTTGCAATCACAAAGTGGTGGTTTTAGGCACTAGGACAATGCAAAAATAGCACTGGTTGTAGTAATAGCCATGATGGGGTTTTGTCCCCCTGGTGAAGAAGCTTCCAGTTTTCCCAAACAGCACATGCCAAACTTGCTCTGAGCTGGTTTTGCTTGGGCACACCTTGTAATGTGTGCAAATGGACTTTATGTGCACAGTTCGGTGTTGCAATGGCAGGTGAAGAGACAAGGTTTGGGTAGGAGTTTGACAAGCTGAATTCAGAGAAAAAGGGCTAAATCACTGAGGGCCCCTTGATGTGCACTGAGCCTCACGGGAGGTATCCCTAATGCAGGCAACTTGCATCTCCAAAAGCCAGAGTTATTTCACACAAGTTGTTACGATGCAGTTTTGCACGTGTGCATTTTTACAGAAGCAATTCAGCAATTTTCTGTATATGCTGCCATTGGTTTTGAATTCCACTTCCATACATGCAGTGGAAGAGATTTCCTGAAACTGCAATTTTGATTGAAAACATGCTTCCCCTAAAAATGAAGTTTATGGAATTCCTGGCATATTTTCCATTTGGCAATTTGCATTAATTCGTAAAGGTAAATACACTTAGCATTTCAGTGAAAAAATATCTTTGATGACTCCTGCAGGCAAAATGAGTGGAATGTGATATGGATGGAAAATACTCTTATCTGCAGGAAGCAACTATTGCCCCATGGATAAAATCAGTAACGCTGATTATCGTGTTGTTTCAGGAGGACAAAAAATGTTTCATATGTGACTCGAAGGATCCCTTCCACGATACTCTCAATCCCGACAGTCACCTCATTGAAAATGTCGTCACCACGTTCGCTCCAAATCGCCTGAAGCTCTGGTGGCAGTCGGAAAATGGTATGCGGCTTGTCCAGAGCAATTTCCGGGGCTGGCAGCTGTTTTCCCTCCTTTTGTTTAAGGGTACCTGTGGGTTTGCTGTTATCGCTGGCCCGCTCATTACTGCCCTGTGAAGGATCATGCTGCGTGAGGAGATGAGTAAAACTGGCTGCTTTTGTGTGCCCTGGAGCGGTCCTTAATCTGTAACAAAACCCCCCGAGTCCTCCAGAAGTGTTGGAAACAGCCGTCCAAGCACTCTGCAAGAATCCTTTCCTAAAGAGAAGAGTTTTCCACACTGGCCTCAGATCTCCCTCATATTTGGGCAGCAGGAGCGGAGCAGCCTTCCAGGAGTAAATATCCCAGGGCTGCGCTGCCAAGGCAGCACAACAGGGCTTCCCCGCGCCACTGGGCTGGAGGCTGTAGAAGGAGGAGGTTTGGGCACAGAGCTGGGGGCTGCTGCCGTGCCTGCAGACCTCCCATTTCCTTTTCCTACCCCAGGAGAGTAAAGCCAGGGATATTTCTTACCGTACAAGCTGTCTTCTCCCTCCTGAGCTCCCTGAATTTCTGTACTATATGCCAAACAATAAAGTGAACTGCAGAAACAAGCCAGCTAGTTAAAAATTGCATATTAGTTTGGTGGGGTTTTTGTTTTTTGTTTTAATCCTTCCTCTGCCTGTTTTACTTTTCTGGTTATGCTTTTGGCATGCCTTCATACATAAAACAAGGCAGCAAGGGTTTTTCAAACAGCAGTCCTACCCTGAAGCCTTAGAGCCAGCTGGACAGGATGGGATTTTTGCAAATGCATTGGCAGTAACAGCCTTACTGTATATGAAAAAAAAAAAAAGGTAATATTTTTAACAGTTTTGCTGCCTGTTAAAGAAAGGTTTTCACTAAATCCTTTTTAACCATTTAGATCAGCCTAGCAAGCTGCTTGCCTCCAGCAGCTTTCTTCCAGCATTCCAGATAATTCATGTTTTTTGCAACAGGCTTGGCAGCATTCACACAGAAAAGTTCTTAGCTCATAAGGTCATGAAAATGTCCTTCAACAATAAAAAACAAATGATTCTTTCTGTGCAATTAATGTTTTCATCTATTCAGGCATACAGTGTAAGGGACCATTGCTGCATGCTTCACAGAAGGTTACAGCTGGTCAAAAATTTAAGTGCCTTTTTGTTTTATTATTTTCATTTCTTACCCTTTCTCCTCTCTGTAAATCTTGATTTTATTTTTTTTTCTAACTACAGTATAATTAGTATCCAGGTGTTTCGAGAGCTCTTTTCACAAGGCAAAATAATATTGGTAGCTGTTTTTCTTCCTTTCTGTGTAGAGTCCTTGACCGCAGGTAGATGTACAGCAGAGTTTGGAAAACCTTTTGCCTCTCACCATTTTCTTAACCCTCAGGATCACAAAGCAGGGTTGTGATAGTTGCTTTAGGAGTGTCTCAAAACTAGGTTGTAAAGGAGCTGTTCTTGTGGCCAGGAGAGTCCAGAGTGAGAGAAAAATGGTAGGAAATGGCCCCCAGCAGACATCAGTGAGACTGGGAGGGCTGCAGAAGCTCCTGGTGCTGCCAGAGAGGCTGTGGTGTGGGAGGACAGCCTGGGGCCACCACACAGGTCTGGGCACAGCATCCCTAGCTGTACTGGGGGCTTTGGTGCCAGGACTCAGCCCATGGTGGTTCTGTCCTTGCCCAAAATCCAGTGATGCCAGCCACGGTTCTCAGTCTGAAATCACCGCACTGCAGGCTCATGCTCTGGGTGCGGTGTGTTTGGTGCTGATCATGCACAGGAATTCCATGTGTGATACTCTTCAGCAGGTCCTTGGTGTTTCCCCCTGTACCCCAGGAATGCACTAAGCCATCATATTCCTTTTTCACAACAGAGCCAAGTGGTAAAGAAAATAGTCTGTGAGCCAGCAGAGTGAAGAGCTTTGGCAGAATTTAGATGCAGAGACTGGCAGGTGTCCTTGCTTGCTGAACACCTTTTCTCTGCCCCTGCAGGTTTGGAAAACGTGACTATCCAGCTGAACCTGGAGGCTGAGTTTCATTTCACTCATCTCATTATGACCTTCAAGGTAAGGAAGCCACAGCCTTACCCCAAACCCTAAAACATGAGGAAACGAGAGGTCTCGTAGTCCTTCAGGTCTGTCTGAAATTTGGGATTTGGGCTTTGTCTGAGCTGTTTGGCCTGAATTTTTTGGAGCTGCCAACCATTAACCAGTGCTGAAGTCATGCAGAAAGGCTGAGTTGTGACGTGTGTTTGAACTCCAGTGAGGCTGAAGAAGGAGTCATACTGAAGCTGGGTTTTGTGTTGGTGTGTCTCTCTGGTGGTTGTGTTCTAGAAGATTGTTAGCTAAATCGTATAGTAGCAAGGGTTTTTTTCCTGAAAAAAGTTGGCCATGGTATCAGTTTTCATTTGGCAAATGGAAAGGTCTTCAGGAAGAAGGAACATCTGTACACAAAGTGTCTTTGTTTTTTTACAAACAGATGTCTTGGAATGGTAGGTTATGTCCTGTACATCCTAAATGCTCTTCCCATGTGGACAAATTAATCTCTTCGTTTTTACGCATCAGCTTTCTAGGACAGCTGGTTCCTCTTCCTGTGGTGTTGACTAGGGTTTCTCCCCCTGCCTTAAGGTGGTGGCTGAGGTGGAAGCTGGTCCTTTCTGCTGGAGTCAGCAGTGAGGGACCCCCAAAAGACCCCTGACCTGATGTGGGTGCTGCAGCCATTGTACCGCGGTGCTGCAGCTTGGTCTGCTGTCAGGAGGAAGACTGCAGGGGAAAGACAGTTTTAATGATACTTTGTGGACTTTGTGTGGTAGACACTTGAGCTGCCTTACTTCTGGGTTGCTAAATATTTTTGTTGGGTGAGGTACTGGTTTCTAAGTTGGGTGATATTTTCAGCCAGGAAGCAGAGAGAAAATTTCTTCCCAGCTGTGACTGAAATGTTTTTGTGCTTGGCTCTGGGACGTCCTCCTCTGAATACATAAAACTAAGGAAGAGACTGTGGGCATTTCTTGGTAGGTACAAGCCAGAGTTAAATTAATATCTGAATATTTGGAAGGCAGCACATAAATTAAAACATGATACTTTTTAGGTCAGAGGGATAAAAATATTTTCAAAATCTCATTAGTTAGTTGTTCTAGAGTTGAATACATGTAGGTAAGAAGGACACTGGTTTGTGTGAAGCAAATGCAGCCTGACAGAGTGTGGGCAAGGCCAGCTGGAGGAGGGTCACTGGGGACTGGGGGAGTCAAGTGCAGCATGAGTGGATGAAGCTGAACCTCTCAATCTCCTTAAAGAAGGTTTTATTAAGGCAGCACAGAGGACAGCTGGCACTGAGTGTCAGAGATGCTGCAGAAGGTCATGTGATCAGACAAAGAGGTAGGAGATGCTGGGGCTTCTCTGAGCATCAGAGGTACCTGCTCAGCAGTTAACTTCTGGGCATCAGAGCTGGGTGGGAAGCACTGACAGTGGCCTCCTGGTCCCTACAGCAGGAGAGGAGGCCCATTAGGTCCTTTGTAAAAGACCAGGTGAAGAGATACAGCAAGGAAGGTGGTGCTGCTTTCCACAAGCAGTGAGAAAAAATCCTTCTGTCTCTGTAAAGCCCTGCTTTAACCTCCACTTTTCAGAAAGGGTTTGGAATCCAAAAAACTTACAAGTTTTCTTACTTACTGTAAGTGTGTTTAGGCACTTGGCCAATGAGTGCCATCTTTTGGAGACAGGTAGTCTATGGTTTGATGTGTGTTGTTACTTCATGTATCTGCCTCTGAGAAGAAAGCTGAATATCATCAGAAAAATATTTCCGATATTTCCACATATTGGAAATAGTCGGTGCGGGGAGAGAGATTATTATCCAGATAAGTGGACTGCTTACACTAACAAGGCTCAATGTAAATGCAAGTAATAATTAACCAAATAAAATCTCTTGTTTTTCTGTTAGACATTCCGTCCTGCTGCAATGTTGATTGAAAGATCGTCTGACTTTGGACAGACTTGGCAAGTTTACAGGTATTTTGCCTATGACTGTGAGAGCTCATTTCCTGGGATTTCAACTGGACCCATGAAGAAAGTGGATGATATAATTTGTGATTCCCGATACTCTGACATTGAACCTTCAACAGAGGGAGAGGTCAGAGGCATTTTCTTCCAGTATGTTTATTGTGTAGACTTTTTGCTTACAAATTCAGATTGAAGTTGAATCTTTTCATTGTTTGATTTTTACCCCAGGTAATATATCGTGTTCTAGATCCTGCTTTTCGAATTGAAGATCCATACAGTCCAAGGATTCAGAGTATGTATGCAGTTCCTTTCAGGCTGATTTGAAAGCATTTCAGTACTTACTTGCTTACAAAAACTGGTAAGCAACAAACAAAGTCATGCATTAGCCCCAATACCAGTTTTGAAGTCATATGAATACCTTTGTGTATGGCTCCTTTTCCTGGCTCAGACAGTGATGTGCTGGGCAGTAAGAATCAGTGTTGTGAACTCAAGGGATTGCTCTTCCCTGCTTCATTGGAGTTGGTCCTTTTCTTAACTGATCAGGAATTTATTTTCATTGAAGAACCCCTCTCCCCAAAATACATGCAGTTGCCAAGAGAAACCTTGGAATGTGATCCTGTGACTGTAAGTATTCAGAAAGCAAATAAACAGCGCTACAAAGGTACTTACTTCATTGTGTGTTTCTAGCTAAAATCAATGGGGTCGTGGTTTGTTTTTCAGAGCGAAGTCATGGCTTTGGAACAGTTGGCCATGGTAGCACTGCATGGCTGGGCCACACAGATGTGGTTATAAACCACAGCTTGCTGTAATGTTCCTGTATGGTCATGGCAATCCGTGAATGCAGAGGTGGAGAGATCTGTTGCTCAGTGTGGCTTAAAGAGAAACCTTGTGGGGCATTTGGCCTGAGGGAACTGCAGTGCTTGGCCTTAAGCTGACCTCTGATTTAATATGCATTCTCAGGTTTGGTTCATGGCCCTCAGTGTAAAGCTACCTGGAGCAAAAGGAAATATGTGAAGTAGAGGAGTGTCTGCCGGTTGCTATGAGTTTAATGTTGGTTTTTTTACTCAACATTTTAAAGGAGAAACTGCTTTCATGGGCTTGAAGTGCTTTTTCAAGCCTAGTTCAAGGCTATAAGAAATTACACAGGATTCAAAGTAAACATGTAGATGGTATTAATTACTGCAATATTGTATTCCCAGGGGTTATCCTTCAAGAACTTCTTTGTATTTGGTCCGTGATGGGGTGTTGCTTCTTTCCACAAAATGTAACTAATTATATTTGCTAGGAAAGTTGGGCGTATACAAAAGAAGAATTATTTGTCTTTGTTTCCAACTAAGACTTTTTCCAAAAGTCTCGTAACTCTTAAAGCTCATGGTCCACTTGGCAGCAGTTTCTTAATGTCAAGTCCTTGCCCATCTCATATTTTAAAACCCCAAAGAACCAGTGTCTTTTAGGTGGTGCTTTATGCTTGCCTTTAACATTTGTGTGTGTGCCTGTGCATGTCTCTAATAAAATAGACCAGTATTTTTAATTATGCATAAACTTACTTACACAGTTATCAACCTGTAGTAAAATAATGTAGTTTCTTTTTTTTTTAATTTGGGGAGTATGAAGTGATATGTAGGTGCTGAAATTAAATCTGATCTAATTTGCCCATAGGAAGCATGCTTAGGAAGTCACTCCTGGCTTTCTCCCATTCAGTATAGTATCTGGTAAATGATTCCAAAATGGGCTCGCTGGTTAGGGTTTTTTTGTGCATGTCCCCTGCAGACCTGTTAAAGATCACAAATCTGAGAGTGAAATTCGTCAAGCTGCACACGCTGGGAGATAACCTCTTGGACTCCAGGATGGAGATCCGAGAGAAGTACTACTATGCCATCTATGACATGGTGGTTCGCGGGAACTGTTTCTGCTACGGACACGCCAGTGAGTGTGCGCCAGTGGAGGGCTTCGATGAGGAAGTGGAAGGAATGGTAAATAGTCACACTTCTCTGCATAAAACTCTTCTTGTCTGTGCCTCTTTTAAGTGATTTGTACACAAATGTAAATATGACACTCTGTCCCTCACCTCTGCATGCTTGATTTTCAGACAACAAAACTGTTTCAATTATTACTCCTCAGCCAACACATCTGTCATTGTTGGTGTTAATCAAACACAGATCTCAGATTAGGTGATAATTGTTTTAACATTCCTTTTCTAATTATGTTAAAGAGCTGATGAAATGAAAAGGTAGGAATGAAGAAAGGGAGTGTAACCTTATTAGGTCAGAGATCAGTGTATGCATTGACTTGGTTACCTTAAAGCTGAAGTGAATAGAGGCATCAAAGGCTGAAACACCTATGAATCAAACGTAATCTATGTTTGTATCGGTTGTTACCAGCTGAGAAGTGGAGGTTGTAGCCCTAATAAGCACAGGCCTTGAAGGAAAACCCTGATTGCCTCGATGGGGTGCTGCTGCACAAGTGCCACATCCCTTCTGGGGTCTGCTTTTCTCCATGATTTTTGCCTGACAAGCAGTAATAGTACCCTGTTAATGGGTGAGTTATTAACTAGTTGGAGATGTGGAAGCATGTGGGAAGGTTGTGTGGGTTGTCCAGGGCTGCTCCACTGCTCTGTGTTTGGATCAGCGTCTCCACCCAAGCTTTGCCTTTAACATCATGGCTGCAGTGCTGGTAGTGCCAGTCTGTTGCAGCAGCTGTCACACAACCACTGTTGGTCGTCTTCGTGCTTTGTTCTGTACACACTGAAGGCAAAGCCTGGGCTGATGTTGATAAACCCCATCTTTGCTTTGAGAACCAAGGCAGGGCTGGAAAGAGGGCACTGGGCTAGTGACCTATAAATAGATGCATGTTAATAGCTAATTAACAGCTAGTAAACAGCTAACTTTTAGTTCCAGTAGGCTTTTGTGATTATTGAGGTGTTTATTTCTGAAAGCATTTATTCAGGCACTAGTTTCAGTAAGGAAAGAAGGACAAATCTGTATGAGGACACCTGGGCAGGTGATGAACATTCCTATGGCCCTTTATGCCTTTCTAAATGCAGTTACATGGATTAAAGTCTCCAAAAGTATATGTCCATTATGTGCTCGCTTTATTTTGCATTAACTGTAGAATGGTTTGGGATTTTTCTTTTTCTTTTATAACAAACTCTTTATTCTTTCTTTTTTTCCTTTTTTTTTTTTCGATTACAGGTTCATGGTCACTGCATGTGCAGACATAATACCAAAGGATTGAATTGTGAGCAGTGTTTGGA
>NW_008246057.1:3763517-3771075 GCF_000691975.1 Corvus brachyrhynchos | reverse complement strand
CCGCAACAGTAACGCATGCAAAAGTGAGTTGGAGTAAAATGCAGAACTGGGTGCCATGAGCATTATGTTCTGTTACTTGGAAACTTGTGACCATGTGTAAAATCCTTCATGTTCTTTGGTTGACACTGGTCTGTCTTTTCTGCAGAGTTGCACTTCCCCCAGGACTCTTACTTTGCTTTGTCTTTGTCACAGAGTGCAACTGCAATGGCCACTCCAGCCAGTGCCACTTCGACATGGCTGTGTACATGACAACGGGGAACACCAGCGGGGGCGTGTGTGACGACTGCCAGCACAACACCATGGGACGCAACTGTGAGCAGTGCAAGCCCTTCTACTTCCAGCACCCAGAGAGAGATCTGCGGGACCCTGACGTCTGTGAGCGTAAGTGCAACCCCATCCACAGTGTGGGAATGGCCTTGGGATCCTTGGGGACAGGGGATTGTCTTGGAGGTCTTGAGTGAGCCTGGCTGGGTTTTGTTTTTTCTTTGAGAATCTGGAAATTTACCTGGTCCTTGCATGTCCAACCCATGTCATGCCTAATACTTGCAGGAGTGACAGTCTTTCTACACAGCAGCTGAGTTTCAATAATTCAGTGTGAGACTTGGCCTTTAATTTTGCAGCAGTTAATAAAACATGTGCAATGCTTCCTTCCTAGCTTGCAACTGTGACCCAGCTGGCTCCCAGAATGGTGGGATCTGCGATCGCTACACTGATTTCTCCACTGGCCTCATTGCCGGACAGTGCCGTTGTAAATTATTTGTCGAGGGGGAGCGTTGTGACCTCTGCAAAGAAGGTTTCTATGGCCTGAGTGCCGATGACCCAGCGGGTTGTCAGTGTGAGTAAAACCATATGTTCCTTTATGTGTGATCAAAAACTCTTTGAGGTGCTGTTTGTGTGGGAGAAGATGGTTTGTGGGATGGATTTTTTTAAAATTTTTTTCACGTTTTTGCTAAAGGGAGAACATTGCTCTAGATTTGCTGTAGCTTGGAGTCCACTAGCCCTTAAAACATAGTTTGCCAGCTGATCCTTCTAGTGTATTCAGTGGAAATAGCGTAATCCTCCTTATTTCTTTTCAATTACAAGTCTCTAAGCCAGGGAGGTTTTACTGGAATGGGTGGTGGTGAAAGAGTGAAATTAATTTCTGTCCTGGGGAATTCAGGGGAAACTTTAAGGTATATATTTAAGTTGAACACTGTCTAAAATATAACTCCAATCCTGCTTTTGACCTGCCTCTTTGTATTTCCCAATCTAGCTTGTGCGTGTAATCCTCTGGGTACCCACCCTGGGGGGAACCCTTGTGATTCGGAGACAGGAAACTGCTATTGTAAGCGTCTGGTGACAGGAAAGCAGTGCAATCAATGTCTGGCAAGTAGTTCACCGTCAAATAAATTAGGAGACACTGGTGTGGGGGAGGCTGGAGTGTGGGAAGCATGGAGCAAGGTGCTGGCCACTGTCGCTGACTGCCTACTAGCCCGTGCCTGGCATTAGGCTGGGGAGGACACCTCGGGATTTCAGGAGCCATGAAGTGTGCTGTGTTTTGGGGAGCTGGGATGCATGTCAAGGCAGACAGGAGCATCCAGTTTAATTCCTGGGACCATAAGGAATGAGACATTAGGAGACCTGTGGTTGCTCTGTGATAGTGAAGGATCTGGGGCAATTCTGGTGAAGTCCTTGCTGGGGTGAAAGACAAAGTGGTGAGGGAAACAGTGTTACCAAAAAAATTGCTTTCTAAACAGGCCATTATTTTAGGCAGGGATTATTTAATACACCTACATTTCCATGTAGCGTTTATGCGTGCTGGACTGTTATAGAAACACACTGTCAGATAACTGGATGTGTTTGTACAAACACTGAGAAACTCTTACCTAGCAGTGAATTGCATGGAAAAACCAAACAAACAAGTCTGTCTGTCTGTCTATCCAGCAAGCAAGTTGCAGAGTAGCAGCCCTGCAAGGGCAGTGTCCCACACAAATAGCCACCACCCCACATGTGGCTCTCTTGCCCTTGAAATCTTCAACAGAGTGGGAGGAGAGCAGGTGGGGAAGTGGTGTTGGTGCTTGTGGGGGTAGACCCACAACCAGGGGAGCAGGATTCATGGGTTGTGGGGCAGTCTGGGATAGTTTATGCTAAGTTTTTAAAAATACGCCTTTGTGTTAGATGGAACTAAGTCTGCACCAGGTTACAGTGCTGGTGATGTTTTGTTCTGCAGCCTGAGCACTGGGGCCTGAGCAATGACATGGACGGATGTCGGCCGTGCGACTGCGACCAGGGTGGAGCGCTGAACAACAAGTGAGTCCCAGCCCGGTGATTCTCCTGTCATCGTTCTCCCAGTTTCACCTTGTTGCACCCACAACATCCAGGGCTCAATGTGCTCTGGGGGAGGATGCTTGATACCCATCTTTCTGCTTCAGAAAGTGCCAGGTCTTGATTGCAGCAAGGGTGACAGGAGTACCCATGTCTTTTCTGTGCTGAGCAACCTCTGTTTGTGCCACTGATGCAAGTGACCATGTAAAACTGTTTTTAGTGTAGCGCTGCCTTTGTCAGCCAGGGTAGGAACCAGACATGGATTAAGCTCTGCCTTGGCTGTAACCTGGGGTATGGTCCATGTCAAAGCTTTGCTCTTACACGATGAAAGCAGGAATCAGGCAGTGACATGGACAGGCTGGTTCTTGCTGTGCTCCCAAATCTCCCTTTGGCCAGTCTGTCTGCCCACTGGTGCTGGGGGAAGCACGCTAGCTGCACCGTACTGCTCTGTTGCTGCAGTGGTGCTGCATGGTATTGGATGTGGACCTGCAAGTGCCCACTGGGGAGATGGATGCTTTTTAGAGAAAACTGTAGGTTTTCAATATGCATCCATCAGTATCAGCATGGAAAGCTTCTGGTTTAGATGCCCTGTCAGTGGGGTGCTGGGTAGCCAGATTGCTCCTCTGACCAGAGCAGTTCTCTACATGCTAGGTGTGTGTCCAACCCCTGGCTCATCAACAGCAGCATGTTCTTTTGCTTTTATTTTTCCCATCTCCCCTTCATTCCACAAACCCTTTGAAATGTCATGCTTTTGTCTAAAGCCACAGAAGTTTCCCAGTGGGGTCAATGAACTGTTTCCCACTGGAGCCCATAGGGCCACACTGGGGGAGTGTGGGACTGCTGTTGGTGTGACTCCCGTAGGTTGTCACAGCCTACGGACACCCCATCTGCATCAGGGATTGCCGTGGGAATGTCCCACGGGCCGTCTCTCCTGTCTGCTCCCGAGTGAATTATTAGCCCTTGGCAGACAGCAGTGTGGATGTTAGGGATTATTTACTCCCCCGTGCTTGCTCCCTGCGCACAGATGGGTTACACCACACAGCTCAGAACAGCTCCCCCAGCACAGCTGCTTCCAGGGCTTTGGGGTAACAGCCCAGCCATGGCCCAGCCTGTTTCCCATGCACTGAGCCTGTTGATTGCAAAACCATGTGGGGAGGGGATGTGCAGCATCCTGGCATGGGCAGACAGCAGCTGTGCTTTCCTCCAACCACAAAAGAGTCACAAAGCCCAGCTCTGGCTCCTGACTTCTCTCTCTCACGTCATCGGGAAGGGGGAGCTTTGCCCTCTTCAGGGCTCCTCTCCTCAGCTGCTGAATTGCTGCCTTCTGGCTCCCACTCAGGGTGTGAGATGCTGTGCCTCGCCCAAAATTCATCCCTGTGGTGTAACCCAGGTGGTGGAGTTACTGCCTCCCCGGAGGGGAAACTTCCCATCTCCTCTTCTGGGACAGCTAAGGCACTTCTGGCTTCTCAGAGTGAACATTTAAGTGCATCTCTGCAACTTCAAAAACAGTTTAAGTTAAAAATGCTCTTGGTCTGAAGGCTTGAGGAGCCTGGAGATTGTTCATGGAAACCAGAGGCATTTACCTTTAAAAAATGTTTCTAAATCCCACTCAAGTTTAAAGAAAGAGGTGTATTTTGGTGGACCAAAAAACATTCCTTTGAAAAGGTGTGATTGGGTGTGTGCAAAATTACAATGTGCTCAAGGGTTCTTCATGATGCAGGGCAGACACTCTGGGGACAATAAAACAGCCAAAGCAGTTTGGAGTTAGAGCTGTATTGAGTAAAGAAAATGGCTCATTATGAAAGAAGGGGAGATCTGTGTGTCACTCTGGACAGACGTTCTGGTGATGGCCCTGACTGCCCCATGTCACTGGTTGTGTCTGTCCTACTCTAAAGCAGCCAGGGATAATTTTCCCCATGTGTAGCTGCTGATGGTGACCTGTCTGGATGCTTTGCAACAAGTGAGAGCAGCTCAGCATCCTGGGGCATGTAGGGTCATGCATGTTCTTGTTCTGCCTGAGACCATACAAACAGATATGCTGCCTGTGTGGCTTGCAAGCTTGGAGCCAAAGGCTGCCCTCGGCTTGCAGGGCAGATGTGCCTCTTGGCTATGTCTGGTAGCAAGTGAAGCTTCCCCAAACTCCTGTCCCCCAGGGAACCACTGCATCCATAGCATGAAATCCTCTCACCATCCAAACAAAGGAAACTGCTTGCAAACTGCCTGCTGGAAGTGGTCTCTGGTCCATGCTTGCTTCCAGCCTGAGCCTAGATGTTGTTTTGGGAGAGTGATAGTTGGGTTGAGCCAAGTCTGTATCCAGGACTGTGCTCCTGCTTTAGTGGTGCAGATGGCCCAGCTGCAGAGCCCCAGAGCACGTCATGTCTGCTGTGTTCAGAGGTGCTTCTCCTCCTGTGTCGTTTAAAATGTCAAAGTGGAAGATCGCTCTAACACTGTGTCAGCATAGCCAAGATCTGTTGTAAATTCATTTCTCTTCCGTTTTAGTTGCTCAAGTGAATCTGGCCAATGTGAATGCCGGCCCCACATGTTTGGACGTCAGTGCAACCAGGTGGAGCCTGGCTATTACTTCATTTCGCTTGATCATTACATCTACGAGGCGGAGGAAGCCAGCTTGGGTCCTGTGAGTAGCAGTTTTTGTGATCGGGAGTATCTGGAGAGGTGTGGGCAGGTTGTTTCACCAGTTGGTGCTTGGAGGTGTCTTTTATACCCTGTGTGTTTTGCAATTAACGTGGAAAACACAAAACTGAAATGTATCAGTAAACCGTTAACCTGTAGCTCTTCAATCTTAGTATCAATAAATAATGTAGTAATTGAGGGGACAGGAATGGCCATTTTTCTTTTTAAACCTGTTTTTTTGATCATTACTGTACAGTTAGTTTTCTGTCACCATCCCCCTCTGTACCCCACTGCATGTGTACCCACCACATCCACTTCTCCTCTTATCTCAAGAGGGGTGGGACGCAGACACTGGCTCTTCTCTTTGGTGCCACTGAAACTGGGAGTGAACAAAGCGTGCATTTAAGCACATTGCCACAGCTTTTATAGTTTCTGTACATCAGTAACATTTCTTTTATTAGTGACTAAAACCATAGTTGATTGTGCAAAAAACTGTTTTTGTAAGTGAGGTTGCCTCTAGCTTGTTTTGCCTGCTTGTACTGTGCGACAGGGTCTCTGGCTCTTTCTGTTGCCCATCACACAGCCTTGCTTTCAGTTCATTAACAGCAGCTAGGTGATTACATCAATCAGTTTTGCCTCCAGCAAGGAGTCGGGGAGATGGAAATAATGGTTTCTCTAAAGCAGCAGATCCTTGTCTGCCTACAATCAGGGCACTCGGTGCCCTAATTTATTTGAGCAAAATGCAACCACTTTTCAGTTTCAGCCAAGGAAGAGGATTTTTGCTCTCAGATAACTGCAGAAAGGGAAGACAGCGCAGAGCAGAAGTTGTACCACAGCAGAGGTCACATGAGCCGGCACAGGGTTTTTGGTGTATTTGTGTCTGCCCAACTGGAGAGGTGGTACCCAAGGGCCTTCCAGGGCTCAGGGATGGAGGAGCCCAGCACGAAAATCCACCTTGCCAAGCAGAGGAAGGGGATGTGCTGCTGGTTTGCCTTTTGAAACCTTCAGAACAAACAATTTAAAAAAACACCAATATTGAAAAGCTTTCTCACAAATCTGATGATAGACTAAAACTCTGAATTCCCAGGTGAGGGGTCCAGCACAAGACCAAATGAAGTGGTTGCAGGGATTCACAGGCAGTGCCAAGCCCCTCTGCTCCTCACAGCTGCATGCCCTTGTTCGTGTCATGCCTGCCATCCTTTCTGGGGAGCTCTGATCTTTATGCAAAGCCAAAGGCTAATAACTTACAGCCAGGCTCTATTCAAAGAGTGTGAGAATACGTTAGAGGACATCCTGAAGTGATACGTATATATATAGACATTTCCTTACATTTATCCCTTTCTACTAAAGCAGCTTCCTTAGGAATGCACAGGATGTTGTTCTGTGGAGAGAACTATTCGTGGATACAGATATGTTTGAAACAGGAAATTTGAGCACCATGTTTCTATTTTCTGTTACCTTTTTCCTCTTCTTTGCTTTATATAAAAAATAGATAAAAACCTGACACCTCAGACTGAAAAGGGTGACCATGTGTTGATTTGGCTATGAAATATCTATTGATGATTAGGATGTCTGTTCTTTAGTGACACCCTGCTCATTAAAGCCATGATCTGCTTTTCAGATGTTATTTTGAGCAGTGGTTTGGTTTGAAACAGCCTGGAATAGTCAGGAAGCAATTAGCACTCAGGCTTGGGTGGTTGATGGAACAGTAATGTACCACTGCAGTAAATCCTACTGCTACGAGTACGATGTAGAAATCTGTATGGTAAAAGAGATGTCATAGCTGGTGAATTAGTTACTCACAGCAAGTTTTTAAATTTAATTCTGCACCATAGCAGAGAAATAAATGAAGAGTTGTGCAGTCTTGTTTTGCTTTCTCTCTCTTGCATTTGTTATGTTGTTAAGTGAAGGGGCAATGGTGTGCACACATATGGATTTAAAAGAGAATTTGTGTTGTCTGGGATGCAAACAGTGGATACTGTGATTCAGAAGTCATTCATCAGCAGACCCCCCCCACTTCGTGTGCCCCCGTGGGGTATTGAAATATCTGTTCCATTTTGTAGGGAGTGAACATAATAGAGCGCCAGTACACGCCAGACCGTACACCATCATGGACAGGCATAGGATTTGTGAGGGTCCCTGAGGGGGCATACCTGGAATTCTACATTGACAACATCCCCTACTCCATGGAATATGATGTTCTGATCCGCTATGAGCCGCAGGTGGGTCTGTGAGTCTGGGCATTGCTGCCCCTCAGCAGGGGCTGGCTGTCCTGCTTCAGAACTGACATGAGCCTGGCACTTTCAGGAGTCATCAGGGCTCAAAGACAAGAACAGGTGCTCAGTTAAATGTCTGAGATGCATGAAAATCCAAGATGATGTTGACTATTTCTAGTACTATTTGCTTTACAGTTTATTTCCCTATTGCATTGTTTCAGCACCTGTTTAATGCGCAAATTAAAAAATGACAAGTCTCATCAGGACAGATTAGCTTATAAATTTGTTATTGGCCAGATGGCCATCATGCACCTTGGGAAACAAATTGCCCACCTTGGATGTTGAATGCCTGCAGCCAAGAGTTTGCAAGCAGTTGGCTCTGGTAATTCACAGAATGAAGGGAAAGA
>NW_008246057.1:3761579-3763437 GCF_000691975.1 Corvus brachyrhynchos | reverse complement strand
GAGAAAAATCCCTCCATCTCCTTGCCTAGAGTTTGTCAGCAACTAACTGCAGTGAATACTCAGATGCAGGACCCAAAGATGAGGGAAGAGGAGGTCACCAAACCCCATGCAGATGGGGCTGCTGGCCACCTGCTTCTTGCTCTCATCCCACGCCTGCAGCTGGTAGATGCCCCATTGATGTAGCAGCTGTAGCCCCATCCACCCTGAAGCACAGTGACCACCCCGTCTATGCCCACGCTTTTCCTGGCCTGAGCTCTGGATGCTTCCAGAAGTTTATGATTATTACTTGATACTGATGAGCCTCTTTTTTCCCCCAGTTGCCTGATCAGTGGGAAAAAGCTGTGATCAGTGTCTCACGCCCAGGCAAGATCCCCACAGGTAGCCGGTGTGGCAACACAGTTCCTGATGACGATAATCAAGTGGTCTCACTGTCACCTGGATCCAGGTTGGTATAACTGGAT
The DNA here is from genome assembly GCF_000691975.1 of Corvus brachyrhynchos. Taxonomy (NCBI): domain Eukaryota; kingdom Metazoa; phylum Chordata; class Aves; order Passeriformes; family Corvidae; genus Corvus; species Corvus brachyrhynchos. Next base: position 3,762,976 of record NW_008246057.1, on the reverse strand, counting down.
GGGCAAAAGGAGAGGAAAGAAAAAAAAAACCATTTAAAAATTGAAATAGAAAAATGTCATATTTTCAGTTTGCTGTAGCCTCTATGAAAATAGGTGAAAATTAATTTCCAGTGGGTTATAAAAACATTCAGTAGTGTGTCTGTAGAATCAAAGCTTTTTTAAGTTTATTCTCATTTTCTGAGATGGTTTGTTCCCTGAGTAAAGGGAGGGGGAGGTGTTTGCACAGCCTGTCAGTGAACACTGGTTTGGCTCTTTACCTTGTCGATAGCCTTTTCCAGTTCCGACTTGCACAACCCTCCAAACTGCCTCTCTCACATCACAGCTTTTGTTCGGTTGGGTCTTGGCTGCTTTCCGTTATCTTGATTGCTTTATGGGGCACCTGAAATGCTTTATGGTGCCGTATGTTTGAAGTAAGGATTGTTTCCTGTTCCTCACTCAGATATGTTGTTCTCCCACGGCCTGTGTGCTTCGAGAAGGGGCTGAATTACACCATCCGCTTGGAGCTGCCCCAGTACTCCTCAGTGGACACGGAGACAGAGAACCCATACACACTCATTGACTCTGTGAGCAGAATTTATTCCAGGGAGGCTCTTAAAATCCTGAAAGTTTGCATCTCCTCTGGCATGTGTCTGTGTAAATTCAAAGTAGTATTTTGCAGTGTTGTTCCTTGCAGCTGAAGCCAGATTTCAACTGAACAATGTAAAGCAATATAGGTTTCTTCAAAAGTTCCTCAAAGTATGTGAGTTCTTTTTTTGCTAAGAGGCTTTTGAGGTGTTTTACAGAACTGCAGCTAATCCACAGACCTGTAGTTTCTTTGGGGAAGCTAATGTGTGTCATGTAGGTCATGAATATCAATGTCAGTGTCAATCTTTTTCTTCAGAATGTATAGAATTTGGTAGATTTGGTTAGAATTTGTCAGATACCCAGAAGTATTCCACCAAAACTAGCAAAATACTGTCATTTCCCTTCCAAATTCTGTCTGGGTGTTTGCTTTTTAGCCAAAAAAAGGTTAGAAACTGGGATAATACTGAATTTTCATGATTTTGGTGGAAGATATTTATAAGTAGTGACACTTTGTCATTGTAAAATTGTTTTGTAGCTTGTTCTCATGCCATACTGCAAATCGTTGGACATATTCACAGTGGGAGGCTCAGGCGAAGACGTGGTCATGAACAGTGTTTGGGAAACTTTCCAAAGATACCGGTGTTTGGAAAACAGCAGGAGTGTTGTGAAAACTCCCATGACAGATGTCTGCAAGAACATAATATTCAGCATTTCTGCACTACTGCATGAGACTGCTTTATGTACGTAACCATCTACTTGTAGGGCAAACCATGCCTGGGAGCTGGATGGCACTTGCAGGCAGAGCAGTTTGCATGGGGAAGGTGTGTCTGTGG
>NW_008246057.1:3719574-3761530 GCF_000691975.1 Corvus brachyrhynchos | reverse complement strand
GTTTTTCTCTGCTCAGCATGCCAGTGTGACCCCCAGGGCTCTCTGAGTTCAGTGTGCGACCCCAATGGAGGACAGTGCCAGTGTCGTCCCAATGTTGTTGGAAGACAGTGTGACAGATGTGCCCCTGGCACCTTTGGGTTTGGGCCAAGTGGATGCCGACGTATGTTAAACCCTTGGCTCTGGGCTGTGCTGTGGTTGGGACCCTGAGTTTATGGCTTGTCGTGGAAACTCAGCCCCTCTCCTGCTCTCCTTACAGCGTGCGAGTGCCACATCCGAGGCTCTTACAGCGCCTTCTGCGACATGGAGACGGGCCAGTGCCACTGCTTCCCCGGGGTGTACGGGCGGCAATGCGACCGCTGCCTGCCCAGCTTCTGGGGCTTCCCCAGCTGCCAGCCCTGCCACTGCAATGGCCACGCTGACGACTGCAACCCCTACACCGGGGAGTGCCTGAGCTGCCGCGACCACACAGCTGGACACAACTGTGAGAGGTATGGCATGTGTGCCTTTTCCCTGGCCTCTCTCCTTCCCCACAGCAGGGTGGGTGCAGCAGCTGCAGGTGCTAGTGCTCAGGTGGGTGTGAAGCCACAGGGAAAGTTCCTGGGCCCTGGGAATCAGAGCAAGGCTTGTGGTCCTGGAAAATGATGGGAGTGGGGATCCCCTCTTCCCTGCCTGCAGCCTTGCACCTCACAGCAGTACCTGTGCAAGTGACCCAGAGCACGTTGCAGGACCCCAGGCCTTTAGCGAGCCGTTGCAAGCCTTCTGAGAGGCCTTGCAGTGGCAGGGCTGACATCCAACCGTGGGTCTCCTGCTCTTACACCGGTGTAAACCAGACAAATTTGTGTCTGTGGACACAGCTGCTAGGAGTGTGAGTGGTAAGGGACAGCCATGAGGATGTTTCTGCCCTTTGGTTCTTCACAGTGGTAGAAAATCTGAGCATGGTTACAGCAAGGCTGCAGTGTGTTTCCCTGTATGCTGTGTACCCTCTTGTGCAGGTGCCAGGCTGGCTACTATGGAGACCCCATCCTGGGATCAGGTGACCATTGCCGCCCCTGCCCTTGCCCTGATGGCCCCGAGAGTGGACGCCAGTTTGCCAGTGGCTGTTACCAGGATCCAGTTACACTGCAAGTCGTGTGTGTCTGTAGCGTGGGATACATAGGTACTTGGTGGGAGTATGGAGGGGTGGCTGGTTGGGTTGAACCTCTCAGGGAGAAGGGTATGTGTGTATATAGGTTAGATGTGACCACAGCACCAGCATCAGTGGGTTGTTGCTGGGGGCTTGCCTCACCTGGAAGGTGGCAGGGCGGAGTGACTTGTGCAGGTGATGCCAGCGCCAACACGAACCTCATCTCCAGCAGCGTGGTGAAGGATGACCAGTGGTCAGCAAAGGGTGGACAGGACAGCACTGGATGAGCAGCATGCCTTGGGGCCCTGGGTGGTACCATCCGTGCTCTGCAGCAAGTTGCCGTGGTCTCACCAAGTGCAGTCTCTGTTTCTTTAAACGTGATCCAGTTAATGCCCCCCACTAATGGTCTTCATTGCCTTGCTGGTTACGGGGCTGCGCACTAGCACTAGTGCTGGCAATTCCCACTGTGCCTGTTTGTTCAAACAGGCAGTCGATGTGATGAATGTGCGTCTGGCTTCTTTGGGAGCCCCGATGAGGTTGGCGGCGCCTGCCAGCCGTGCCAGTGCAACAACAACATCGACACCACTGACCCAGAGGCCTGTGACAAGAGGAGCGGAGCGTGCGTGAAGTGCCTGTATCACACCGAGGGTGAAAACTGCCACCTCTGCAGGCAGGGCTACTACGGGAGCGCCCTGCAGCAGGACTGCAGAAGTGAGTGGGGGGCACGGCTGCAGCCCTTGCACCAGCCTTGTCGGGGGCAGCAGCAGACACCTGAACACTTTTTACCTGGGAGCATTTGGGGTGGAGGGAAAACCTTATTACTTCCAGCTGGAGTTGCCTGCAGCTGCCCTGCAGCTGGGTGGGGCTCCTGGCTGGGAGGGGGTCCTCTACGTTTTAGAGGGAGGACAGAGACATTTGCTGAAAAGAGGAGGATTTTGCAGGAGGGCAGCTTTTAACCCTCTTGATAGAGGTCTCTGTTTATCCCTTCTCCAGAGATAAGGTGGTGGGGGGAGGGTTTAGCTTTTGTTTACAGCAGCTCCCTACAGGTGTGCGCAGGCAGTGGGAACGAGGGCCGTGACAGGAGGCTGAAGTGGATGGTGGGGAGGCAGAGCTACCTCTCCTGCAGCATCAGGCACAGCCCAGCAGGACAGGCAGGTCACTGAGTAGGAGAGCTCGCCATCAGCCAGTTGGCAACTTCAAGCGGATCTGCCACCGTAGCTGACTGACAGGGGTTGGGCAGACCTGGGCTTTGGTTGTACAGAGGGAGGAAAAGAGAAGAGCAGGGAGGGCTGGGCTGCTTGAATGAGGAACTCCTGTGGCCTTGTGTGAGGTGGCCAGCCTCAGACATTATGAGGACTCTTGGGCAGTGCTGGATGTCATTCAGTGTTGGGTCAGTCAGGCCTGGCCGCTGGCATATGCCCACACCTCTGCAGACTCGGAGAATAAACTAGATATGAAGTCATGGCAGTCTGGTAGCAGGAGGGCAGGTTGACATGGAGGTGCCTTGCTCTTTTCCTCAGAGTGCGTCTGCAACTACCTGGGCACTGTTCGGGAGGACTGCGAGGGCTCGGAGAGCTGCCGGTGTGAGGCGGCCACCGGGCAGTGCCGGTGCCTCCCAAACGTGGTGGGGCAGACCTGTGACCACTGTGCCCCGCACACGTGGCGGCTGGCCAGCGGCACCGGCTGCGAGCAGTGCGACTGCGACCCTGCGCGCTCCCTCGGCCCAGCCTGCAACGAGGTGAGGGAGCACGGGCATGTGCCCAAGGTTTGGCCTCTGCTCTGGTGCAGTGCTGAGCTGCTGAGGAGTGCACATCTCCTGATGGGTCTGTTTTTTGGTTTTGGCAGTTCACAGGGCAGTGCCACTGCATGCCAGGCTTTGGAGGCCGGACCTGCCGGGAGTGCCAGGAACTCTTCTGGGGCGACCCAGCTGTGGAGTGCTTAGGTGAGTCCAGCCCTGGTGCCTGCTCCACCTGCTCCTTTTGGAAATGTCTGTGTGGCTGGGCACACCATCACACCCTGGTTCACTAGGACACCCCTGGCAGGAGCAGCCCACTTGAGCCTTGGAAAAGAGGGAGGAAGGCATGGTGGGGTCTGCCCTGGGGTTTTGGTGCCTTTTGGGATGGGACGTGAGGCAGGAGGTCAGCCCTGTGCTTGTCCGTGTTTTTCTTGTCTGACCTGTATTTAGAAACAAACCTCTCTGTTTAGAAGCAACTCTTCCTTAAGGGTAAGGTTGCTATGCTGTCAGGTAAGCCAGCATGATAAGAAAACCTATCACAAGCATTTGAGTTTGAGAATTGGTCTGGAAACCAGTTCCCTTTGCCTTTCAGTTGTATGTAGCTGAAGACCACTGTCTCCTGTGTCTTCTTACAGAGACTTGCCCTGAATAAATAAGGTTTTTTATTTAGTAGGAGACTTTCCTTATATTTCACATGAAAATAAAGGAGAAAGCAGAGACCATGCAGTGGGTTAGCCATAGCTACATGCTGCGAAACAGAGCACTGTGGAGTAGGTTGTTTAGAAAACTGGATGGCCTCTGTCCTTTCATTATAAACAAGTCTGTTCATTAGCTGGAAAAGAATCTTCAAACATTGTCCAGACCAGAACAAACTTATATCTCTGATCTGTTCAAATAGGAGCCTTTGCCAAGAGGGGTTGCAATAGATGAAGGTATTTTTTCCTGCAGGGAGGAATGTGCTTGCTGTGGTCTTTAATCAATCCCTTACAATAGAGATACCTTAGAGCCCATTATCTTGGTAGATAGTCAAGTCACAGCTACTTAGTTACTGCAGCAGATGAAAGGACTAGGGAATTGTCCTAGTTCCTGAGTACATATTGGGTTTCTTGGGGAAAAGGCTGCCTTTCGAGAGGCTGTGTGTGTTCTGATGTGGTAAGGGGTGTGCTGACCCTGCTGGCTCCAGGGCAGGGATTGTCTCTTGGTATCGGTTGTCTCCATCAGGGTTTATTGATGGAGTCCATCTGCATACCGTATCAGCAGGATTTTGCAGCATACCAGCATTTCTGGTCTCTCTTGGAGTTTTCTGCTGTCTTTTGAACATGTGAAAACCTGTTCTAATGTTTCTGAAGTAAAAAGAGAATATATTCTTCAGAGCCCATCTTTACCATGCAAGATCTACACTCCCCTTCCAGCCTGCCATCCCTTCTGTGCCCTAGTGATAGAGGAGCCTCACTCAGCTGGAAACACAGATTTTCCTTCATGATTACATCCAGCAGGAGGTCTCTGGCAGGTGGGGAGAGCTGCTGCCCAGGGCTGAGCAGTGGCAGTCTGCGGCGTGATGCTCTGGACAGGCTCCAGGCGTGGAACACATCCAGCCAGGTGGTGCTGCAGACTCTCCCTGGTGTGGTGGGGTCAGTGCCTCCTGCCTGTCTCCTGTCTTTCCTTGGCAAGGAGACAATTGACTTCTCGGCCCTCATTTAGCCCCGGGGAGTGAGTGGTGATGTTCAGGCTGGCAGACTTGCAGCTGCTGCGTGGGCAGGTAGCAGTTCTCAGGGGTAAGCGGGTTGCAGGCGAGCTGGAAAACCGTGCCGTTTAAGGAGCTGCTGAGCAGTGTCCCTGGAAAATAGCTGAGATCTGGCTTGCAGCCAAAGTGAAGCTGGAACTGAGACAAGGCTTTGTCACAAAGATGTCTGCTCCAGTTGCAGGGGAACACTTGGGCTCCTGGCCATGCCGTTTGCCACCTGGTGTGTTCTGGCTGGCCCAAGCAGCCAGGAGGGCCACGTTCTGTGCTGCATTCAGGAGCAAAATAGAAACCAGTCTGGTTGGGGAAGAGCGAAAACTCTGAACCATGTGAGTGTGGATACAGTCTTCACTGAGTTGATGTAGAGGTGTGGACATCAGTCCCAGTGACTCCAGGGTGGGATCCTTCACTCTCTAGGGCGAGTGGCTTCTGCTCAAGGTTGGAAACCGCAGGGTGAATCAATTACGCCAAGGACAGTGATGTGTGACCTCTTCACAAGAGGTGTTCAGGTTGTTGGCATGAAGAAACACAAGTTCCTGATGAGAAATGGGGACCACACCGCTCATGTTGCTTTGACAACCTTTAAAATTCTAAAAAAACCCAAGCGCCTGCAAATAACCTCTGGACACAGCTGTGTGGAGATGTACAAAATGGCCCATGTAGGACAGGCTGCAGCTCCCCATGGGTTCTCAGGCACTTGCAGCAGCACTAAACTGTGGATGTGGCCCAGGGTCCCAGTACACTCCACTGGAAACCAGGCTCTAGGGCACTCTTCCCTGCCATCCCCATTGCCAGCTGCTGCCTGTGACTTCTTTTCTAGAAACCTTGGTAATACCAGAGATGGTGAAGCAGGAGCTGGGGAAGGCAGGGTTTTGTACGTGCTCTGGGTGCTTTGATTTACAGTCTGTGCCCCCTGCAGTGGCAAGTGTTACCTGATGTCTCCTCTGTGCGTGTCCACAGATCTCACACTGGCACCACACTGCTGGGGCAGGCTGAGGTGGGTCCCTGTATTTGGACAGCATCTTGAACCCGCAGCACTGGGTGCACTTCAGCACCCACAAATGTCCATGGGGCATCACACACCACAGAGAGCCTGTAGGCTGGGTCTTCGGAGACAGCTTATCCCCCATGCTTTGAAAAAGCACAACATTCTCTCACTGAACTTGTCATAATGCCTGAAACAAGCACAGCAGAAGCATAGAGGATGGGGAAGAGCCCAGCATTTCTCTCTTGGCCTCATGCAGGTCCCTAGGAGGATTAGAGTGAGCAGGAGCTGTGCTGTGAGCACTGCTCCGGGGGCAGTGCTAGCCCCTTGGCAGGGCTCTTCTGCCATTGCTCCAGCCACGAGCTGTCTGCAGCTCCCCATGAGCCTGTGTGTGAACGCGTGTTTGTGTGCATAAAAATCCTTCCTGAGGTAGTAAATAATAGCACTACAGAGTTCATCAAATGCAGGTCTCTGAGGCATTCTGCTGGAGCTTTTCCAAAGCCTGGCAACTACAGTGCAGGACTCGGCATGCCGAGTTCTGCGCCAGCCTCAACCCGCAAAGCACGTCTGCAGCAGAAAGCTCCAGGCTCCTGGGAAGCCTGAGATGTGGAGTGGCTGCATATGCAGCTCAAACAATGCCCTTGCACAGTAGATACTTGAAGTTTATGTTTCATCTAATATGAAGGAGATGGCAATTTTACTGTCATTACTGTTTCAATAAATTGAACAAACAGACCAGAGTGCAGTTAGTAGGAAGTACTGTGTGAGATTGGAAGTTAGGTGGTGTTGCTATAGCCCCTTCAGAAGCATACCAATGTCAATATCTTTCTGTGTTGGACACAATTATCAAATCCTATAGCAAAACCACAGATTTTAATTGAACTACGAGCAAAAGGAAGTAATGTTTTTCATCAAATACACACTGCATACATTGACAAAATGTTGTTTTTCTCAGTTTTTAGTCTTTATGTGGCTGGTGCAGAAACAACTGTTTGCTGCAAATTACCCTATTGCCATTTAAGAAAAAGTTTTATAGTCTTAAATTTTAACACCTGGGTCTTAAACTAGTCACAGGCTGCTTTTATAGGCGGCGTTTCTGGTGTTGAGAGAAGACTACCTGGTGTCTCGTTTCCTTCTGTGAGAAGTGTCTAAAGGAAGTCAGACAAATTCTATACTAAAGAAAATACAATTTTCACTTTGAGTTTCATAATTTTAATTGACCTAAGGTCATAAAATATTGTAATGTGTATTGATTGTTTCTGGAAGGCTATCCTTCTGGCACAGTCTGCTAGCATGTTAAGATGTAGCACAACTCCACTATTTTAGGCTGGGATCTTATCTTAACATTCCTACTGAAAATCACAATACTGACGAGTTAGCACTATGCTTGCAGGGCAACTTGAATCAATAGCTGATTATTCAGAAGAAATTTTCTAGCTCTGCAGAACTTTCAACCTTACAAATTGCTGAATGGTTTTCTTATCACAGTGCCTCACTACCACTGGGAAATGATGCCAGGAAATCATGTCTGAACAAAACCTGTGTGTTTTTTCTGCAGAGGAGTTAAACATTTGATGCTCGCTGCCCTCAGTCTCAAGCAGTAAAGGAAATATTTCTGGAAAAATTATTCCTCTTTGGTATAGGGTGATGTACAACACTTGTTTGTTCCTGGCATCCTCCAGTAAGGAATTGAACACTGATACTGGCCCATTCAATATCCATTCTATCACCTCTGCTGTAGTATCAAGTGCTCTGACACACGAGTTTAAATTAAGGGAGGTGCAAATGTGCTGCATATTGAATTACAGTAGTTTAAATGGAAGTGAGTTCTAAATATTTAAAATCAGAGGGAAAGGTAGCAGATCTGTCAGAGCAGGTGAAAGATAAAGCAATTCATAGATCCTTGTGAGTTTAAAGCAAACCTCTCAAGCTAGTAATTTGCTTCTTTTGGATTTCTCCTCTTAGGATTGTACAAGACTGCAGTTGATTTGTTACTTCTATCTTTAGGATTAGGAAAAAGGAGGAGGACAAATACACTGATGAAGGTGATACAGAAATTACACATGGATACTCAGTGCTTGCATGCACATACGTGCACATGCATTTATGAACAGATACTGCTACAATCCTTTATACTCACAATCTGCTAATCAGCAGATCCTGACTGAAGAATTTGGCTAAAACTTTTGCTGTCAAAAATATGATTTCACTGAAGTTGAAGTATGCCACAAAAGAATTGCTGATTGAGTTACACGCTCAATTAAAGAAAACAATACGCCCAGTTCCAAAATGACATTTCAAAACAGAAACCTATTGTTTAATTTACTAAATGCTCCTTTGAAAACCCTTACATCTTGGGCCAGTGATTTCAAAAGACTTCTTTTCCTCCACTGTGTTTTCCATGGGAGGTACTGCAATGTCCTGCTCTGCTTACAGATTTGAAGCCTGTCTGACACTGATCTTCAATGCAAGCAGCCGTGTCTGCACTGACTTGCAGCCCTTCACCTTGGCCTTGGGCCATCTGTCTGCATGAAGGGAGAGTGATCAACCATTTGTCTTGAGGGCATTTCCAACTCAAAGTGGTCAAGGCATCCATAAACTCAACATCTACGATTTTGCAGTACAAAATGAACTACTTTGCCAATTTCTTGTCATGTAAGCATGGGGAAGCCACATAAAAGGAGTTTACAGGACTAAGTCTTTCCCTGCACCACATATACTATGATAAATAGAGTATAAAGCTGTTGGTAGCTACTGAGCCATATCTGAAACACTTCTGCATCCCTAGCCATGCCTATATGTTTCTTGTTCTTGGAAAACGTTTGGATTAACCAGGCATATGCGAACACTGGATGTGTTGTAGCTACTCAGGTTTTACATCAGACTTAGGAGTGTGCTGGTTGGGGCCAAAATCTCTCTGAGTGAAGCAATACTTTGCAGATGGTGTCTGAGTTAGCCTGTTTAGGTACAGCAGAAGCAAAACTCCTGTAACAGCAGTCTTAGTCCTGGACAGCATCTGAGTTACACCATGGCCACAGGAATAGTTGGACATAACAAAGGAGGTGTTGGAGGAACAAGAACTCTACTCTGGCTAGAAGTGATGCTTTGGTCAAACACAATACTGGGCATGATGTGCTGGATCATTCTGACATGGTGTTTGCTCTGTTTCTAGCAGGTGATAGGAATCAAGGTATCTCTGGTATTCACATCCCAGTTCATTGGCAGTCACAATTGAATGTCACAGGAATCCTTTTGGTGCATGTGCACCCACCATCATGAATGATGGATGCATAACTCCGGTGTTCTTCCATGAGCTATTTGCCAGTCCTGTGCCAGTCTTTTCTGGTCTGTGCCAGCTTGGAGGTCCTCCTTTCCTTTCACATATATCCTGCCACTGTCACTATGCCTTTGTCCCTTTAGGATGAAGTTGTGCCCTTCAGTCAAAGAGACTGAAGCCAGCAGGTTCTTGGCAGGCAGGCACTGCCTGAGGCAGAGGTGAAAGCTGGCACTGAGCTATTTGCCTGGTGGCCTGCAATGTTCAAGGTGCTCCTCACTGCGTAGAAGGCTTTATATGATCTTGGCTTGGGCTTGCTTTCTTTCTCTTGAGAACTGGCCACAATCAAAGTGAATGGAGGGTTTGATCCTCATCGTGCTATAAAGGGAGGGTGCTGTCTTCAGTGGCCTTGGACATGCTTCTTGCTGGGATGTAAAAGGCCTGGTGGTGGTGTCCAGGGCACAAAATACAGGACTCATCCACTAGAGGTGTTAGAGATGGTTAGGGTTTGAAAGCTGGTGTGGTCCAGTGTATGGTTAATCTCTTGGGAGGATCATGAAGAAAAGGAAGAGCAAGTATGAAACCAGCACTTTTGAAAGCCATTTTATATACATTTCATTCAGGGGACTGAGGTAATTCAAAGCCAGGATTGCCTGCTTCTGGGCTTGATAGAAAATCCTAAAATGGAGAAATAACCCACAGTAATGTTTCCAGTTGCCTTGTACAGTTTTCTCACAGTCCTGCAAAGCTCGGTTTGGGAGTTCGGTAGGACTGGAAACGTGATGATTCTTCCAACTGTTGTGCTGCATTTAGAATAAATTACTTCTTTGCTCTTATCATCCCCTCACAGGCAGCTGCAGAGTTTGGGTTTTCACTTAGCAAACAAGTTAGTACCTAAATTCTTTTCTCTTCTTCCCTAGCATTTTCTGGTTCCAGAGATTTTGGAATCCACTTTGCCATGTAAAGGTTACTAAAGCCATGTCATCTGCTTTTCCCGAATATGCAGGTATTCAGGAGTAGAATTACCAATGTGGGGTTAGGTTGGTTTTTTTTTTTCACATTAAGCCTTTTAAATCCACAAGTAAATATAGTGATCTGATTTGCCAGCAGCAAGTATTCATGTAACTTGATCAGACCTCAGGATCTTTGAGAAAAACCACATGCCATTTAGCTTCTTTCTATACAGAGAAATTTGGACAATTCATCATTATACCAAGGGCCTTATTAGTTGACAGAAGGGTTAACTGACCTTCAAACAGGAACTCAACGGTTTGCCTGCAGGGAACATATTCCATGGTGAGTTGACTACTTAAGCACTTTCGATGTAAAGTAAAAACAATCTCTTGTGTCAGGGTATAATTCAAAGAACAAAGGACCGTTTTGCTCAATTGTGCAGGCAGCAGAAGTTATTTTTGTCTCTTGCCTATCATATTCACATTGCACAAGAAAGTCGTTTTGTGGAGGAGTGATTTGTTCTGATGAGGCTCTTCGTGTAACTTTTGAACTGAAGACCACCACTGTGTTCTGGCATTGAAGCAAACAATGTCCAGTCTTGAAAACGGCTTTGTGTTTTGCCCTGTTTTCAAGGGGGCATTTGCTTTGGGTGTTTGAATTGATTTATGGGCCTTTTTGAGCCATTTACCTCCTTTGAGAACGCCTGGTAAATGGATGTGTAAGTGAGGGGTTTTATCAGGTATGCCAGTTCTTTTCCTGTTTAGGGAACATGTGCTTGACCTGCTTCGGGTGCACTCTGCTATAATGGTAGGTAGATGATGTGCATATTTTCAAAGCCTCTCTTTTTGTTGTTTGCTGCTATCTCTTTATTAAAAGCTTTGCATGTTGGTGGTGTCCTCTGCTGCTGCTGGCTCCTGTGTAATTAAGGAGGTCAAGTGGCAGCATGGAAATGCTTCTCCTGATAGCATTATTGCATACAAAGCATGTCTGTGCTTTCAGCAGTGACAGTGCATCACTGAGTTAATTGAGTAACTTCTCTCTGTGGTGGGTTAGTGCCAAAGAAGTGCATTTCAGGAAGGAGTGAATACTAACTCCCAAGTTGGTGCTTGAAGTGTGAAATAATTTATATATATATATACACACATCTGTTAAATGTCCTCATTCCCACTTGAGGGTGACAAACAGCATGTAGGCTCTTGGTCGTTAAGACCTCAGGCAGGGCTGCCCATGACCACATTCTTTGTTCTATTCCACTTGTCACTGCTAGATTTTTTCTGATTTTCTGTACACCCAAAATGTCAGCCCAGTGCCAGACTCCTCAATGTGTGTTGTGAATGTTTTCCCACTGTCTGTGGCAGGAGCATGTTCTGAGCCTGTACCTCTGCCTAGAAGATCTCACAAGGGCTTTTGCTCCATAGATTTGTCCTGTTCTTGGAACTCAGTTGACTGTTACTCCTGTGCTGGAGGAGACAGTAAATGGTTGTTCCTAAATCAATTTTCCTTTTTCACTCATGGTTTGCTCTTAAACCCTCTGCTATCTATGTGCCTGCCTGCCATTTCTTTTCCTGTCCCGAGAGCCTTGCTCTACTCACTCTTCATTGCAGGAGTGAAACTGGGATCTTTGTTTTCTCTTGCTATCCAGTTGACATCTGAACATTGCCACAAGTGGTGTCCATCCTTGCTTCATTATTGTTCCTATTTCCGAGATATGCAAATCCTGGTCTCCCCTAGAGTTATTTCCCTATCTCTCTCCTCTTTCTCACTCACACTTGCTTCCCCCATACACAAGCAATACATGCATAATTAGCTTTTTATAATTCAGACACTGACTATGTCTGTATTCATTTCGCCACTTTATTATAACTGATTTTTTTTCCACCCTGCCAATATCACAGTCATTTCCCTCTCCATGGCCTTCACATGTGCCTTTTTCTCCTCCCAGCGTGCGATTGCAACCCTCGTGGCATCCAGACCCCACAGTGCGACCGTGCCACTGGGCAGTGCATCTGCAGTGAAGGGGTGGAAGGGCTGCACTGTGACAAGTGCTCCCGGGGCTACTCGGGCTTCTTCCCCGACTGTGTGCCGTGCCACCAGTGCTTTGCCCTCTGGGACGTGATCATCAGCGAGCTGGCTAATAGGACCCAGCAGTTCTTGGACAGGGCTAATACCCTCAAAATCACTGGAGTCACTGGCCCATACCAGCAGACGCTCAACACGCTGGAGGAGAAGCTCACGGAAATTAAAACCATCGTCGCTCAAAATCCAGCAGCCGAGCCCCTGAAGAACATTGGGAATCTCTTCGAGGAAGCAGAGTGAGTACACTTGTAGTTATATGGATGAGTCTGTCTTGGGAAGGAGTGGGAGTTCCAGTGAGCTGAGATTTACTTGAGTGACTGATGTCCCCATGCTGGGCTGAGGGCGCTCTGGCTCCGCTCCTCTGGCTGGGCAAGGATGCTGTGCTCCTGGGCTGCTGGAGCACCTCGCCATGCTCAGCACTGGCAGTGAGTGTCCATCCCGGGAGCGAGCAGAAACCTGGCCGGGGCAGGCAGGAGCAGCGCAGCTGCCACGTGCTGGGCTGGGGTTGTCCTGCCCCCCCTGCTCTTCAGGCAGCTAATTACCACAGAGCCACTCATGCTTGCCTTGCGCTGCCCCGGGGCAAAGGACAAACACAGCTATTATGTGAGAGAATAAAGAGTGGGAGAGATTAAATTCCTGGATTTCCGCATGTAGCTGATGAGTTGGAAACTTGGGCTCCTTTCTGAACTCTGAGCACGTGTGGGGGGAAAGCATCAGATTTATAACAGGGATTGTTTCCATTTTTCTCAGGGTGGAAGCCTTGTATTTTTTTTTTTTAGGGCTAAGCATACAAAAGATGGTAGTCTGGTGATGGGGCAGTCTAACATTAAGTAGGATTACAGAGGCTTTCTAGCCCTGTCTGCAACTGCTCCAGCTTGCTTGTAGCATTGTAAAGGGAACTGCACAAAGCAAAGGGCCGAGGATTAAACCACGAATGTCTCAATTAGGAATAGTTTGTGTCCTACAGCTCCCCTCCCTCCTGCTGGAGAGCTGGGGATTGCTGCTGCTTTTGGGCTCTGTGTGTATTAAGGGAGGCCAGAGCAGCTGAGGAGCTGCTTTTCCCTAACATACCTTATGTGTATCTGTTCTTGCTCCTCTCTGGCTGTATTGAAAAGTACTGGGCTTTGGAGGAGTCCTGGCAAACAGCAGGCTATTGGGCAGAGATTGAGAGAGATGTAAATTGATCTTAGATCTTAAATACTGCCTTGATTCTTTTAGAATGAGGAAATGCTGGGCTTGATGGGATCACCATGGCTGGGAGTAGCTTCCTATGCCCACTTTTGTTCCACAGCAGCCTTGACATGTAATATTCAGTTGCTTTTCCTTTTAGGGTTATCCCACTAGCTAAAGCCTGCTCCATGGCTCACTGAGTGAATGCTTAGAGCAGGAGGTTTTCCTTCATAGCCCTGGTGAGGAGGGATCTTTACAGAGAGTTTAAAGAATCCATTGTGTTAAAACTAAGCCTCCCCCCTTCCTGCTTCCTGAAGTTCAGATCTGTCCGATGAGCTCGTAGTAATCAAAACTACATTTGGGCTGTGTGGGATGGGAAGCAAATTATGTATGGATCATAGTAGTCAACTCTGACCTATGCAGTTGCCATGATACAAGAGCATTACACCAGTCCTCTGGAATCTGCCTCCAGTTAATCTTACACAAAGCAGCTGTTCTCTGAGCGATTTGGTGCTTTGGGTTTTCAAATGTGCTGTAGATTAAAAAGTAGTTTTGTGTAATAAAGGAAACAAAACAGTATTCAAGGTAGGCATGTTGTTACAAATCACTTGGAGCTCCACTGAGGGAGGACAGGTCCTGCCATGGGAGAAGATGGGTACATCTCTAGCCACCACTCTTCAGTGACATATGAGACATATGACCCTTCCTTCTCCCCCTGTTGAGTCCTGTGCCTGTTTTTCAGAAAGCTGACAGCAGATGTTACAGTTAAGATAGCTGACATAGAAGAAAATTTATCAGCCTTAGCAGCAAAGAGCAATAGCACAGACACTGACCTGAGCGCGCTGGAGACAGATGCCAAAAGTCTTGACCACGTCGTGAAAGAACTTGCAGAGCAGCTAGAGTTCATCAAGATCTCTGATGTTCGGGGTAAGTGTCACAGGGAGAGGGAGAAGGCAGCAGGATGTCCAAAGATTTAATTAGTGCATGGGTTTAAGTACCAGATTAATCTTCTAACTTGCAGTAAAACAGTTCCTCAGGGACAGGTTCTTCTGTGCATTAGCAGAGTTGCTGATGCAGCAGGAAATTTTTGCCCCTCGCCCCCTCACCCTGTCTCTTCCTCTGCACATTGCAATGCTGGCTCAAATTCTTGGGGCACAGAATCATCTTAAGGTGTCGTGCTACCATCATTGTAGATGAGACACAACAGCAGAAAGTGCACCACAGACTTCAAAGTACACTTGGACATCCCCCTTGCTCCCCCCAGTCTGTAAAATTGCTGTTTCTGGTTGAAAAAAGAGAGCTCATGGTAAAGGGCCCAGTTCTTCTGAGCCACCCAAGCCTTGCATGTCCATTGGCACACTGAAATGGGCCAAGAATCAAAATTTGCTGGAGAAAGAGGAATGTCACCAAGTTATTTGGAAAGCTGACTTCAAAGAAAGTATTTTTCTAATTTTTCTTACAAATTTCCTGGTTTGCAGGAAGTCTGAGATTGTTTCCAGTGAACATGGGATATTGCAGAGTGAGGCGAGTAGTATGTACAACAGGGGAGTCCCTGACTTTTGGCATTCTGCAAAGGAAAGCTACCCCAAGGTGCAGAGTATAGCCACCCCCATAGAGTCCCTCACACCCACACAAGGCCTTTCCAGGAGTTGTCCAAAATCAACAGTTCCATAAATCAGCATCTTTCATCAAGTAGTTGTTTCTTAGGAAGGCTCTAACTAGTTTCCAAGCAGTGACTCCATAAGCCAGACATCCCAGGACAAGTAACAAGAATTAATGGGATGAGGGAATCCTTAGAAAACAGACTGTTCCCCTAAAAACCCTAAAAGACCATATCTCCTTTTGCCCTTAGGGCAAGCAGAATTCAGTCACTAGGGTCAGAGAAAGGCTTAACTTCAAAGTCCGGCTTGACACACCAAGCAAAAAAGCAACCTTTCTTTCTACAACAGGCTGAATTCTGTCGTCCTTGCAATGGCACTGAACGCAGCTTCCAAGGCCAGCGTTTCATTTAATGTGATGTATCGCTAACCCCGATGTGTCATCTACTAACATCTATAATACACATTGCTAACATCTATAATATACATTATTTCGGGTTACTTAACAGAGTTCTCATCAGCTCCCTCTGATTTCTGCAGGAGCCTTGGATAGTATCACCAAGTATTTCCAGATGTCCCTGGAGGCAGAGGAGAGGGTCAATGCCTCCACTGTTCATCCCGATAGCGCCGTGGAGCTGTCAGCACAAACGCGGCAGGAAGTGGAAGACTTAATCAATGAGAAGGAGGCTCAGTTCAGGGCTAAACAAGAGGAGCAGTCGCGCCTTCTGGATGAACTCGCCGGCAAGCTGCAGAGCCTGGATCTCTCCGAGGTGGCTGAGAAGGTACACGGCTGAGAATCGCTGGGCTAGAACCCACAGCAGAACCAGAGCTGGGTTTGTGACGAAGCAGCAGGCGGGGAGGAAGCGGAGGGCGAGACAGTGTGAGATAGGCAGTTGGCTCATGAAAAATGCGCCTTGCTTGGTTGAGCAACCCCCTGGTTTTATGGGCTAGAACTGGGCTGTTTAAGTGGTGGGCTCTGAGACTACTGGCTTTCAAAGACCAGCCTTTCATGTTGGTCTTCCTCCTACTCTTCACAGCCCCAGCAGAGCACCTGTTTTTGCATCACCCCTGTCCTAACCTAATGTCCTTTTCTAGAGATGGAGTTCCCACGTGCAGAAAAGTGTGATAAATCTGCTGGGCTGAGAGCCATCCTCTTAAGCCTATCTCGAGTTCAGTGCTTGCTTTCCCTAGCTCCCCTCTTCCCTTCTGCAGCTCTGTAGGGTATGCTCTGTACCTGTACAGCGCCC
Organism: Corvus brachyrhynchos; assembly: GCF_000691975.1. Lineage (NCBI taxonomy): Eukaryota > Metazoa > Chordata > Aves > Passeriformes > Corvidae > Corvus > Corvus brachyrhynchos. Next base: position 3,745,627 of record NW_008246057.1, on the reverse strand, counting down.
GGCCATGCAGCGCTTCTGCTCACCCCAGCAGGTCTCAGCATCACCCCAAGCTCATCCTCCTGCTCCAGACAAAGCAGAATTTACAGGGAGCTGGAGTCAAAAGGGCATTTTCTCTGTTGAGAGTGCCTGCTCATCTGTAAATATGATTAAGGGTGGCTTTTTCTTGGGAGAGGCTGGGTGTTCCGTCAGTTTCTCTTTGAAGTTGGCCAGCTGCATTCAGTGAACAATCCCTGAACAACCCCGGGTGAAGGCAGGCTGCAGGACATTGCTCATTAACTCCCCTGGGCAGGCCAGGCCTGTGGTAGGAGTGAATTTTCACACACTGATTGTCCCTTGTCCTTTACAACTAGTCATCCCTCCCACTCCCTCAGCCCTCCTTTTTTCTCTGGAGGGAAGAAAGAGGCATCTTTTTGTTTAGTTTCTCTTCCCCTACATTCCTGCCCTGACTGTTCTTGGGGCCTGAAAATCTGGGGTAGATGTTTATCAAGGCAATAAATACTGAGTTGCTTGGAGGTGTAATCATGAGACACACACACATCTTTCTGCTTTCTAGCTACTGCTGGGTTACATGCCAAACAGGTAAGAGGGACTCATTTACACTTCACAGGAGACAGCTGCAGCTAACTTGGCTCAGGCCCTAGGTTTTTCCAGGGAGGTTTTTTGGCTGCAAAACCTCAGATAGTGACTATGATTTGGCAAAAAGAGGGGGGGGCATGAAAAGGTAAAAGAACCTCACAAGAATGAGGAAAATAATTTTCCCTCTGGTTAAATCATCTCCTTCGTTATCGAACAATTGACCAAGTCGTGGATAATTTTCAGGGCAATGTTGCTGATGGAAATAGTTTCACTTCTTAAGAAAAAAAGTTTGCTCTGAAATTTTGTGGTAGAATAGTGTCCTACTGCAGCCCCCATGCAGCCTAGCAATGGAAATCAGGCTGTGACTGCTTCCCTTGTCTCCTGTGTCCCTGCAGACGTGTGGCACTGCTCCGGGAGCCTCCTGCGCCGAGTCCGAGTGCGGGGGTTTGAGCTGTCGAACGGATGAAGGAAAGAAGAAGTGTGGAGGCCCCAGCTGTGCCGGGCTGGTGACCGTAGCTCACAATGCCTGGCAGAAGGCTATGGATTTTGACAGAGACATCCTCAGTGCGTTAGCAGAAGTTGAGCAACTCTCCAGAATGGTAATATGCCAAATCAATTGTTAAGATAGTAAAAAAGAAAAAAAAATCATTCTGTTGTAACACAGACACTAATTGGCAAAGTATGTGCTGGTTTTCTGCAGAAAATACTTCTTTTGAGTTGTGTAACTTCATCATGCTTGTAAATATCCTCAGAAAGGGGGCTTGCTAAAGTGAAGCTTCTTGTATAACTAAACATCAGCCTGAGTTGTTTAAACTAGCACTGGTGGTATGGATCAGGGCCAGCTTCCAAGTGTTCTGTGAGTTTTATGAGAAAAAGCATTCCATGTTACTATTGCTTCTGACTCCAGATGAATTGTTTTAAAACAAGCCCTAAAGCATAAGAAGATAAGAAAGCAAGCCTTCCATTTTCCTCTCTTTAGGTTTCTGAGGCAAAACAGAGAGCAGATGAAGCAAAACAAAATGCACAAGCAGTTTTGCTCAAAACCAATGCTACAAAAGAACAAGTGGACAGAAGCAATGAAGATCTGAGAAATCTTATTAAACAGATTAGAGACTTCCTAATGCGTAAGAACCTTACATTTTAATTGTATTTTAATTCTGGGTTTGTAAAAACTAGCTTTACATCTGCATTATCTTGCAAGGGTTAGTGCAATCGTTGTCATCCTTCTCCCCACCTCCGCCATACAGACAGTGTGTATGATGAAATCTGGAAACAGGAAAACTAAGAGAAAACCAAGATAATAAGAAAGTGAGAGCAAACTGTGACATGTTCTTGTGTGCATTTCAGCTGAGGCTGTTGTACTGCTGTACTTGGCCAAGTATGTCTGTAAGTTCTGGCTAGAAAGACAAAGTAGTATTTAAGGCAAAGGAAGTCAGAAACGGAGTGTTTCTCTCTCTGTAAGAAAGCAGGTAAAGGTTAAATAAGAGCCTTGTTCACCAGCAGCCCATTCCATGCCTGTTTGCTCAGGGCTGACTATGCTGGGAGCACAGATGCATCTACATGCAGCTGTTGGTTTTGTTTCCTGTGGGCTCGGGTCCCCCCAAGCATGGTGCAGCTGAGCATCAACATCTTCAAATGGCTTCCAAGAGAGCTATGCCAGCAGGGCCTATACACCTGCTGGGCCTCTCCTGAGAGGGAAGTCTCCCCTTGGGAAGTAATTTTAACACCTTGATTTTCCATAAATCTGGGGAGGAAGTCTTCCATGATTTTCCTTCTTAAGGAAGCAGCTGAACAAGAATTTGAGGGCTGAGATGTGACAGAAGGAAGCTTTTACTCACTTCTTTGTCATTTGTGTCCATCTGCTAGAAGACAGTGCTGACCTGGATAGCATCGAGGCAGTGGCTAATGAAGTGCTGAACATGGAGATGCCAAGCACTCCCCAGCAGCTGCAAGCCCTGACAGAAGATATTCGTGAGCGTGTAGAAAGCCTTTCTGATGTTGAGGTCATTCTGCAGCAGAGTGCTGGAGACATTGCCAGAGCAGAAATGCTACTGGAGGAAGCTAAAAAAGCGAGGTAGGCATCCCTGTTTCCATCTTATTGTGTCAGAAAACGCAGTTTAACTTTTCCCTGATGTAACTTCTCATTCCTTCAGTAAGGGGCAAAACCAGCCCGGTGCAGCATATGTTCTTTTTCCAGTTCCAAAGTAAGAGCATTTTTAGCATTAACAGAGTCTTGCTCCACAGCAAAGGTGCAACAGATGTTAAAGTCACCGCAGACATGGTGAAAGCAGCACTGGAAGAAGCTGAAAAAGCTCAAAATGCAGCTGAAAAAGCCATCAAACAAGCTGATGAAGATATTAAAGGAACTCAAGACCTGCTGACTTCAGTGAGTTCTTCATGAGTATTTCTTAAGATAATAGAAACAGCACCAAGTCTGGTGCTTTTAAACAGATGTAAACCTGTCTAAGGAAAGCTCTTGGGTACTGCAAAACAAAGACTGCAGTTAAAATGTATCTAAACCATTCCTGCCTTCACATCAACTTTTGAGTGAGTGTGACAGATGCTAGGGGACTATTTGCTCATGAACAAACCCAACTAGACAACAACAAAAAAAACCACCAAAAGGCTTTTCTCACCCTGTATCCTGCACCAACCAAGTTCAGTGAGCAGGACTGTTGCCCTCTAACACAGCAGGTCTGACAAGACCCCTGGCAAGCCCCAAAGGTTGTGTATTTGTATGCTCAGTGTCATCCACCACTGCAGCACCAGACTAAACTAAACAAATGCTGGATTGAAGTGCCAAGTCTTGTCAGATAAAGTATTTTCAGATTTCATCTCAAAGCCCTCATGAGACCACAGTGCTATCTATACTTATGAAGCTTGGTCAGTTTAGAAGTTTCACAAGTCTGTTATCACATGATGGAGTCAAATGTCTGAAGTTTTGTCAGTGGATTAATCAACTCTTGCATGTATAATGCAATCAAATACTTTTAAACCATATTCCTTAATGCTTTTGCAGCCCCATATGTACTGTTCTCAAGCAGTGAGCTTTTTCACCCTGACCGCAATGGGCCATTTTTAGCAAAACTAAAACACCATCTTTAACTCAGATCTATGGACACAAACTCCGTAGTTGAGCAGGGTTTATGGAGAAAGTTTAGTATTATATCCAGTGTCTTTTGAAAGTCTCTCATCCTTCTTTCTCTTAGATTGAATCTGAAAATGCAGCATCTGCAGAAACACTGAACAATGCTACCTTACGTCTGTTTGAGCTAGAGAAGAGTGTTGAAGACCTTAGGCAAAAGGCTGCTACAAATTCAGAGAATGTGGGAAATATAGAAGACAAAATTACTAGTGCAAAACAAAATGCTGAAGAAGTTAAAAAGGTGAGAAGCTCAGGAACAATCCTAAGGAGAAGCCAGCAAAACTCCCCCAGGTTTGGCTAAAGGGACATCAGTGAATACATGTGATCCATCATTTATTGTTCATATTCTGGGGGTAAAAATTACTCCAACATTTATGCTCTTACCAAAGATACCTACTTTTTAGTGTGGTATCAGACCCTGAGAGAGAGGGATGTATTGAGAAGTTTTCAGGTTCTGAAATAGCTGTGGGAAACCTGTCACACTGTCAGCCTTTCATAGATAGGTTTCTGTTCCTCAGCTTTACTATCTGTCATAGGAGGACTGGTAATTTTTTTTCCCACTTGTGTATTTACGATTCTAAGACAGCGATAGGTTCAGGACAAACTAACCAGAATTCGGCATATACAGAATTAAGCAACAGGAAAAATAATTATTTTAACATAAAACTGAAGTAATTGCTAAATATCAGAGAGGCAAGATTTTCTCTGTGAACATATGGCATTGCTCCCAATGTTTGCTACACAATTTTGTAATAGCAAAAGAATGTTCATTAACGAAACAGTTGACCAGTCTGCCAAAGAAGTTTCATTGCTCCCATCTCTTGTCTGTAGTTAGCCCCCCAGTCTCCAGAGAGCCATTTTCTAACAGGAGAGCTGCATTATCCATCAACTCAACAATATCCAAACACTAAGTAGTATTTCAGGTGCTGTCAAGTAACCACAAGAGAATTCCAGTGCTGCTATGGTTTGTTGTCTTGCTTAATGGTTGAATTTAGTTGGGCCATAGGACTTCTTAATCTTAACCCCATAACAAAAAGCACAGCTGAGAAACCAAGCTCACAACTTCTCCAGCACCTTCACCAACACCAACGGCAGCTAGTTCTGTTCTTCTTACTGAAAGGGTAGCAAGGGTATTCCTCCCCACTCAGCCAGGAGCAGTGCCATGTGTAGCTTTCCACCTGTACTAGGGGCCCTGGCTTCCATTAGTTACAGAACCCTGTAACTGAATCCCATAAATCTCTGCCAAGTGCCAGTATTGAAGCTGTAAAACAGCCACAGATCTGCAAAAGAGTAACCGATGATTCTTCACCCCAGCTCTTAGTCTTGGACAAGAAGTAGAATATACCCTCACGCTGGTTCTGCTTTCGTTAACTGAGCTCCCAGCGAAGTGTTTCCTTGCACCCGGATCAGTGAAGGACAGAGGGAGGAAATGCCAACTCCCCCTGTATTGGCTTCGCACGGGCTCCATCTTGTGCTTGAATTTGGAACAGGTACTCAACAGCGAGCTGAGCGGCAAGTACAGAACGGTGGAAGAGCTCATTGCCAAGAAGACAGAGGAGTCGGCTGAGGCCAGGAGGAAAGCAGGCGTGCTGCAGGATGAAGCTAAAGCCTTGTTGGCTCAAGCAAACAGCAAACTTCAGCTGCTCAAAGGTAAGGCTGTTCTGAGGAGGTAATTTGGCACCTTAGAACATGAAGCAATTTCACACTGTTAAACCAGCTATTCATCAGCAGAAGGGGAAAAGAAAAGGTACTTACTTGTTACTGAGGCATGATCTGCTTTCCTTATTCTTATGGACACAATACAGTCTTTTGAATCAAAGATATCTATAAAATAAGCTGAAACTTACAGGTGAGACACAAACTTCTGGCATGGCACCTCTCACTGTTCCCAGAACCACCACAGGCAAGGAGCAAAAACTACTCTGCCTAGGATGAGGACTCATCTGTTCCAGCAAGACCCCCATCTTCAAGCAGTACTCCCCCCACCCCACCCTGGAAAGCTGTTAAAGCAAAAGCTAATCAGGACACAGGAGTTCCAGTTTACAGATTTATTTAACATTTACTGTTGACAATGAAAGTTGATTGAACCAGGAAGAGGCAATCTGCCCCTTGGTACCAGGGGCAGAGCTAAGTTTTCCTTCTGGTTTTGCCAGGCCAGGAACTCATTCTTCCCCTCTTTGCTACTCCTGCACAGTTACAGTGACTTGCTGAATGGTCTTAATCATCATAAGCTAAAACATTTCTCCATTCTGTAAAAGCCACCATAGAGCAAAGAATGACAATTATTTTAATGCTCAAAGTATACTTTTAGATCTCCACCTTTGGAAAATAACTTCCTTGTTCCTTTACATCCCTATATTAAGGAAACAAAAAGTTGCCATTCCAGCCTTTGGGGTTTTTATGGGATTTTTTGTTTGGTTTTTTGCTATTTGTTTGTTTTGTTTGGGGTTTTTTGGGGTCTTCTTGGTCCCAATCAGATTGGCTTCCACAGAAAAATAAATTTGAATAGTAGTTTATCCATAACTATAATGATTGACATTTCACTGCATTAAAACACCATGAATTAAGCTGGTTTTCCCCTTCCTTTGCTTACAGATTTGGAAAATACATATGAAAACAATCAAAAAGTTCTGGAAGACAAAGCCAAGCAGTTGGTGGAGCTGGAAGAGACAGTTCGCTCCCTCTTACAGACAATCAGCCAGAAGGTTGCTGTTTATAGCACCTGCTTATGAACAGGAACAGGAAGTGCTTGTGTTCAGGATGGAGTTTACAAGTATTATACTAGTTCTTTTTGACATTACACTAAGACCTGATAAGGTGAACAGGTTTTATATTGACTTTAAAGTCACAGAACCAAAGACAAGTAACTTTTTGATGTTGAAAATAAACAGTACTTTTGTATCACTGTATGTACCTAGTATGACTCATTAAGTTCCTTCTTATTTTCAGTAGCTGCAATGGTACATCAATTAATCCTTTAGCAAGTCTTGTTCTTAAACTGGTTAGAGATCTAATAAAAATCTTGGCTGGAACTATGTAATTCTAAAGAAGGGTTCCTATTACTATGAAATATAGGATGGTGACTCAGACCAAATTACCATGGAATGAAGAAATATTATCCATGTGTAGTTAGTTATGCCACAGTACTCAAAAAGGATTGTTTACCCCCTGCATGATACCCATTTAGGCATAAGACCAGTTTCATGTCACTGATTATAAAACACTTGATATGTAAAGTGAAAACAGAGGTCAGCACTGAAAGTGTGAATGCACCAAATTTATATGATAAACCAAGCTTGGAATCATAAAATAAGCAGAGTGGGAAGGGGCCCACAAGGGTCATCAAGTCCAACTCCTGGCCCTCCACAGGATGCCCCAAGAGTCACCCCATGTGCTCAAGAGCATTGTCCAAACGCTTCTTGAACTCTGTCAGGCTGGTGCTGTGACCGCTGCCCTGGGGAGCTGTTCCAGTGCCCAACCATCCTCTGGGGGAAGAACCTTTTTCTAATATCCAACCTAAACCTCCCCTGACACAGCTTCAGGCCATTCCCTTGGGTCCTGTCACTGGTCACCACAGAGAAGAGATTGGTTCCTGCCCCTCCTCTTCCCTCAAGAGGAAGTTGTAACTGCAATGAGGTCTCCCCTCAGTCTCCTCCAAGCTGAACAGACCAAGTGACCTCAGTCGTTCCTCATATGGCTTCTCCTCAAGGCCCTTCACTGTCTTTGTTGCCCTCCTTTGGACACTCTCTAACAGTTTAATGTCTTTTTATATTGTGGTGCCCAGAACTGCTCCCAGCAACCTCAAGGTGAGGCTGCCCCAGAGCAGAGCAGAGCCCTCCCTTGCCTGGGTTCACATGCTGTGCCTGATGGCCCCCGGACATGGTTGGCCTGCCTGGCTGCCAGGGCACTGCTGACTCAGGTTCAGCTTTCCATTGACCAGGAACCCCCTGTCCCTGTCCACAGTGCTGCTTTCCATCATCTCATTCCCCAGTCTGTCCACATATTCAGGTGCAGAATCTGGCACTTTCCCTTGTTGAACTTAATCTGGTTGGTGCCCAGTTCTATAATTTGTCAAGGTCTCTCTGCAGGGCCTTTCTGCCTTTGAGGGAATTGACAGCTTCTTGCAGTTTTGTATCATCTCTGAACTTGTTCATTATCCCTTCCAGTCTTGCATCCAAGTCATTCATGATGATGTTGAAGAGCACAGAGCTGAGAGGGGAGCCCTGTGGAACCCCACTAGTGACAGGTCCCCAGTCTGCTGTCACCCCATTCACTTAACTCTTTGCGCCCAACTCATGAGCCAGTTGCTCACCCATCACGTGGTGTGTTTATCCAGCTCTGTGCTGGACATTTTGTCCAGAAGGATCTTGTGGAGACAGTATTGAAAGCTTTACTAAATACAAAAAGATCACAGCCACTGGCTGCTCTTGATTTCCTTCATAAAAGGAAATCAGGTTTGATAAGCAGGACTTCCCTCACATGAAGCCATGCTGGCTCTGACTGATGACTACATTGAATTTCAGGTGTTTTTCGATACCTCTCAGAATAATCTAACTCTACCAGGCACTGAAGTGAGACTGACAGGCCTGTAGTTTTTAGAGTCCTTGCCCTTTTTGAAAATCAGGGACAATGTTCACCAGCTTCCAGTCAGCTGGACCTCTCCAAATTCCCAAGACTGCTCAAAAAATTCAAGAGAGTTTTTGTGATGACAGCAGCAGCTCTTTGAGGATTCTTGGGTGTACCCCTTCAGGTCCCATAGATTTGGAGGCAGGCAGCTGGAGCAGCAGATCCTGCATAATTCAGGGTCAACTGGGAGTTAGTCATTCTTGCAGTCATGGTCCTCCAGCTCAGGCCACTGAGACCCCCTTGGTCCATCATTTGTATTGACGACAGAGGCAAAGATCGTGTAAACACCTCTGCCTTGTCCCTGCCCCTGTTGTGACGTTATTTTTTCACTGCCTGTTGCCATTAATATATTTGAAAATACTCTTTTGTTGACCCCCTCAGTTCTGGCACCTTTAACTCCAATTGAGCTTTGGCCACATTAATTTTCTCCCTACAGTGGCCAGCAGCATCTCAGTATTCTTCCCATCACCTGACCATGCTTCCAGTAGGCATACACCTTCCTTTTTCATCTTGTTTCCAAGAGAAGATTCCTGTTCAGCCATGCCTTTTGCCTCACCTGCTTGACTTCCAACACTTGGGAATTGCCAGTTCCTGTGCCCTTTGATGTTTAAAAAGTGACCAGCACTGATAGACCCCAGCACCTGAGAAAGCCTTTTCCCTGAGCAGCCTGAAGTTCTGTTCTCCTCCTGTCCAGAGCTGAGTTTTTACTGGCACTTTTCCTCCTGTCACCAGGGATTTTAAACTTGATCCCTTCATGGTTGCTGTGGCCAAGATGGCTGCCACTCTCGACTTTACTTATGAGATCTACTCTGCTAACAAGCAGTAGATAAAGGAGGGCATTTTTCCAAGTCAGCGCCCTTAGAACCTGTTCCATAAAGCTGTCATCCAGGTTTTTAGGAATCTTCTGGCCCAGGTGTGATACTCCCAGTTAATTTCTGGCAAGTTGAAGTTCGCCCATAAGGTCAAGGGCAGTTGATTTGGAAGCATCCCTTAGCTCCTCAAAGAATAATTTGTCCACATCATCATCCTGGCTGGGAAGTCTATAGCAGACTCCCACAATGACATCTGCATTATTTGTCTGCCCCTTGATTCTTACCCAGTCTCTTAATGGTGTCATTGCCAGCATTCTAACCCTTCTATCACGTACAGTGCGACCCCTCTCCCTCTTCTGCCCTGCTGAAGAGACAGGCTGAAGAGCCCGTCACCATCCAACAGGCATGCCAGTCCCAGGACTTACCCCACCAGGTTTCACTTACACCAGTGATGACAAATCTATGGGACTGGGACAAAGCCTCAAGCTCCTCTGGTTTGTTCCTCATGCTGCATGCGTTAGTGTAGAAACATTTCAGGAAGATGAGGCCTTTCTGGGAAAGAACTACAAAAATTCACAGGGCATGTAATGTGAATCAGTTAAGGAGCTGTACACGGACAACTTTAACAACAGCCTGTACTTACACAGATAATGTGTGAGAGTAGCATCCAGTTCACCGTAACTTCAGCTCAAAGTTATCTGCATTACAGTGCACCTTCAGAGAGCTGTACAGTATGGCACAAACTGATTTGCAGCTACAAACATTCATCAGCTACACAAGTCAGCACCCAAAACTGCAACATGTGCTTGCACATCCTGACTGCTAACTCTGACCCCATGATTCTGTGTATGTTCTTTGATTGACACCTTACCTAACCTTGACTAACATCATCAAATTCAGGACAACTATGGCAGGATACAGCACCACCTAAGCAAAATGAAGGGCATTATGGTTAAATTAATAATTACTCCAAAATTCCAGAGGTTACAAACACCACAACAAAAGAGTCCACACTGAAGCAACTGATCATCACAGCAGCATCACACACCACTCACTGCCAGTACACTCAGCAGCTGTTAGAAAGTGTGCCAACTTGGCAGCACTCAAGCAAAACTGCTGTGAAACCACTGACAGGTGGCTCAGCAGCTCATCTTACTTTTACAAACACTCTTTTGTACACTTCACTAGAATGGGTATGACAGTGAGAGAAGTAACAAAAACAATTTTAAGGCCTTGATTTTTAAGTGTCTGGAAAACTATAGTCTCCAGCACAGCCTTGGTAGTATTATTGTTTGTAAGGTTCCCTGGCTTTTCAAACTTCATTTAACATAAACGAGATACAAGAATTTTTAACTGATAAACCTCAAGAGTAAATTGTGGTAAGACTGCTACAAGTATTCCCAAGGTGGAGGGAGTGGACATAAAGCAGTTTCTGAAAAAGCAAGGCTTCTGGGAAGAACTTGCAAATCACATGATTAACACTTAACATTTACCTGTGTTAAACTAGAATTGATTCTGAAACGCCAAGATCTATTGGAAGAATTGAGCTTTTCTACCCTGTTGTCTCACCTTTGCTTTCCCTTCAGCAGTTTCCTACTAACACCTGAAAGCAGACCCACATTAATTCACTAACCCAGCATATCCATGAATCAGATGGTGACAAGCTTAATGAAGTGTCGTTGTTTAACCCCATCTACATTTGAAGTAGGAGTTAAGAAAAACCACAATGAAGCAGAGTATCACTGGTGTTTTGCTGATTAACTGTTATGGTAATACTGGCATACATCTCCATCACTCACTACAGATAATGGATCAATACTTAAATAAGAAGCTATAAAGAAAAGTAGAAAGATAAAACCATCTTGTCTATACCCAAAACCAAGTCACTGTTACACCATTTTCTGAATGTGCTCTTCTCATTCCTTTGGCATAATGAAAAAGGACATGCACAGTATCAGCAGATATTAAGGTTTTCTTCAAGGCAGAAGAGCCTGGCAAAAAAAGAACATATGTCACCTTGGAAAAGAAGTTAAAATGAACTACTGGAATTGGGCATGCTCCATATACATGTTAAGGATCTTCTAAAGATGCCATCTGTTAGTGAGTTTCCTCACATATTCAACAACCTAGACACTAAAAGGATCCAATCAGCAAACAAAATCCAGGAAGACCCTCCAGCCATGTCAAATATTTATTAAGTTCTCTTGCTACAGAAGAAGAGACAGAAAAAGAGAACAAAATAGAAAACAGAAGAGAAGAAAGTGTGTCTTAATTGTGTGGAGAGCTGACATTGCAGCCCTTATGTGTGGAAGGTGCAGAATAACCCTCATGTCATAGCACTTAACAGCAAACACTGCTTCACTACCCAGTTTCAGCATTTCAAGTTTAAGAGAGTTGGACAATGGAAGCTTTAAAACCAAAAGAGATTAGGTAGCAGTACTATGAAGTTGTCTTCAATCTTTCTTTTCTCAATCAATATTCAATTTTTTCCCCTTACAAGTTTTCAATATGAAAACATGACGTGGAGAATCATACACAGAGTAATTTTCTTTTTAGAAAGTCAGTATCATTTTAATTGATCTATACGAGCCCCTCTTCTCCCAACATCCCAGCATGACTAGGTCAAAACAAGTTTTGGTACTCATATGTAAGAAGTAGGCTAAATACTAAAGTTAATCCCTTTAGAAGGAAACACATTTTTGTGCGGAAGTGACAGTGGCATTTTAAGTGCCAGTGGCATTTTACATGCCAGCATTCAATGGTTTATTGTATCACTACTTCAAATAAGAAAACACAAGGTGTGCTGGACAGTTATCCAGAGTTCTGACCAGCACACCTGATAATCCCATGCAGCAGAAAAATGTTTGGTTTTGAAAAAGAAAAGAGTTCTGTCAGGCTGCTTTTCTGCAACATTCATTGTGTAAATAAACATGTAATTTTAAGTATTTAATTTACAGATAATTCCACTTGTTCCAAACTCTACTTGTTTAAATATCTGATGTTTGAAATTAAGATATTCACTTAAATCAGTCCTAAAATCCTCAGACTCAGCCTTCCATAAGGGCCCACAGTCCATTTTCAGAGATGTACTATATATGTACAAAGATCTGCTCTTTCATTTTAGAAGTTGATAGCTTTGCCAAAGGATGCTGCTAGGTTTGCTTCCCTGAAGGCTTCTGACACTGTCTGTAGAGAGCAAACACAAAAAGTTACAAGTCATTAACAGCTACATGGAGTAACAGCGTGTCTGGTAACGGTGTTCAACAGTCCCTTTAGAAAACACTTACTGGATGAGCATGGCAAACTCTGGCTACATCTTCACATGATGCTCCATATTCCATAGCAAGGGCAGCTTCATTCACCATTTCACCAGCACCCTGTAATTTAATGGTACTTGCAATTAGCACAAATCCTTATGCAGTTGTCCAGGTTCTCCTGAATCAGTAACAGCTTCTAAATAAGCAATTTGCTAAAAAAGATAAGTTATGTTTTAACTAGCACTTCAGCTGTGTTCTAAGTCATAAATACTTAATCTATTTGGTGACTGTGCTCAAACTTAGCATAAATCTAAATATAATTCTTAATGAGAGTATTTGTTCTCTTATTTCTGAGAGTTGTGCAAAAGCTGGGCATTTTTCCATGAAAGGAAACCTACCCAAAACACCAATGCTCCACTGAAAAGTTAAATAGATAACTAGATAAACAAAAGCATGTTACTAAACCTACACCAACATTTTTATTTGCTGTATTTATGCAGATTTACTAAGAGAATATATCTTTGAGGAGTCAAAAATAGTTAAATCTCCCCTTACATTTTTAGCACTCAGATCCACAACCATAAGATTTTCCCCCAGTCCTTTCCCAATGAAGAAAATTAGATTTATTGGTATGAGACAGGCAAAGTTGTGCTTCCTTTAAGACATGTTGGTTTCTAAATTACTGCAATTGCAAGAGAAAGTGACCAGCACAGTATCTTATTGAGAGCAGTTTTGGTGTTTCTCTTAAAGAAAGCTGTACACAAAAATGTATGGAAGTGTTTCTGCAAACATCTTTTGAAAAAAAAAAATATTTAAAGCTAAGAAAACAGAAAAAGATTAGGGTCTAACTTTGACCAAAAAAACCTCCAAACCCCCCTAAACAGGGGAAATCCCAAAGGCTTTTTTACTCAAAGTTCCACAAATTACTGACCCCACATTTGGTGACTGCGGCATAAGATTACCACCTTTGCTAAGTCTTAAGTCAGAGAGAGGGGAAAAAGAACACACCAATGAAAAAGCCACAGTCTTTTCAGCTCCTCAACTTCCAAAACTTGAATCAACACTTTCTGCTGCTCTCTCAAGTATTTGGCAGTATTCATAAAACCAAAACAAAAAACCAAACACAACAAACACCACCACCACAAAACCTCACCACATAAAACTGGTCAAAGACACCAAATAACCACAGCAATTCAAGAGGAAAAAAAAAAAAAAAGCTGGGTTTAACACCAAAGTAACTAAAACATGGAAGGAGGGCAGGGGTGCAGAACAGAACTGTAAGAAAAATAAGTATGGGGAACTCAAACCTCCCCATTTACAAACACCATGTCTAACTCAACAACTATGCAACACTAAATAAAAAGACCATTACAAGGCCAAGAGAGCACAAGTGATGATACTTACTGAGCCTAAAATGTGAGCACCCAACATCCTGTCGGTTGACTTTTGACTAAGTATCTTTACCATGCCATCTGTGTCAGCATTTGTCTTTGCTCTACTGTTTGCAGCAAATGGAAATTTCCCAATTTTGTATTCTACACCCTGCAAAACAGATGTGTTAATTAATGACCAACAAGAACAATGTAACCAACGGCTAAGTACATGAGGAGAAGCAATACAGAACTAAAACACAGAGAAATGTACATGAACAACCACCAAAAGTGGTGTAAGACTGTACTAAAAAAGATTAATTTGCAAATGAATAATATTAACGTCACAGAATGCAAGTCATTAAAAAGAACTGTGGTTCTTGGGAGAGTGGCATGCACAAGGGCATTATTCACTCACACCCCCTAAGCAATAAATTCAAATGCAGAAATTTGGATAAAGTAGCTAGATAAACAACTAGAGAGTGAAACCAGGCCCAAGGTGGAAAACCAGTTTTTGCCTGAAAAGAAAACAAACAGTACCTCTTCTTTCAGCTGTTCTTCTGACTTGCCAACCCAGGCCACTTCAGGGTGAGTGTAGATCACAGAGGGAACGCAGTTATAGTCAATGTGAACTGCTCCCCCAGCCATGCCTTCTACACAAAGAATGCCTTCATCCTCAGCTTTGTGGGCCAGCATAGGTCCAGCAACTACATCACCAATAGCATAGATGCTATCAGACCAATGAAACAGAATTAGACACTGTTTAAAAACATCCTAGCACACCTGGGCTACCTTACATAACAGTCTGTTTGAAACACGTTACTGAAACTCTAATCAAAACAGACTAAAATACATTTTAGCAGTTTCCACAGAATGACCACACTTCAAGAGGTATTTAGTGACATGAAATAGACAGGGACTTTTAAATTACAAAACTTCAAAGGCTGACTCAAAATTTTTAGTTCCTGAAATAATACTGGTATCTTGAGTTTTCTTTTCAGAAAAGAAAAGTATGATTTGTATTAAAAAACACAAGTGCTTTAGTAGGTTAAACTTTAAAAATAAGTGTTCTGCATTTAAAAAAAAAAAAAGGAAAACGAAAAATTAGTCTGTCTTACTTTGGAATCTTGGTTTGGAATCTGTTGTTGACTGGAATTCTTCCCCTCTTATCAAGTTCAATTCCAATTTCCTCAAGACCTAGATTTTTTGTGAACGGACGCCTACCGATGCAAACTAGGAGCACATCACAAGTTATTACTTCTGCCTTGCCACCAGCAGCAGCTTCAACACTAGAGAAAAATAAGAAGCAAAAATGCTAAGCTGTAAGCTTGCAGCCTTCTCTCTCTTTGACTAGTAACTAATATGACCCAGATGGTGACCTCCTGGCTGGGCCTGGCACCCAAAACACTTCTTTCAGCCTGCCCCACACTTCCTCCTTGCAAGAGTTCAGGAGCAGAAGAGGGAGGAAGGGACAGCACCTCTTAATACATTTCTTAACAACTGTTAGAGAGAAATTCAGGGTATATTTTCAATAGCAAATAACATGACCTGATAGGATCAAACCCATACAGCAAAGTAATTGGGGATGAGTACTTGCCACCCAAAGAATATATACTTTGGGGTGGGGTAGGGCCATGTACTCTGAGCAAGCTTTCTTCCGAGCCCAGGAACCAAACACCTGTTAGCAGCTGTCCAGCATCCCATGCATTCCTCAAGTGCATCTTGTGTTTAACTGCACCCAGAACAAGTTCAATTCATGTGCTCTGAGAGCACAAGAAGCAAAGCATGGGAAGTGAGGATAATTGGAAGTGTATTTCAAAACCATACTCTGAACCAAAACAAAACTCTAAATGTAGTAACAGAATACATGAGAGATCCAACCATCATCAGCAGGGCATGTAAAGAAGCCCAAATCCTGGACCTTTACAGTGACGGAGAACAGACTATCCCCAGCTATGGTGATACAGCAACTACAAGTCACCATATTAAGATTATTATTATTTTTGTGAAGTAACATCAAGCATTTTCTTAAAGTACAGTTTCTGCATAGAGAATCCATTAACACAAACAGGAGTAGTGTGTATTTACAGACTTTTACAAAGCAAATTTGCTGTATGTGTGTCTATAGTAATTGTTTATATATAAAACTTCAAAGGTATGTATGACCATTAGGAGTATGACCACTACTGTACACTCTTCGGGTATTTTCATTTATTTCTGTTCGAGAACAATAGTATGTCTGCCATATTTACTCTAAGACAAGACGACCTTCCAGTAAGTAGCCAAGAATTAATGGCTTGAAAATGACTGTATGAACAATCATGGTATTTATGCTAATTATACCAGAAGCAAGTATCTTCCATGAAAAGAATGATTTAGAATTCTGTTTTTATTACTGATCTCATACAGTGGTTTTATACCAGCAAGCCCTCAAGTCAACAGAACCTCTCCTGTATAAGCAACCTAGGACTCAATAAACCCAAAATTATGAGCTCTGTAAGTTACAATGGAGGATAAACATTTAATTGCACTAAAGAATTAATCCTCCCTCTAGATCCATTTTTTTCCTGTTTAAATAAATAGTATCAGGCTGTATTTTTAAATAGGTTTGATGGATTGGGAGGAAGAATGTATTTGGCATTACTTTAGTTCTATGTTAAACACTTACGCTACATCTATTTTTCCATCTGATCTCTTGGTAGCACCGGTAACTTTGGTGTTCAGTTTAAACTTGAATCCCTGCTTCTGAAGAATACGTTGGAAGTTTTTAGAGATCTCCATGTCAATTCCCATTCCACCAACATGGCCCATGAACTCAACTGCTGTCACATCTGCACCAAGGCGCTGCCAAACTGAACCCTGCAGTCACAACAATATAGGTAAAAGGAATTTTTGAAAAGCAAACTTCAGATACTTTAATACTTACAACAGACAGTAAACTCTTCCAAAGCAGGATAACATGTAACAGCAAACTCATCAATTTCTACAAACACGACAGCATAAAATAAAGCAAGTTCACCTTTCCCCAGTCTTTCCACAAAAAAAATTTATCATTGCTTATTTGCAGACTCAAAACTTCCATAACCAAATTCAGGGAATTAAGCCTAATTTTAAAGAACGCTATTTAAAGAAATAGCTAACAAAATAACTAAATACAACTCACGTATGTTTTATGTTATAGGTATAGAAGAAATTCAAAATCAAAGAACCTGAAAGGAAAATCCAAAGAGAATTTGATGGCATTGCTGTGGAGTTCTAATACCACTACTAATTAACCAAAACAAGACCACATTAAGGAAATTTTACACAGCAAAATGGAACCACTGCTGCTTCAGTCTGTATTTATAACCTTAACCACAATCATCAGCCTCACCAACAAAATTCATGTACACCCTATTAACCTGCAGTTACCCACATCCACCCAATACCGAATTTCACTTTGCTTACTCTTTTCCTGCTTAATGGTCAGCAGGCTAAGCAACCACATGGCAGACGTGCACAGCTTCAAGCAGTTGCAAGACCAGCAAATGTAAATTGTTTTTGAAACATATAGGTGTGAGGCAAAAGGACTCAGACCAAGATGAACTACAAAGTCTCCACTCCTTTGCTTGATAGAATATGTACAATCACATTAAACATCTCTCAAGAATAACTGCTGAACAAAAGAATTTATCCTGACTTAGTGCACTTCCCTTAAAATAGGAAGTTCTCTCATCTATACGTAGGCCAGGTACAAACTTCAGTGAAAGTTAAGCACCATCCCCCCAGCTCCCTAATCCTCCAAAAAAGAAAAATAAATATGCAAGACCCTGTATGTTCCTCTCTCATTTCTCTGCTTAACTAACCAGCTGCAGAAGTACTGATCAAACAAACACTTATCCCAGCTTTTCTGGTAAAAAAGGGAGCTAGCACACTATGAAGTCTGAACAGATTCATTACAACTCACTGAAATGTTGAATCACAGCAATACCATCAAAATACAACAAAAGTAATGCCCCACTCCTTTACAAATTGAAGGCCAAGTGGTTTAAGTATCCTCTCACCAGTTCCACACCAATGACTCCTGCACCAATGACAACCATCTTTTCAGGAACTTTTTTCAGTGACAGCGCACCAGTGGATGACACAATGTTATCTTCATCAATCTAATGACAAAGAAATGTACAAAGGGAGGTTTACAACCTCTTTTACATATTATATACAAAACACACAGAAGGTGAAGTGCAGTCAGGTGCAAACAATTATTACACATTAAATTGTGTGACTATGAGACACTGAAAAGTAAGTACAATTCAGCTCAAATACTTACAGTAATTCCAGGGAAGGGAGCAACTTCTGAGCCTGTGGCTATGAGTATGTTCTTTGTATTGATAACTTGTGTGCTGCCATCTTCTTTAGTTGCAGTGACTTGGTTTTTGCCAGTTATTTTTCCAAACCCAGATACATGTACAACCTTTAGTAATCAGAACACAGTGAAGTCAGATTCAAATATGTAAGTTAGGCTACATTTCACCTGAATCTCACTAATGCTTAGAGATGCTGCTAAAACATACGTCTGCATCACTACCTGGCACAAATCACAAAGTAATTGTATATTACTCTTTTAAGGAGATTAACAACGAAGGCACTGGGCATTTAAAAGTTTTCTGGAAGAAAAGCGTTCAAATTCTGCCCTTGTCAAATCAGTCAATCAAATTAATTTATGTGGCCATATGAAAATGTAAAAAATGGATATACCTCAGTATATAACCCAAACTAACCTTGTTTTGTTTAAATAAATGAGCAATTCCACCTGTTAAGGCCTTCACTGCACTACTCTTCTGTTCCATCATCTTCTCTAGATTCAAACGGATTCCTGTAACTAAGATTAAAACAAAACAACTTACATCAAGCATTGCAGTGTGTTAATGTTAAAGGAGCTAACCTCAACACAGTTAATAGCTCTGACACAGAAAGATGTGTTGAATGGTCCTACTAAATACTAAAGGTTACATTCAACAACTGCTATGTTGAAAATCAGTATTACACTTTTCAAGCATAACTTATCTATCCGTTATTCAGAGTTCAAAGAGCAGACACATCCCTAAGCCCCCAAGTGACAGATAGAGGATGTTACTTACAACTCTCAAAATTTTCTGACCAGAAAACCATACTAGTCAGATTTGAAAGATTAAATTTACATTTTATTGGAAACCACTGATGTTAACAGGCACTGACAGTTGTTCTTCACTCACTTTCAATTCCTCTACTAGCGAAATCTTTTCCATGGGCCAAGTGATACAGATGTGAGTTGTTCAGCAAGGCCTATAACAAACAAAAATGTGAATTTGGACATACATTCACAAGAATGAGTTATTTATTATAAGGAAAAAAAATACATTATTTGCAAAGTGTTCTCACTATTAAGAAAAAGTTTGACATATTTGTATTTAAAAAGGTGTATTTCAAACACAGAAATTGTTCACAGTAGCTCCTACTGAAACGTTAAGTAAAGTTACATACTTGATAATGAAATAGAAAACAGTTAAATCCACACCTTTTTGCTCATTTCACCATAGAAATTGATAATTAGCTCATAGGGATTAAAAAAAAAAAAAAAAAAAAAAAAAAGGAACAGACTAAGTAGAGGAAAATAAACGTGATTCTGACTGAAGGCCAAAGAGAAGATACAGAAAAACTGGATGAGGAAAATCTACACTAAAATGCCTGTTAAGATTTTAGCCTGTGTAGACATATGTGAGTTTAATTTTGAATTGTTGTGCTGAAGTTATTACAACAGCATAGCTAATTGAGCTGGATGGCTTGAAGCTAGCTCAGGTATATGGGTTTTCCAAGCTCATAGATAAACTTAGAATAGTTTTTATAAGGATGGCTATAAATGAGTAGCTTGAAATTCAGAACCTCAGTAACTGTATTTTAATTAGAAATAGCAATATAGTTAAGGCAGGATCTTACTAAGAAGATTGATTCTTTTGTTATATTATAACCGTCCCAAATATGACATTATTTGTATCTCTGCAGGGACAACAGTGTGAGTTTGCAGACTTAAATCTAAAGCAGGCACAGCAAAAGATTCAAAGATCATTTTGAATACTTGCCTTATCTACATATGCTTGAGGAAAACTAATACTATCAAAATTAGATAATTCCATTTTTATAATTTTTATCAACTGTCTTTAAAATTAACTTCTCCACTTCATGTAACTGTCACAGCCCCGAATCTGTAACATCCACATTACTTAAAACACACAGCCACCACTTAAGACTTCAGCAACTACAAAGGAAAAAAAAAAAATCCATTTCCATTGTATTATTTTGGGTGGTTTTCTGGAAAGGAATATTTGAGTCATTTGTTATTACCTTGGTGTACACAACCTACATATCCCACTTCTTAAGTTTACTGCCATTCAAACAAGTTCTAGATAGCATTCAACTTAAACCACAGTTCAGTAGTATTTTCATAAAAATTTTAAAGGATAAAAAAATAAAAAGGGATTTGAGAAGTTAGTTAAATAGAGTCTAGTAGAGTTTCAAACTTTCAAGGTAATACTGTGTGGATTAACATTTTTGAGTGGTGCTTCAGTATATTAACATACTCAGAACTTCATTAAAATTATTATTAAAATGTCTAGAAAAACGAATACAAATTTTCTTCAAAATCTTAGTATTTTCTCCTCCCATGCTAATGGAACCTCTTGAGCAAAAGGACCAGAAAGAGCAACACAGTTAGGAGGGATCTTGTTAAGAATACTGTGTTTGTTACTACAGCCATTACAAATCTGGCATTAGCAGTGTCCTCCTTCACCTGCTGGGTGCTATTGAGGCAGATTCCCCAGCAACAGCACAGTTCTTACAAAGGCCTAGGTCTGAAATTACCTTAAACTAGACTGACAATGTCAAATATAAAGTCCTTATTAATATCTTCTTGCTTCTCCTTTCTTTCAGAGTGTATGTGTTGGACTCACCTCTTTGTCTCCACACCTGCACTACTCCACACAAGCACCACCAGCCTCACCCTCCAGGCCATTCTGTACATGTACATCTATCTTGAGAAACTCCTTCCTACTCTCCTTCCAAGTGAAGCACAGAATGTCAGCTGTTTTTAATGAAGCTATGACACACTATGTACACTTACCTTGGATGGAATACATCCAACATTCAAGCAGGTTCCCCCTAACGTTGCATTTTTTTCTACACAGACAGTCTGAGGAAAAAGAACAGAGGAAACATAAGAATTTTTTAGAAATACTATGCCGCCATTTTCTTATAGGCTATCTCACAATTTAGCATTGACGACAAAGACATTTGTCTACTTGTCTAGTAACTCTACCTCTACCAAGTGTCTCATTAATTTCACTCCTAGATTTATTATGCAGCTCGTATTTCCCTTACCTCATTTTTTTTTGTTACCTTAAAACCCACAAAATAGCTCTTTGCAACAAAATCCTCTACCAAACGACAGCCACCGCACCATTCATACTTTCATGTAAGTGCTGTCCTACTACAAAAATCTGTTACAAACTAAATAATAAATACAACACTCAGTCCAGTGAAAGATGTTCCCCTAAAAATTACAGAAAAACACCGCAAAAAGCCAAAAATATAAATCATGTGAAGATTCATAAAAGCAAGAAAACAACTGGTAAGTGAACTGCCATAGATTAAAATCCCATGAAGCAATCTTTTCTTCAAAGAAAACAAAACAGAAAAGAAGCCCCAAGCCACAAACAACATTTCCTCCCACCGCTATGAAGTTGTACCAACACCTATAAAGAAAGAAAAAACAAAAATCAAGTAAAGTAAAACCAAACAAAAATAAGGTCAGTACCAACAGGGATGGAAAATATGTCATCTCCTTCTCATTAAACTGAGAGTATCAAAGTGTGCAAAGGACAAAAACAACTGCCAAAACTTCATATAAAAACAGATCACTTGGAGAGAGTCGGGAGAGAGTATCATAAACCATTTTTGTAGAAGCAAAGGAATTGGTGTCTCCTCCTTTGGAAGGCACACACATATTCAAAATAATTGTTCCTTGGTTTACACTCTTGAGAGTTCCAGTCCACTGAGAGGCAACTACCCAGGTGAAAGCCTTTCACAGTTTCTTTAAATTGCTACTTTTGTACTAAGGTAGGGATGATGGTGACATGAAAAGTAGAATTCACCAAATCAGATCACATGAACATTTTGAGACATGCTGATCCCCTATGTCCCCTTCCTCTTGTTTTAAGCACATGAATACATGAAACACAACACAAGGGCTTTAAAAGCTGCACTATGGATCAAACAGCACCAGACTACTCCTACCTTTACCCAATAAGGAT
Organism: Corvus brachyrhynchos; assembly: GCF_000691975.1. Classification (NCBI taxonomy): domain Eukaryota; kingdom Metazoa; phylum Chordata; class Aves; order Passeriformes; family Corvidae; genus Corvus; species Corvus brachyrhynchos. The sequence continues at coordinate 3,723,517 of NW_008246057.1, read as the reverse complement.
GTTCTGCCTCATCCACTTTACATAAACTTCACTGACAAGGCCAAGCAAAGCTTTTGGAAAGCCAATACCCAGAGAACACTGTTGGCAATAACATGGAATGCTGTGGTGGTGATACAAGGACTCAATGCTTGTGCTAGCAGAAACAGTACTAAAACTGAAAGTTAAGTGATTCAGTAGAGCAGAATCAGGTTCTTCCATGGACAGGGTAACTATACAATCTATCTTTCTGCCAGTCTGCTAAAAACGTCTCCTTACATTCTTCAAGGACCAAAAACATTCTACATGATTATTCAATGCTAATTGTGACGTACACAGGTATGTCCAAGCATTTTCCTCTCTCTGATGAGCTGTGAAACAGTGTAACAGAATTATTTTTTGCTATGATGAAAAAACAAAATCCAGGGCACTTTTAAAGCCCTTTGTGTATGGTATCCACTGTTAATCACAGATATGAAGGACTCAAGGACAGTATTGTTCCAAGAAAAGCTGGTATTAAGCCAGCCACAAAAATAGCTTTACAATAATCAAACATGAACTTACATGGCAGAAGGCCACAATCTTAATTAAAACCTGTAGCACTGAGCACCTTTGTTTCTTACTTTATTTCTTACCTCTTGTACTACTAGCTCAGTAACAACATACATCAAGAAGCAAGAGTATTTATTACAACAAAACCAGTAATTCAGAGATATGTGTAAAGACAACTCAATTATTTGCACTAGGTCGAAGGAACAACTTAATGGAATCTCAAACATTTATATTTTGGTACAGTTACACATTTGAAGGCTAAAAGATACCCAAAAAGATGTCACTGACACCCAGTTGTGGGACCAATGATGGACAATGCTCAGAATTACAGACACATTCAGTTTGAAGGGCCCTCCTCTGGAGGCCATCTAATCAAACTTCCTTCTGCAAACACAGTCAACATCAAAGATACTGCGGGAGGTGATTCTCCCCCTCCACTCTGCTCTCAGGAGATCCCACCTGGAGTACTGTGTCCAGCTCTGGGGCCCCAACACAAGACAGATTTGGACCTGCTGGAGCAAGTCCAGAAGTTCATCACAGGGCTGGAGCACCTCTCCTATCAAGACAGGCTGAGAGTTGGGGTTGTTCAGCCTGGACAAGGCTTTGGGGAGACCTTACAGCACCCTTCTCATACCTAAAGGGGGCTTGAAAGAAGGCTGGAGAGGGATGTTTCACAAGGACATTTAGTGAGAGAAACAGCCTTCAGTTGAAGTAGGGTAGATTTAGATCAGCTCTTAGGAAGGGATTCTTTACCATGAGGGTGGTGAGGCACAGGAATAGGTTGCCCAGAGGAACTGTGGATGCCCCACCCCTGAAGCGTTCAAATCCAGGCTGGATGAGTCTCTGAGTAACATGGTCTAGAGGAAGGTGTCCCTGCCCATGGCAGGGACAATCTTCAACATCCCTTCCAACCCACATAATTCTGTGATTCTATGATGTATCAGGTGGCTCAGGGCCTTGTACAGCCAAGTGCTGAAAATACTGAAAGATGAAGACTACATGCTGCACAGGCCACTATTCCAGTGCTTCACTGGAACTCACCACCAGAAGTTCTTGTCCTTACCAGGTGGTCAAACCAGCTCATTTTGGTCACAAAGCAAATTTTTTGTAATCCAGACACATTGTGACATACCAAACAGCAGAAACATCCTCAAGACTGCTAGCACCACCACCTTCTCAGAGTTCCAGATAATTATGAGAATGATAATGCAGTGCCAAGAGAGTCAGTTGATCTCATATTAAGGAGTACAGGCAAAAAAATATCCTGCTTTTTTTTGCTGAAGTCACATGCTGTGTTTTTCTAAGTTTAAAAGTACCTGAAATATATTATACACATACAACTCTGACAATACTTAATTAAATGACACACCACTAGTACACATCAGACACAAACTGCCTCTTCCAGAAGGCATTCGAAGACAACAGGCTGAACAACAGAGAAGAACATAAAAAAATGTAACTAAGATACTACAGTATTTCTACACACATGTTCCGCCTCTAAAATTCTCACATGGCAATGGAATTCCTCTACTCACATTCAAAAAGTGTATCAGTTGGATATGGCTTTTTCCCCTTTTGAGTTCCCTCAGTCCATTCTTCACAATTCTTCTTTTTGTCAGTCATTGTCTCTTTATTTTTCCCTTTGTTGAGAGAAAAATTCCTTCCTAGCACTGTTTTCCCACCTTCTCTTTCACAAGAGTATAAGCCCACCTGAATTATCAGTTCCAACCAAAAGTGAGCTGTCCTGAGCAGCTCTGTCAGTAGCAGGGCTATAACAGTAATACAGTCACATCTCCATTTCCAATTCTGCATAATCTGGGTAAGCAAGGTAAGGAAAGATTAACAAAATATGTCAACAGTATCTGGTGGCCCAAGATGTGACAGAAGAATTACAGTATCACTGTAGTGATACCTATGACAATCACACAGACACCTTTCAAGTTCACCTAGATGAGTATTCTGCTATCTGAGTGAGGTCTCACCTTAAATCCAAGCTGAGCTGCTTTGATAGCAGCAACATACCCTCCAGGACCAGAGCCGATAACCGTGACATCAGCATCAACTGAAACAGAGAACGTTTGAGTTTGGTTTTTTTTCAGCAAAATAATTGCATATTAAGAATTATGCAAGTTAATAAAATAGGTTTAGATAAGGAAGTTCCACCTCATATCTGAAAGTAACTTTCTGGACACAGAGAAAGATTGTGTAGAGGTATTGATTCCACAAGAAAAATAACCAGTCTTAAATTCCACAATGAAAATAATGTAAAATGACATAAAGAAACTGAATTCCCTATCCCTCTTGCTATAAACCCTTTAAGAACTTAACCCAAGATGTCTCGATAGTTTACTGTTGTATTTTTTTCCAACATAGCTTCTATTGATGTTTAGCACGAAACAAAAATGCTTACTGAATGCCACAAATTTATAAAGGGGAAAACATGGCTGCAATAGGTATCTATGCAACCTCTATTGATTATGAAGCAGTAGAAGCTATGAACTTTGTACCAAGTTCCTGTCTTGTAACCACAAGCTCCTTTAGAATATTAATTAACATAAGAACAGTGATGGTAAAGTTCAACTTTTATTTACAGCTTTAGCCTGAAATCAAATAATGCAAACAAACCACAATATTTCATCTAAATCTGCACCCTGACATGGACTTCAACTGGAAGACTAGTATCTGAGTTTGAAGTATTGCTTTGGTTTTTGTGGGGGTTCAGGTTGGTGGGGTTTTTTGTTCCAAAAAGGTTTTCCACAATTAATTACCTTGATCGGCATAGGACCTTTGTGGCACTGCACAAACTCCCTGAAGACCATGATGAATCCGATCAAAATGGCTTCTCTAGAAAGGAAAAAAAAAATAAAAAGAATCCCCTAGGTTTAAAAGTTTATGTCTATCCTTGAGGGAAAATAAGCAACCAGCAGCACACAGATGAACACAGTTACTGTCACCAGCTAACCAAAACAGGAACAGCACGACTGAAGCACAGTGGGCACTGACTGGAACAAGAGGCAGAAGTTGCTCTGACACTTACCTGCTCTGTCACCTCAGTCTGTCATCACACCTGTTCTCAGGTCTCACCTCAGGCTGCCTCTAAACTTTCAACTCCTTATACGGGGCTTTCAAACCACATAATGACATAAATTAGACATCCACAGGAGTCTATGAGGAGTCTTGTTCTGTAACCATTCCCTTCAGCCACTTCCTATGAACAGGCAGCTGGATATCTCACAGGAGGCTCGGGAGGGCAAGGTTTTTTAACCTTTACGAAAAGGTAATGGGACAGCACAGGACAGCTGCTACAAGCATATCGAGGGCCGATCACCCTATAACTGGAGTAGAGGATGTCTCTGGAAGCACTTGCAAAGTCCCCGGCACCGCAGCCCAAAAGCCGGAGCCGGCCCCACTGACA
>NW_008246057.1:3704747-3719249 GCF_000691975.1 Corvus brachyrhynchos | reverse complement strand
ATGGTCCCGGCCAACCCCCGCCTCCGCAGGGACACCTGGAGGAGGTGACACGAGAGCGCATCCAGGCGGGTTTCGAACGTCTTCAGAGAGGGAGGCTCCGCGACCGCCCTGGGCAGCCTGTTCCAGTGCTCTGCCACCCTCAACATAAAGAAGTTCCTCCTCATATTGAGGTGGAACTTACTGTGTTTGAGTTTATGGCCATTGTTCCTGTCGCTGGGCGCCACTGAAAAGAGTCTAGCACATCCTCTTGGCACCAGTCTTTGAGATATTTATAGAATCAGGGAATCATAGAATATGCTGAGTTGGAAGGGGGCCATCAGGATCCAACTCCTGGCCCAGCAGAGGACACCCGAGTGCCCAAGAGCATTGTCCAAATGTGTCTTGAACTCTGTCAGGCTTGGTGTTGTGACCACTTCTGTGGGGAGCTGTTCCAGTGCCCAACCACCCTCTGGGGAAAGGACCTTTTTCTAATATCCAACCTAAACCATCCCTGACTCAGCTTCATGTTTCCTCCAGTCCTGTTGCTGATCACAAGAATGAAGAGACTGGCACCTGCCTGTCCACTTCCCCTCGTGAGGATGTTCACAGTAAGATCTCCCCTCAGTCTCCCCCAGACTGAACAAACCAAGTTCATAAGACTTCATAAGGCTTCTCCTCATAAGGCTTCTCCTTCAGAGCCTTCAGCATCCTCATGGCCTTCTTTGGATGCTCTCTAATAACTTAATGTCTTTTTTATATTGTGGTGCCCAAAACTGGTTCCAGGGTTTGAGGTGAGGCCACCCCAGTGCGGAGCAGAGCGGGACAATCCCCTCCCTTGCCCAGCTGGCGATGCACCCCAGGACATAGTTGGCCCTACTGGCTGCCAGGGCACTGCTGACTCATATTCAACTTCCCATTTGTATGTATTGATGAGATCCCTTCTCAGTCTTCTCTTGACTAAACAGGCCCAGCTCCCTCAGTTTCTCCTCTTAAGACAGATGCTTCAGTCCCTTAATCATCTTTGTGGCCTCCTCTGGACCCTCTCCAGCAGCTCCTTGTTTCTCTTGTACTGAGGAGTCCAGAAATGGACACAGCACCCCAGATGCAGTCTCACTAGGGCCCAACAGAGGGGGAGGGCCACCTCCCTGGACCTGCTGGCTACATTCTTCCTGATGCACCCCAGGATACCACTGGTCCTCCCGGCCACAAGGGCACACTGCCAGTTCATAATCAACTTCTAACCCACCAAAACTTGCAAGTCCTTCTCAGCAGAGCCGGTCTCAAGTAGGTCAGACCCCAATCTGTGTTGGTACTTGGGAACTCATGGCCCCACCTGGCAGCAAAGTGAACCCTGGGGCAAGCAAGTAGCCCCCAGACCCAGACGGACTGCATCAGAACAACACCTGGGCACAGGCAGAGAAAGGGAAATTACATGTTTCAGATGGAAACCTCTTCCAGCTAATTGACAGTGAAATGCACATAAATTAAAATTTTAAATTATTAAAAAATGTAAAATCTAAGGTACTTAATTATGGAAAGACTTTCAAGTGACTTGGAGTAATTGTTTTCAAATTATTTAATCAGGAAAAAATTGAAATAGAATATTCTTGAGCATATTCTTGAGCTAGAACATTCTCTAGAAGAAATTCTTCTCAAGAAGAGGTGACTGAGAGAGGACCTCATCAATGTATACAAGTATCTAAAAGGGAGGTGCCAAGAAAATTGAGCCAGGCTCTCCTCAGTGGTGCCAAGCAATAGGACAAGAAGCAATGGGCAGAAACTGATGCATAGGAAATTCCACTTGAATATGAGGAAGAGCATCTTTACTGTGCAGGCAACTGTCACTGGAACAGATTGCCCAGAGAGGTTTTGGAGGCTCCCTCATTGGAGATATTCAAGAACCTTCTGGATGTAATCCTGTGCAATGTGCTTTGGGATGACCCAGGGAGGTTGGACCAGATGACCGCTGTGGTCCCTTCCAATCTGACCGATTCTGTGACTCTGTGACAGTGAAATGCATATAAATTGAATTTTTAAAACATTCAAAAGTATAAAAATCTAAAATATTTAATTTTGGAAGGACTTTCAAGTGTCTTGGAATAATTGTTCCCAACTTATTTAATGAAGAAAAGAACTGAACTAGAATATTGACTTTTTTTAATAATTATTATTGTTTAATTAATGATCTGTGTATTTTTCTGGAACACATATTTTCTTCTAGAAAATAGATTTTTTTTTTTCTAGAATAATAGATTGCACACCCTTAATTCCTCTGTTTTTTCACTTCAGCACATCAGTATTTTAAAACTTAAATTGTTCATTGCCTGTGGGAGAACAGCAATGGGCCAAGACCATTTTCCTTCTATAGTGAATTCTACCTAATTTAGAATATACACAATATTCTGTTCAATTTATGCTAAAAACACCTAAATGTGTCTTCAGGTAAGTAATATGCAACATAGATCATACTATTGATTTCTCACCTTGCCTGAAATTGAAAATATTTTCTGTGGAAAAGAGTTCTCAAGTTTTCTAGATGTACTAATTTCTTGCATATGTCAGTATTTCCATCAGGGGGCAGCGTTCTGCTGTTTCCCACATAGCCAGGGAAAAAGGAAAGGCCCTATTCAGCCGGCAGAATTCCTCTTCTATCTTTCTCCGTAAGGATCTCTCTTACCGGCCCTTCAGCAACGCTGGAGACTGTATGTGCCCAATATTTTTATATTTAAACCCCTATTGGTTAGAATATGGTGCTAATAATGCCAAGGTTGTGGGTTTGATCCCTGTATGGGCCATTCACTTGAGTTGGACTTGATGATCCTTGTGGGTCCCTTCCAACTTAGAATATTCTGTGATTCTAATGAGAAAGCATCCCAGAGTCCCTGGTGCTTTCAGGGATAGTATCATGTCCCTATCATTTCATCCCACCCTCACTAATGAGCCAACCAAAGAGAATAAAACCCAAAACTGCCCCAGTAGCTAACTGAAAATATTCAGCCACTACGTTTTAATTCTCCATGGCCTCCCAGCCTTGGTGCACGTTGGGGTACTGGAGCTCTCCCCTCTGCACAGGCAGTACGTGAGTACTTCTAGTGAAATTACAGGTTTTTTCAGACACAAATCTGAACGCCATGAGAATCTTCTTACTGCAAGCAATGAACAAGACCATCTCGGGCAACAAGAAATGGCTGGAGGCTCTGAATGATGGTTTCTGTGGCCACTGAAGGGAAGGCAGCCTGTGTGGTGATTGCTTCAGCACGAGTGTGTAGAGGGCCTGGGGGAATATAGAAAGCATCAAAATGTGTCTTAGTGGATGGGGACAGTGGGAAGGCAAAAGGGCACACAGGGAATGCAGGGTTAGACCCCTCCATCCCATTCACCTCAGCCCTAGTAGTCACCTCTGAACAGCCTTTTCCATTAACTGCATGTCCCTTGGGGTCATGGTGGCTGGGACCAATGCTCTGAACCTTCCCGGGAACTCTGCTGAAGTTTGGAGATTGTTAAAATTCTTTTTTGAGGTTTTACATCTCTGAGTAATAAAGATCATAAAGACAGTGTATTGCCTGTAGAACTGTGGTACTTGTAAACCATGGACACCTGAGTACTTTTTGTTCCCTTGCTCCAGGCATGACTCTACCTCACCTTGCTTTGGTTGTGGCACTCCTTTCACGAACACTGAGGTTACAGTACGTGTTTACACTCCCACTTTTTATTGCATCCATTAGTACTCATGAAATGTCCCCTCTCAGCAAAGCAGGCTCCCAGGACTCCAGCTGCATGAGGAGGAATCTTGCCAGCAAGAGGAGGGAGATGATCCTTCCCTTCTGCTCACTGGGGAAACATAGCTGGGGTTCTACCTCCAGCTCTGGGCTCTCCAGTACAGGAGAGACACCGACATACTGGAGATAGTCTGGCAAAGAGCCATGGAGATGACAGAGGGGCTGGAGCACCTCTTGTGTGAGGAAAGGCTGAGTGAGCTGGGACTCTTCAGCCTGGAGAAGAGAAGGCTCTGGGGGATCTCAGATCTCATCAGGGTATACAGATACCTGAAGGGAGGGTGCACAGAGGATGGAGATGGGCTCTTGTCAACGGTGCCCAGGACCAGAGATAGTGAGCACAAAATGAAACACAGCGGCTTCCTTCCGAACACTTATTTTACTGTGAGGGTGAGGGTACAGGCTGCCCAGAAAGGTTCTGGAATCTCTCTCCTTGGAGATTCTCACAAGTCATCCAGACATGGTGCTGGGACACCAGCTCTAGGCAGCCCTGCTTGAGAAGAGGGTTGGATCAGATATCTCCAGAGGTCCCTTCTAACCTCAACCATTCTGCAGTTCTGTGTCAGGAAAAAAACTGCATCATGGTTAATTGCTCTGAGAATAAGAGTCAGCTCTGACTTGGAGCCAGAGGAAAGTTGCCAACAGGCTGAAGTCAGCAGAGGGCAATAAGGCTGCATAGATTAACAGAGCTGCAAGGATGTGTTAGAAGGAGAACATTTTATTTCTTTGAAATACTGAATATTTTCTTGCATTAAGCATTGAAATTTTACATACTTATCTATGCACACATGTTTATTTGTACAAATCAAGATTATCAATCTAGACAGACTATTACACTGGATCTTACTTGAGAAAACAGAACTAAAATATCTACCACATTCCATTCAAGGATTGGATGGTGGCTATCAGTGTCTTGTACCCTTGCAAAGCTGTAATTAAGAAAACACATTTTCAGATTATTCCTCCTCTCTTTGGTAAATCCTCTCTTTGTGACAGGCAGGGCAAAGTATATCCAGAAAGAGTCTGCATCCTTGTTCAAAGCAGGGCCCTGTACTGCTTTCCAGACTGCTCAGTTTACTGCTCTGCATAGAAAAGCTTCCTGTCACTCAGGCAGTAAAGCAAGGTGAGAAGTGCTGAGAAAGCTACAGTAAGTCAATTATCTCTGCTTGAGGTTTTGCATAAATATGTGGGATAAATAGAAAAGAAGGTGAGTGAAACTGCGCCAGATGCAAAATAGCAGCATACCTCAGGTTCATGGTAAAGGCAAGACAAAACGTATCAGGAGACCTGGTATGTGCTCTGCTGTGCAGGTATTTTACAAAGATCTGTGGCTCCCAGATGCTAGCAGGAGAGTTAAGCAGTCAGGACATTCCTCTGCCAGTTGGAGCTCTAAAGGAGCACATGTAAGCAAGAAGGGGTTGGGGAGCTTGATGTATTTTCAAGCCAAAGAGAAGATCAGTCACAGACCCTACAAAGGACACCAGAGCTAGTGCTGGTGACAGGACACGTTTGGGTTCTCTTGCACCACCTGGTGACTGCAGAAAAGGGCACAAGCTGAACCATTACATACTGAAGACCTTGCCACATAGCATGGTTAAACACCCAGCACCCTGCTCCTGGCAGTAGCTCATGTGTGAGGTGGAATCCAGCTCCCTCACCTGAGGGAGTGACACTTCTTTGCATTTAAATGTTAGGCACCTAGAGAAGCCATCGTCCTAAAGCAAGTATCCAAATTCCCTGCATGGTCAGCAGATGTCCTTCAAAATAAGCACCCAGGAGATTCTATCTGCCTGTCTTATATGCATGCACCAAGGCCAAGACGATCTTCCTTGGGGCCTTCAAGGGTTCCTGCTTCTGCTTTAACTACACAGGGAAAGCGAGCAATCATTGCGGCACTTACTGCAGCTGTCAGGGTTGGACATCTGGTTTAGCAGGTCTACTAGAGAGCTTGTCTTCTGGGCTTCTATGGGACACGCAGAAATACTGGCAAATTGAGAGGGTCATTCATCCTGTCCCAAGGTGGGTGTCAAGGATTGCCCTCCAATCTGCTGCCATATGCTGAGCAGAGAGGGGACACAGGTGACCTACTCTAAACATCTAACTTTCATACAGTCAAAGCTGATGAGAAAAAAGCTCACCCCATTAATGAAGGAGGGCCTCCAGAGGCCTGGAGAACTTGGGCATCTCAGGCTGTTCCATTGGCTCCTGCCCTTGGCATCCCTGGGACACAACTGTGTTGTTGCCCCTCAAAGGAGGCAGAGATGAACCTCCCTTTAGTCATCAGTTTGCTTAATTTGATGTATCAAGTTTGTGCTGCAGAAAGACAGTGGGAGGTCTGTGTATGGTATCCTTCCCTCCAATTTTCTTCCATCTGACTTTCTTCTGGTTAGCAATTATTTTGCAATAGCAGTGAGTGGCTTTGCATATCAGTAACTTCTTGTACCTTGTAAAATTCTGTTCCCTGCACATTACACTTGTGAAAATCTGTGACTTAATTAGAAAGGAGATTATGGATGAGGCTAATGCGGTATATGAAAGCCTTGTTTGTTCATGGGAAAAAGTCAGTGTTCTTTCTAGCAGGTTACGCAAAAAATGATTCACTGCAGAATAAAATTGCTCAGTGCCTATAATTCAAGGTCTTTGCAATAAGAGTTAGAATGATATATGACTGTTGTTTCCATTTTTCTGTGCTCAATATATCATGCCAATTTAAAGTTCTTTATAAGCATTCATACCAGAGCTGATCATAAAGCGCTGCTTTATTTTTACATGTAAAGCAAAAAAAAACCCCACTTTCATTTGTTTTAAGCTTCTAGTTACATTTTCAGCTTTGCAATAAAAATCAAACCAAAACCTACAAATATTTTCTATTTCTTAGACACATGTAAAATCAATTTGTTCTATTGTTGGAAAACATGTAAATGTAAACTGAGGTGGAAAGTTTCCACACAAGTTTTCATGTTAACTAAAATCTCAACTTGTCCTCAAACAAGGCCATTAAAAATGAAGCAACTGTGCAGTATTTCATTTTCTTCAATTCCGAAAGCTCTGTCAGATGCACAATTCACTCACAGACTCCCCTCAAGAGATATGTATTACATCAAAGAAGTGGTACACTTCACCTCTGGGGATAGGTTTTCTTGTGCTCTGCTCTCCTAATTCAGGACCTGACCTTTAAACCCCCTGAGCAAGCAGGAGGAAGTTGTGGCTAACAGGAAATTTTGCACCAGAAACCAGTGACAATTTCTTTGCTCCTTTAGAAAATCTTTGAAGTAATAAATTCCCATTGTTAGGTCATCTTGGCTTTATGAAAGTCAAAGTGCTCCCTGAAGCATAATGATATTGTACAGCTTGGAAGTTTCTCAGTGATAACAGGGTGATAAACACAGTGTAATTCCTGCATCCTAGTTCACTGCAGTGTTAAGGCTGTAAGCACTGTACAGCATCTGGATGGGAGAATGTCCTGATCTAGCACAGCAAATCAACTGACACCATGAAAATCAAAGTGCATGCCCCATGCTAATCTGCAGTTTGCCCTTTAAGAACTGTAATTCATAAAGGTTAGTTACATTAACATTACTGTTTGCTTGTGATACTGTGTGCTAATATGTTAATATAAGATGTTAGAACAAAGCTGTGCTCCTGGAAGGCACCAACCCCATGCCATAGTGGGGGCTGAGTTCCAGCCGGCAAGAAAGTGATCTTGCTCTGGAGAAATGGGACTGGTGGACACCAAGCTGACCATGAGCCAGCAGTGTGCCCTGGCAGCAATGAAGGCCAACAGCTGCATGAGCCAGCAGGTCTGCATCCAATATTGGCTCCCCAAAGCAAGAAAATACAGGGATAAAGGGAACAGGCACAAGTTGGAGCACAGATGCTGTGCCCTTTTTCTGGGCACCTGTCCAGCCATCCACAAGACTATCTAACCTGCTCTTCAGGACTCCCAAGGAGATTTTAGAATGCTGCTGTCTACCTATTCCTCCACTCTAGTGTCATCATCCTTAGAAAATTTCACATCTACTTTGGCTCTACCCTGGGCTAGTTACTCTGTCAGAGAGAACATTTTATCAGCTGGGTACAATTTGTTATAAAATGTCTCTTCAGCCATGCTTATCTTTTTACTGTCTTAAAGGTGCTAAAATTTCACTATTCCCCCACCCTAGTATCATCAGCATCAGAAAATTTCACATCTATTTTGGATCTACCCTGGGCTGGTTACTCTGTCAAAGAGAACATTTTATCAGTTGGGTACAATTTGTTCTTATAAAATGTCTGTTCAACCTTGCTTATCTCTTTATTGTCTTAAAGGTGCTAAAATTTACATAGAAGTGTTAAATTAGTCTCGTATTCCCTTGGTTCTCTTTCTCTTTCAGTTAAAAATAAAGTAAATCCTTTCACACTCAGCAAGACTGAGTCCAGGTCTCTGAAAAGAGTCAGAGGTTGCTTCTCTGAGTCCAGGATGTATTTCATCAAGTCCTGCCAACCTAGGAGCCTTTACCTGCAGTTTATAAGCATAAACTTTATATACACATTTTTGTAAGGATGTATAGGATAGAGAAAGAAGAGGTTAAATAATATTCAGACAATCTAGCATGATTTATCACCATTCTCTACCCTAAGGGTTCGTGTTTCAGCAATGAAGAAATGTAAGTTTCAGGTAGTAAAACAACATCAAGCCAAATGTTGCCTGAAACTACTTGTGCAAAAGTATACAAAAAGGAAGGACAGAAAAAGAAAGATACAGGAGAAAAATGAGGGTTGAACCAAATCAAACCAACCTGACTTGCTTGACAAAGTGAACAAGCACAGAGGCAAGAGGTACCTCTAGTTTAACATGTAGTACATTGTAGTGGTTTTGGCTGGAAAAGAGTTTCTTCATAGTACATAGTACATACAAGCATATGGGGCTATGTTTTGGATTTGTGCTTGAAACAGTGCTGATAACACAAGGATGTTTTCTTTATTGCTGAGCTGTACTTTCACAGCATCAAGGCCCTTTCTGTTTCTCAGAACACCCCACCAGCAAGGAGGCTGGGAATACACAAGGAGCTGGGAAGGACACGGCTAGGACATCTGACCCCAACTGACCAAAGGAATCCTTCATACCATATGGGGTTGTGTTCAGCAATAAAAGCTGGGGGAAGAAGGAGAAAAATGGGACAATTGGAGTGATGCCATTTGTCACCCCCAGTAAGTGTTACATGTGATGGAGTCCTGCTTTTCTGGGAATAGCTGAACACCTGCCTGGCCGCAGGAAATGGTGAATTAATTCCTTGTTTTCCTTTGCTTGTGTGTGCAGCTTTTGCGTCACCTATTAATCTGTCTATCTCAACCCAGAAACTTTCACACTTCTATGCTTCCAGGATCCCACTAGATGGAGGAGTGATCAAGTGGCTGAGTGGGGCTTAGCTGCTGGCTGGGTTTAAACTACAACATACTGCAAATGGGAGTGGATTCGTATAGCAAAGCAGTTGGTGCTGAGAACCTGAAATCCACATTTCTGTGTCCTTTATTTTGGATGAACTGTACCTAACTGTTGAACTCCCCTTTGCAGCTGCTTCTGTATGGACACCTGGAGCACATCTTCCCATTCATTCCCATCCCTGGGAATCTGGTTCATGCAGTTTGAGGCTGTTCATGCAACCCAAAGCAGAAAAATGGGAAATGATCAAGCGATTTGCTGCAGAAGTGGACTTGCTTTCTGAATCAACACACTGATGTAGATGCTCCCAATGAGAATGCAGGAGGAGGCTCCAGGTGCTCAAATAAAATAAATCCATGTCCAAAAGTTAGAAATGGCACTGAAAGAGCACTGTAGAGAGAGACTCCAAATCATGTACTGGCTCACAACCTACACTTAAGAAGTGCAAACATGGCAGAGATGATGGTTCTGATAGATTTCTCATACTGATGCCACAAAAGGACAGTACAACAGTAATAATATAATTATTCTCAACTAGACACAGGACTATCTTTAGAGGTTTACTAGATACCTAATGTTAATTAATATTCCTCCACAGCCAACCTGAATAATGATTGAACCCAAAGATGTGAACTTCACCTTTTCTTCTGTTCTATATCTTAACACTGGTTCTCATTAATTGCCATTAACACATTATCATGGAGATGAGCTAGGAGCTGAATGGGAAGTTGGGGTATTTTTCCCTCTGTTTAGGGTCTCCAACTTTCAGTGCAAGACAGCAGCCAGTGCTGGGATGGCAGGAGTGAGAAGAAGGTAGGTCCCAGCCCTACAGCAAGGGAAAGCCCTGGGAATGCAGTCTGGGGTACTGCATGCGCCTGCCTACAGCCAGGCTGCGCTCCTGACCTCTTGATTCACCCTACTTCAGCCCAACAGGTTGTGCATTGGGTCTTTCACTCTAGACTGTGTTCTAGAAAGCACTTCATATGCTTGAATTTAGTCACTTTTCCCAATCCTGACCTGGACACCTGTTCAAATATGCTTCTACTACCAATAGTCCTGGATCCAGTTCCTCGGGAGCCTGAACAGACCTTCTGTGCTATCCCTGTGACTTCTCCAGTAGGGAAGTCTCCTTGTATCCAGGTTCATGGGCTTGCAGACAACTTTTCAGCACTGGAGGAAGGCTGAAGCACAGTCAGAAGTGAGCCAGGGAGACAGTAAAATGAAAAAATTACAAAAATAAAAATAACAATAATAATGAAAAAATAGATACAAGAACCCAGCAACTACAGAAAAGAGAATGTGGAACGGTTTATATGCAACCAGGTGCAAGTCAAACTGGAGTGTTTTCTGTTATCAGCATCTAAATTAACCAGTTTCATCCAGTTCAGGTATGCCTACGTGAGTAAGAGTGAAGTGCTGCCGTACTCCTAAACATAGTTTCAGGGTGATAGGAATGCCTGGATAAGCTCAGCAAGGCTTGGCTTCTTTGGAAGAGGATGTCTGTGGATCTTCCAGAATCTTTGAGGCTGATTTCAAGTAAAATCAAAGAAGCAGTACCCAAAAAGGTAATGCTCCTGTGCCAACTGCTGGGCAGATTTGTCCTCACTGCCCTGCTGGGACACCAGATGCTTCAATATCCCAATGTCACCAAGCGGTAGCCTAAAGTACACTGTCAGACCCTGTGAGGGCTCAAGATCTACTGCTTCAGCTTTTTTTTCAGGATTAAGAAATCTATTTCTGAGATTTTTTTCTCCCTCAAATGCCTTTATATTTGGGCAATATTCAGACATTGCCCTTATGGCAATATTCAGACATTAATTCAGCACGGGTTAAAACATGGTTTAAAGTCAATGTTCCTTCTCTACCTGTTTGTTCTAGAGGGATGTTTTCGTGGCTCACTGGAGGTATTACTACGACAATTTCTCTTGCTGCAGCAGCCTCTGAGGTGACCAGCCTCTTTTTGCATTTAGAACTAAATTTAGAGTAACTATGCTGCAGCCCAATGCCAGATTGCCCAAGCCTGTGGTTGAAACATAGTTACTCTACTTGACTCTAAAATTACTTCTCTCCTCCAGTGGAAGCTGAGAGAACTTGAAAACTCTGAAAGGCACCAAGGCAGGGGATTGTTTGGGGTTATGGGCTGTGTGCTGTGTTGCCACCACAAGCCCCATGTACAGTGCTTTTGGGGGCAGCCTTGTAGCAGAGATCCATTTCAAACTTCTGCTTTGCTATTGCTCCTCCAACTTGATTTATGCTGTAAAACTGTGATGTGACTACACTACAGGGAAAGGTAGAAGGTTTACTTGGAAAATTGCAGAGCAGACTCAAAGTGTCTGGCTTCACTGGTAGTTGCCAAATTTCCTCTCTTTCCTGTCTTCTTACTGTTCCTTTTCCAGCTGTTCCTCATCAAGTTACACATTAGCACCTCTGCTGCAAGGCACAGAACAGACATGCAATGCACAGCAGAGATGTCAGGGTGCTGGAGGGGGGAGCAGGGCCTCCCTGTGGGCGCCCACAGCCCCTTAGACCACTCCAGCTTCCCTGACTGAGCTGATCTAGGAGTCTAATTTCAGCTCAGCAAAAAGTGTGTCAGAATTCACAGTGCTCTTTCACAACCCAAAGCAGACACAAGTTGGAAATTCTTCTGGTCCTGAAGCTCTCTTTTTCAAACTTCTCTGTAGCGGCACCTACCATTAGACATCAAGGATAGGAGTCCAATCACTGGACTTTGAATGTCTGCAAAGGCAACACCTGCATCTGTGAGACTTCTGTGGAGTGGCTTTGCAGACAGTTGGAGTGACAGATACTCACAAGGCACCTCCAGTAGAGCGCACCATGGGAAGATGGGCTCTTCACAGCCTGGAACTTTTTCATAAAGACAGCAGACTGTGACCAGTTCACCTATGAGCATCTACATCAGCTTTATTCCATGTGCAACCCAATCCATCTCTCTTCTTTTGATCTGGAAGAGGCAAGGCTCCCATGGGGCACAGCCATGAGATCCTGCAGTTACTGTCTATAGCCAATACATATTCACGTAGAACACCCAAATTCGGTCATGTCCTAATTTGGGATGCTTTATTTTGCAATCTTAACAGTTTACTTTAACTAGCGTTTGTTTCTGGGTGCTTTTACAAAGTGATGATAAGAAATCAGGAGATCAAATACCTGACTTCTTTTTGGTTTCTCCTCAGCAGGTCTGCAGCCTTGAGGCTCACAGCATGGAGCAAGTGGGGTAAGTTGGATATAGTGGATATTTCACACAAAAAAGCTGGCAGAAAAGGAAGGTACTTTTCCTTTGTCATATTCTTAGAAATACCTGAACCATTTCGTTTGAAACCATCCCAAAATTTATCCTGAAGCAGATTTTATGCATGGGGTTTTATTGCAAAGACCTGCAGCACAGCATGGAGCAGTGCAGCTGTGAAGTGGGGCAGTCAATACTTGCTTGCTAAATTCCTGTTGGACTACCAGCCTCAATGACATTGTAGGGCAGGAACATCACCCTGAGTTGGGCACTCAGAGAAAAAAGGATTCCCTTTTTGGTTTTGAATTTTGTTCTCTCTAGTTTAATTTGCCTTTTTTTTTTTTTTTCTAATATTGAGAGCCCAGGAGACCAGGAACTGCTCCTCAGGGTGTCCTTTGCACAGAGATACATGAGGCTTTTGTTTGGCTGCATTCTTAACATATTTGTGGAGCACAGTCATTTTAATGTCTAACAAGCTAATAACCAATACCTGCAATGCCCCTCACAGGCCTCCCGAACAACGTCAACCACAGTTCTTGAAGTTCTGGTATTCTTGCTGGTGGCCTAGTCAATAACTAAAATGGATTAAGGAGACATTGTTGGGAAACAATTAAGGAAGACACGTGACAAGACATCCTTGTGAATGGCAGCACACAAACAATAGGACCTGAACACCCAGGTCACCCAGGTGAGGCACAACCCACGCAAGGACACGGCTGCCTGCCCTGTGCCAGCTAATCAGTCACAGAGCAAATCAGCGCAGACTCCTGAGTGACACGGTGGTGATTTTGAGCTTGTTGGTAGTGAGGAAGATGGAAAATCATATCAGTAATCCAGCCCTACTATGACTGTGACACCAGAACAATAGTTCTTAAGCCAGCAAGAGCCAGCAACATGCCCATTCTTCTTTTCACAGCTTGCTTCCATGCCTGAAGGCAGGAGCAGGTTTCTGGGGCAAGGCTTTTCAATCAAGGGATTTTAAGACCTGGAATAGTCTGAAGGATCTGCCACAGACTCAAAGCAGAAGTGAGAGAGAATATAAGGACACTATTTTCCCCCTTGAAATAATTCAAAGTTTGGTTGGGCTTTCAGAAGGCTTCTCCCAGTCAAGGTCATTTTAATTCCAGAACAATGTCAACTGCCATGAGCTGGTATCTGCCTCTAACAAGAGCTGCATTGGGCTAGCACAGGACAAGATATCCTTGCAAAGGAAGTTTCAAAAATAGCTATCAATACAACATCCTTTGATATGGCACTGAGTAAATTTTACATGTGTCATTTTATGTAAAGCAAATATCAGATGTTTTTCTACTAAGGAAAGTTCTTTATAGGGTCGCACTAACAGTCATAAAGCAATTCAAGACTCTTGAGTGGAAGGTCCTAAGAAGTGACAAGTGTCCTTATATCATTAACACATTAATAGTGAGATACCTCAGGTAATGTTTAACTGTAGAATGAGGCAGTAGTAATAAAAATGGCACTTAAGCAATCATTAATTATTCTTCTAATCAAGGTACAGTTCCTCTAATTGAAGTATTATCTTCAAAAATTGGAGTGATTAAATAACAGGTATATTTACAAACACTTTGTCTTCAGACAGAGTGTAAGGGTTACCAGCATAGGTGTACATTAATAAATAATGCTTGAGTAAAAATTGTATTTCAGATCAGTTTTCAAATGCTAACTAGGAATAAAAGACTTTAATGGCATTTCATGTCCTATATTCTTAGACTGTCAGGGAAAAATACTATATCTCAATATCATAAAATGTCAATTTATGTAAAAAGAATGGTTTTTAGTGGTCCCAAGAGCCCCAGCTCATTTTCCTGTATGACCAGGCCAGTCTAATCATTGTGTTTGCATTGTTGTTAACTTTGTTTAATGGTTGAATTGGAATTATTTTTAGTGTTCATTTGCATACACATATATATAAATACTCTGGCATAGGCAGACATAGGTACATGTGTGTCCAGGAACTGAGGAGAGAGCTTTACATATTGATTCTTAAGAAAAACAGGGCTTTGTAGCTGCATCAATCAGAGCAGGGTGCCTGGGGTAGTCATCTCTGAATCTCTCCT
>NW_008246057.1:3663784-3704728 GCF_000691975.1 Corvus brachyrhynchos | reverse complement strand
TGTTGGTGTCTTAAGGAGACAGCCCCTACTCTGCACAAGTAATTTATGCTTTCTACACATTTTGCTGGCACCTCATTCCTCTGCCACAGACATCATGCTCTCATCCTCTCCGAGGAGTTTGGGGTTTTTTTGAGTACAAGATACATGAGGTCATAGGATGTCACAGATGGTCTTCCACAACCATGTGAAATCTTAGCACTCCATCCTTAGTCCTCCATCAAAGTTTCTCCCCTCTGCACCCCCAGCTGAGTCTCTGGCCCCCATGCTACTTCCACTGCTCCCTAATGGTGGGGACAAAGACAAGGAGGTTGCAGCCATGGTACAGCATGTGCTGGGCTCCTGTTTGCACCCCAGTGTTCCTTCCTGGCAAGGCTCTCCACACTCTCCTGGGGAGGCTGTGGAGGTCAGTTCTCATGTGCCAGCTTTACCAGAATGCTGTGCTGACTGCAGCTCCCTGGGACAAGCCTGGTTCCCCTGCTGTGACTTCACCCTGTGGACCTTCCAAGCTGCTGGCAGGCAGGAGTGCGTGAGAGTGCTGCCATTCTGCAGCTCGGACCCACCAGGGTCTTGCTTACACAACCTGCCTAAATTCCAAACCCTTACCATGGCTTCTGGGATGACTCAAAAGACTGAGTTTAAATATTAACAAAATGCTCTGTGGTGCACAAGGCAGTCAAGGCTGAGTACAATGTTCTGCAATTGGGTTACACCAGTTCGGAAAAATCTTGCCCTTCAATGGCCTCGTGTATACACAACAAAGTTTCATTTTCCAATGTGTAAGCAGTTAGCAAGAGAAGACATGTCTGCTGTCTTGAAGAAATTTTTAAGCTCATATGACTAAATCAAGCCCAAAATCATCTCTTTCCAGCCCAGAACTAGTGCTCAGCTGTTTCTGCTGTCCTGTGGGTTGACAGGAGGAGAAAGGCTAGGAGCAGGGTGGTGGGTACATCTCCCTGCTCCTCTTCTTCAGTGAGGCTGATGGCTGAGCCCTCCAAAGGAGGCTTGCAGAAGGGTCACCCTTCCCCAAGAGCACACAGGCATCTGTGCCATGGTGAGACCTCAGCTGGGGGCACAAGGAAAGTGGTCAGGCCATCCTCCCTGGCCCTGGCCCTCATGCCCTGCTTGCATATGAAGGTGTTGCAGGACCCTGTGGGGGCTGATGCCAGGCTGGGGCTCTGGACTCACCTCCCACACATGTGCCTGGCTGCAGGTACAGAAAACCCCTCAGGAGCACACAGCCAAGTCCTTCCTTAGGTTAATTCATATTTTCTTGCATCCTATCAGTCTCCCCAGCAAACTGGCTCTCCTGGTTACTTCAGCCATCTCATTCATCTGCATTTCCACCTGCACTCTCCTAAATGTGCCCTGTCTCCTCTGCTTCACCCTGATAATTTATATCAATTGCTGGTATGTCTCATTATAGAGAGTTGGAGTTTAGTCATTAGAACAAAACCCAGTCGCTTAGAATTAACTAATACTTACCTTCAGGTGGAAGAAAATTGTTCTAGAAACTTAAAGGAACATCTTAAAGTACATGAGGAAGGCAGAGTGGTTCTTGTGGAGATGGGAATCCTTTTGGTGAAGCCTGTCTTCACACCCAAGAGATGCAGCAGGATGGTTTTCAGGCTTGCCAGCACTAACAGCAGGAGATCTCTTCCCACCCTGGGCTGCTCAGAGCCCATCAGGACCCAGGGTGGTCCGGGTGGTGCAGACTTTCCAACTCAAGCTGCAGCAACACAGCACTTCGGAATATCATGAGGGTCTGCAAAATGTTGTGTGTATCACTTATTTATTGTGATTGCTATTTAGAAGCTGGTACCAATGGGATCAGCAGTGCTGCACCATACCTTGCATCCATAACTCAGGCAACAGGCCCTGCCCCACCTTGCCCTGACAGTGAATCCTGCCGAGCCACAACAAGCTGTAATCTGACTCCCCAGTGCTGTTTAAATCAGGCTCTGAGAACGCAGTTGGGTAAATAAAGGGCTGGATTGGCTAAGGAAACAGAATGATTCAACAAAACAAAGGAATACCCGTGTTTGTGTGGCTTTTTTTCTACAACAGAGGACATTTAATTTGGGTTGTCCTGATTAGGACTTAGACTGGAACCAACTCATCTTTATCAGATGTACTTAGATACATGGGTTTTATTTTAGGCCCATCCCAAGTAATAAATTAAAAAGCCTTTCCAGAAGACCTTGGAAAATATTACATCATGCAAGTGCAGCCAATAGGTAAAAGATAATTAACTTTTGATCATAAAGGGATAATAAAAAGAATACTAACTTTTGAAAGCATTTTTCATTAAAGCCACTATGTTATGAAAGTATACTGAAGTATTTATAATAATAAAGCTTTAAAAGTTAGTTGTAATTATTATTGTAAACTTAAAATGCCTTTGTAAGGGATATGACAGGAATTTCCTCGAACTTGGTGGTACTTTGTAATATTGTTTCAGGACTGAGCTCTAAGCCCCAGAAACACAGAAGTTTTTGGCATTATGACAAGCAAGCGTTAAATTTCCATTGGCAACTAAACTGCACCATCCAAATACACTCACTCCAAACACATGAACTGCATCACCATTTTTTTCATGAAAACATCTTGAGAAATGAGACAGGTAAGATATTTTCAAGATGGGAAGGAGAGTTTGATGAGGACTGCTTACTTGTCTGCCCATTCTTTGCAAAATCACCTCCCCAGAGCTCCAGCTACACGTTTCCACCCAGCAGACTGTTTGCCCCAGCCAGGAAAACTACGTGGTTGTGCTTGTGGAGACTCCCAGCTGCTGCTGGTTCTCATCTCAAGGGAATTTTTTTCCTCCTCGCCCTTCAAGGAAGAGCCCTGCTACAACTCCTGCTCTTATTCTAGCCTCCTTTTGTTTGCTGTAGATTACCTTCTTCATAGACTTTGATAATTGGCTGGTAAGAATGGGCAGTTCCCCTTTCCCCTCCTCCAATCCGCCAAATGCTTGTTTTCAAGGGACCTGTGTCCAGGATTGTGGTTGTTTTCCCCAATCCCAGTACTGCCCTTCAGACTGACCAGTTTCTTATTGCCTTATTTTTAAGTGTTTTTGCATGAAGCTCAGCATGGCCGAGAATCCCTCTTTATTTTCACTCAAAGGACTTTTTTTTTTATTGCACTTCTGTAGCCCGGCTCTCAGAGCCCAGTGGGTGGTTCACTGGGAATGATGCCAGCTATTGAGAAAGAAGATCATTTCCTGGAGCAACTATCTTTTCCAAGATGGCCTTTATCCTAAACTGTTTAGTCACACTATTTTTAGCTTGTTTGATCTGGCATGATTACAGCCTGAAGCAGCCTGTTGAGGAGCTAAGGGGAGCACCAGCCCTGGCAGCAGGTGCTGTGGCCAGGATCTGTTCCCCAGAGCTTGCTGCAAAAGAAAGTGCCACCACCCAAGTACTGGAGGGTTTTCCCACTGCTGTTACTGCCCACTGTTTGCAAAATGACTTTGCACACCTGGCTTTGGGATTTGTGGCTTCGCAAATTTTTATCCCAGCTGGAGGAAGTGCAGCTCTTTTTACTAATAATGTTGTAGGTAGAAACTACAGTAATGGCCTCTCTGGGGACCAGAGACAACTGTGGGCCTGATTACAGCTCTAGGTGGCCAGATTTCCTCCAGATTTGGCACAGTGAGCTAATAAGCCTCTTTATTTACTGAAAAAACTAGATAAAAAAATAAGAAGTAGGCTGAAACCATAGACTGTATGCAAGTCACAGCTAAGCCCCATAAGCATTGAGGCCTCATACAAGCAGAGGCCAAAGTATGAACTACATTCATTGTGTGGGGCAGGACAAAAATGGGGGTCAGGGCTGGGCTGCCTGAGAGGTGTTGTGGATGAGCCCAGGAGCCCCAGAGCTGGTGGGTTTGGGACTGTGAGCACAGAAATGCAGACATTACTTCAACAAGTGATAAATGAAAATTCATTCAAATGCTGCATTTGTGGTTGTTTGTTTTGTTGTGTTGGTTTTTTTCCCTGCATCTCTCGGTTCTCATACTTGTAAACCTCCTCAAATTAGCACTGTTAATAAGGAGTGCTACGACTGGGATTATATGATATATAACCACTTTCCTACTTCTGCCTTCTCCTGAGCAGACAGCATGCCAGGTCAGGCAGCCTGCTGATCTGCATAAAGATTTCATCATCTTCCTGTGTCGATCTGCAAACAAGCAGATAGGAAGAATATTCAGAGGTGTGAATGCAACAGAGGATACTGTGGGGCTTTTCAACAGCATGAGAGAGATCTCATTTGTAGACTAAGAGGGATGAACAGAATTATGTTTAACTTCTTCTTGCAACTGAACTCACCTCTTGAATTTTACCCTTAATTTGCCCTACTTGTATTTATTATAATAGTATTTAAATATATATATATAAGATTTTATTTGCCACTTAATGCATTATAATATGGTTTTAAAGAATGTGGTACCTGTATGACACAGAGAAGCAAACTTTAAAGAAGTGAAAGTTCGCTAGCACTCATCTGAAAATTAGTCTAAACTACTGATCTTCAGCATGTGGTCTTTGAACCTAGTGTTTTACTTCCAAGGATCTTTGTGACATGAGTAAGAAAGACAGAATTCTCTATGACAGACTTCAATGTATGCCTGGAAGTCTGTATGGAAATGTTTATGAGCCCACAAATGGAAGAAGTTCAGTATGTTAACAGTAAATTGAAAAATAACAAAAATTTCAAAGAATATCAGTGAAATCATTGCAATGTATGAACTGGGGTTCCCTCTCTTAGCAGTTACCAAAATATTCAGGAAAGTGAGGCTCCTTAAATAATCTGAAACTATCCTGATGTAAGCTCAAAAAGACAAAATACTCCATACCCTGTGGCGACTTTTTTGTGCTATTCCAGGGGAAGAGCAGGCTGTTAATAAAAGTGAGTTCAGCTTAAAATTCCCAAATCCAGATGTGATATCAAAGGGGCTATGGACACCTGGATAGCTCTGGAACCAACTCTTGTAGGGGTCTGCAGACCCTAGACCTGTGGAGCCTTGGAGCCTGCAGGTAGGTGAATCCCTTTGCTAGATGAACACAGCAATGTTGCTCCATGAGCAAACCCCAGATCATTTCGTTTTGCACATTCTTGCAAAACAAGCTGATGCTGATAGGAACGCAGGAACTGATAAGGGACCTGGTGAAATATTGGGAAAGACATTTTTCCATGTCACTGTTACCCGAGGGAAACTCCAGGCATAACTCACAGTTTAAGGAATTGCACAGTCTAAAGTATCTGGAGATAGTGGAGTATTTTATTGCAGTGGTATCTGCAAAAGTACATCACACAGGGAGACCTAGAGCACAAACATAAATGATTACAAGGAGATGTCTCTGACAGTGTTTGAGTATATTCTAATGTTCCACCAGCTACCTAGAAATACATTATTTGTTTAGGCTAATTTTAACAGTTTATTTTAAGGTTATTTCAAAATGGATAAGCAAGTAAAAGTGTGCTCAGCTGGACTTTAGAAAAAGAAATTGGGAACAGTGGCCAGGGCTCACCTGTGAAATACGGTGCTGACACCCATTCATGGAAGTTCCTTGGAAGTAATCCATGGAAGTAAAATTCTGCCAGGCAGCATTTTGGCCATTTATAATTAGTTTGGTTTTGCTTTTGCTTTCATGACAATTCAACTTTGTTCCTCTTTAAGAGAAATATTTTGGGATTAATTGAAATTCAGGTAACTGCTGTTGTGGTCTTCAAGGATCATTATCTTGACCCTAGCTTCCCAGAGATGGGATATGCCTAGAGGAGAAATATAAATAGACACTGTATGCAAGCCTGAGGTGGACAGGACACCCTGCAATGCTTCTCCTTTGGCCTGGTGGAACATAGGATGTATTTGCACTCTCACATGGCTGAAAACCCTTGCAAATGGGGGTCCCACAAGCACCTCTGGGGCAGATGTCCCTGTAGCCAGCAGGACATCGGGGTGGAATAGCAGGGCTGAGCCTCCCATTCCAGCACAGCACAAACGAGGCAATCTTTGTCTCTGCTTTATTTCAGATATCTGAACACTCATTACAGTCTGTGTTAAACATAACTCCATGCTCATGTAGTTATGAGTATACACCAGTATCTGTAGCAGTATCTGGCCGTGACACTGAAGATTCCCTGACTCATCTGTGCATCCTCCCAGCCCTGATTCCCAGCCTGGTCGAGTGTCAATGTATTGCTTGATTTCAGCAACTGTAAAAGTAGAGTCAAATGCTGAATCAACAAGTCTAATCTGGTTGGTTGTCTCTGATGTGAGACATTGCTTAATTAATTTTCTTAATGAAATTAAAAGAGACAGCTTTAAATGAAAACAAATTACTTACATCTTAAGCAAAATACGGTAAGTTCATAAGAGGAGAAATAAAATTAACTTTGGATTGAAATATGATACTTTTGTTTTGAGGAATCAAGCACTATTTTTAATGTTGGCAGAGAAGGACGTCAAAACTTTCCTTGTTCTGAAAAGCAACGTGCAGGATTTTGTGTTTGTGCTCTTCATTATGGTGTAATGGAATCATAAAAACACCCAATATTGAGGCCATGATTGCTGGCTTTCAGAGCACAATAACTGTAAAAGGATAATAAAATTACAGAAGTGTAATAAGAGAAGTGTGAATAAAAAGTGAGAGGTATGTGAATATGGCACGAATCTTCTATTGGAAATTTCCGGTTCCACTTTCCCATACACTGGAATAACAGCACTGGGTGCTCCTGCTTATAGTTTGTTCTATACAAAGGAGTGATAACTTTCCATGACCCATATCCTAGCAGGGTGTCAGCTCCTCCTGAAGCACTTAAGCAAAATTCAGACTCTCTTTTTCTACCGGTCTCAATAAATCTGAGCAATCCAGAAATATCATTGTTAATGGAACTGATCTCTTCCCACCTAACCTCACTGCCCTTTCCATTCTTATGTTGTTTGCCTGAAATGTGCATCTTGCCTAAACTTGCTTACTCATCCTCATCCTAATTTTGGTCAGCACCACTGAATTTGACCCAGTAATGTGACTGATTTGAATTGGGCTTCAGTGTGCTAGTAGAAGAAACTTTCTGTAAAAAAACAAGGTAGTAGAGACTGTAAGAAGTGAAAAGTGAAATTACATTATGCTTCTTTCTGGCATCAGTGTCCTGAGTGTGTGAGTACAAGGGACAACTCTGCTTTCCATGAAGGTCTCTCAGGGCCAACCAATTTTCCATTTCTTTCCTGGATGTCCCCAGTGGGGGCTTCAAATCTTCCTGAGGATACCATTCAGAGGCTGGGTCCCTGTCCTTTCTCCAAAAGAGGAGAGAGGAATTGGCACCAACCAGAGGTGCATTCCCAAACTGCCTGCTGCACTTACTACTGAGCAAAATATTTTTCTTTTATGTGCTAATCTGCCCAAGCAGAACAGAGCAAAAATTTTTAAATGGTTGGAAGAACTTGAGTTTGGGAGGTTTTGCACCTCTAGCATCACAGCAGATGGTATTGTGAGCAACTTTTGCTTCAGGGTTTTGGGCAGAACCTGGTCAGAAGCTACAGAGGAGAACAGATGGTTTATACAGCACATGGTGAAGGAAAACATTGGGAAACACTAGAAATCTGTATCGGCTGATGCTGTTATCCACCTTCTCAGCCACCTAATCTCCCACTATCGTTACTGGTGTTTATTTAACACTTAAGACAGACGTGGAGCTCTTCACAAGACAAATTCTGCATCTCCAGCAGAACTGTTTTCTTCTTTCTCTGTGAAAAATAGCTTCTTTCTACAGTAAGTCACTGAATTTGTCACTGCTTTATCTCCCTCCAGTCACTTGTTCTTCCCTCTTCATCCTGACCAGGGTGGGAGGCAGCACACGTAAAGCCCTTCAGAGCTCAGCTCACCAAAGGGCTTTCAAGAGCTGTGAGTGTTTTTCAGCTCCCATTAAAACAAAGGGAAGCTGAGAGTGCTTGAGACTTGGTGAAGGATCAGGGTGTGACTGATTTACATCTCTGAACTCTCTGTGTTTACGGGGCTGCCTGGGAGACAGAGCAATCGGGAATTTTCATGTCCTCCTCTGCTCTGCCTAGGCAGAAAAAGCCACACTTCCCCAATTAGTTAGAATTTAGCTGGTTTTTGAGTGTCTGGTATAAAGACATCAAGGATTTGCACAGCTGAACTTCTGCAGTGTGGGACAGAGGTGACCTGCCTCCTGTGTGACCCTTGTGCATTAAACCCCTTCTGCACCATCAGGGGAAAATTATGTTCTTAACAGTAGAAAATTGTGTTCTTAACAGTACTACTGCAAACAGAAAAGCCAAAGTGTTTATTCCCTCTGTCACTCCACATAGCACCTTATTGCTTCAGTGAATTAGTGGAAATAATCCAAGAGTAAAGCACTTACAGGTGGACGTGATGGAGCCAAGGACAAGACCCTACTGACTTCTTCAGAGCCAAGGGTTCCTCCTGCATTTAAACCTAGTCCTTGTAAAGCTGTTCTGCTGGTTTATGGTGCAGCTACTTGTGATGCATCCTGAACACAAAGAATTTAAAATTTTAAAGCACTTCCATGATCACACCATGTGAGGAGGGAAACCAAAAGCTGCTAAACTGTTTTGTGGAGGCTTTTTATAATTTATGGTTCTACAGCTTTTTAAATGTTTGTTACTTTAATGGTAAAAATAAAAACCAAAACTGTGTCAGTTTCACAAACTGCAGTTAATCCCTTAAGCCAACAGCAAGTACCAAAACAGGGTCTTACTGACACAGAGAAGGTACAACAGTTTGGGAAGTGACCTGGGATCTCTACTGACTAGATGAGCTTATGGTCTTGGTTAGAAGTGTAGCTCTAACTTTCAAAAGAATTTGAGGTCTCTAATGACTCTCAGGGGGCTAAAGCACAAGAAAGAAATCCTCATTGAATGGTCTAATACAGGTCTCACCTTGTGAGATTGGATATTGAGGTCCTGCTCACTTCATCATTTCTTGGGCTAATAATTGACTGAAATATGGGCAAACCATCTGAGGATAGAATCCCAGGCTCCTCCTACCTCTTCTCCTTCTAGACCCATATGTGTAACAGACCCTGCAGAACACGAAGGGTGCCCATCCTCATGCTGTGACCTTTCACCAGATGAAGAAAACTTTCTTCAAGGACAGGGTCTGTGACTTCAGACCCCTAGAGGTTAAGTCAGAGTAGAGAAGTTCCCTGAGGAGTCTGGCAAACCGTGGTCTTCCTGGTAATATGGATATCAACAGCTAAGCATTTCTCAGTGTTTGTGTCAGTGTGACCTAAGGAAAGGGTTGTAAGGATGGTTTTCATCAGGGTACTTTGGTGCTATGGTGTCCTCAGCACCTCAGCTCTGAAGGTTCACTGCCATCATGAACACAGGCACCTGGAACTGAACTTGCAACCTGAGGACTCAAAATGCTATTTCATGTATCTCCTTAGGTGTTTTTAGGTATCTCAGGGAAATGTTTACAAAGGTTCACTTTGGCCTAGGGAGGATGATCCCCACTGGTTGCTCTATGGGCAGTGGAGGGGAGTAGGAACACCCTGCAGTTCAGTCCAACCCACCCGTGCCATGTCCATGCCCCAGCACACTCGTGTGGCCGCACACATGCTCTGTGCCTTTCCAGTATCTGTCATGGGGTGCCACAGCTGTCAGCTCCACCAAGTCACAGCTGCCCTTTGGAAATCCCTGCAAAGATTATTTTTGGCAATGGTCTGAGAATCCAGAAATTGCTTCTGGAAGGACAGTTTAGGGACTATTAAAGATGCTTTGGAGGAAAGTCAAGGGAGGCACGCTTTGCTCAAACCTGGCATGCCCAGCAGCCCATCTCCCTCATCAATGACTTAGGCTTCTTCAGAAATGAAGGATACCATAGCTGATCTCTGTCCACCACTTCCCACTTCAGCTCAGCAACAACACAGGATTGCAACAGACAGTCCTTCTTATTCATCTCTATTTTCCCATATGAGCTCTGCAGACCAATCAGAAACAGTTCACCAAACAAAGTTAAGCAATATCACAAAGAACTTTAAGAAATTACTCCTTATCACTCCTCCTGAGGATAGGCTCAGTGGTCAAGGCCACAGTGAAATCTTCCTTTTCTTGTAAAAGTTAACTGAAGTTAGTTATTAAAGTGCTGCCAGTATTTAGGGAGGTTCTGAAGAGGAGCACGAGATACCTGCACTAGCTGTGAAAATTTCAGGGATATCTTTATCCAAAAAATCTTGGTCTAGTTTCTTCTGAAGAGCTTCCTGGAAGATTTACCAGGTACAACTTTAAATTGTCATTTTAGGTATGGGATATGTGAAGTAATGCTTGTAAATGAAAGTGCTTCTAGTCATGTGTTTCATTTTGTGTAAAATGTAGAAGTTTCCTTTGTGGAATTTCTTTGAATTTTTCAGATGTTTATATTGTGAAGAAGTTCAATTTGTGAGGGGGTATACACAGATTGAAAAGTGGGATGGACCATGTTAATATTTAATTATTCAATTAAAATTACATATTTTTGTGTACTTCTCAGTCAATATTTAGGATGAATCAATAAAGGGAAAAAAAGTATCCCTTTGTTAATCCTCTCAACAAAATGGCACACGTGAAAATGTGCATTTCCAAAATTTCATAGGGCTGAGGGATTAGCAGTGGAGCTGGAGTTTTTTACATATGAGAGATTGCAATGGTGTTAATTGCTGGCCATGAGAACAGGACCAGAGGCTGTATGGAATAAAACTGAACCAGGATGTTGTCTCTGGGGTTTCAGTTCAGATCTAGTCTTGGTCAATAGTGACTGAAAGTTGCAACCACTCAATAGCTGTGCAGTGTAAGCTTGGTCTGTGCTGGTGTTCCTCGTGAGTGGGTGGACACATTATAGAAGTCATCAGAAGAATTGGTCTTGTCCCCTAAGGAGCCCAAGGCGCTCTAGAGAGGCAGTGTGGGGGTCCTGGAGTACAGACCCATACACTTCTATTTTTATGGCTTATGAACTCTTCGAAGGGTACAAATAGTGCTTCTCGTGCCTTACAGTGTAATGAGCAATACTATTCCACAGGACTTTCAGCAATATTCCTCTTTGTGACATGAAGTATAAAAGGCAGACACACCGACTAGGAAACAGAGCAATTTTAAAACCTTTAATAGATAAAACAACTTCTTGCAAGTCTAAGTAACCATGATTTATCAGGGAATGAAATGAATTAACTAATTTTTTCATTGTAATTTTATCAGCCTCAGTTTTGGAGCTCTGATTCCAACAGAGGGAGGGAGAGTAGTGTAAAATTACAGATCAGAGTATGATTTTAACTGGCTTTGGATCAGTGTTTTGAATAAGCTTAGATTTTGAGCATTTGCCTGCTAGAATAATTACCTGCCGTTTTTTTGGAAAATATTACAGATCTAATTTTTATGTTAAAACAGAGAGTAAAAATGTTTAACCCATTACCAAAATAGTGATTCCTTTGTGAAAGAATAGTATGTCAACAAAACATCTAAGAGGTTCGTTGACATTGTTTGGACTTCTACACACATCTATGAATTTCCACAGAATGAACAACAAGGAAACAAAAATGAAATCACTTCAAATAGGTCAATAATAAGCTCTGAGCTGTAGCAAAGTCTCAAGATGGGATTCACATTTTAATACCAAAATTGTCATGGATTTAAAGCTTTCATCTGTTTGTAACTATGCAAACAGCTTTGTGCCACATTAAAATCTGTACTGTGATATCTCCAAATGTTGAGTACTCACAATTTCTGAATTAGAAATGCATGTCGGGTATTTCAGCAAGAGTCAGGTGATAGACCTGGGCAAGGAACTAGTGCTGGTCAGGCATCTGTCAAGAGACCACCAGCCAGAACCAAGGCAACAAGGAGCATTTTCATTAGGGGAGAGACAATAAGGAGAAAACCCCTATTATCAGTGTCCCAAAAGACTACTTGCTTCCTGCAGTACATCCTCATCTCTGAGTCAAAAGAAAATAGAATAGGATAGAACAGATTAGTTCCAGTTGGAAGGATCCTACAATGATTGTCTAGTCCAACTGTGGCTATGAAGAGCAAGTTCCACAACTTCTGTCTGGGACTAGTACTATATTAAATATTTAATGGTGGCTTCAACTGAGAGAAATGTTAATAGATACTACAGTTTTTAGGTGAATTTAATGTGAGAAGAATGTGTGGCATAATGAGAAATGTAACAGCACCATAAGCAGCACAATAATGGCATCAATTAATTGCTGAAAAGTACCTAGTGGTGTTGACGGAAGTGAATGATGAGCAGATTCATTCTCATGTGTAATGAGGGCTCCAGGGGTCATTTCTGGAGTGACCCAGGACAGTTTCTCTCCAGCACAAACATGCAAATGTCGGTTGGGACAAGGCAATAAGTAGTATTCAGGTAAGACATTGCAACAACTGTTTGTGAACGTGAAGCAGAGGAAAAGCAGTCCAGATGTAGAAATAAATCTTAAAAATAACAAGCAGCAATATCATGCTTTTTTGGTACTGAGCCTGATCCCCTTGTCACACAGATCCAAGACAATGTATTCAGCCTTGTCTCTGAATCCAAGAGAGGATGGCTGAGCCCTGCCTGGGCTCTGCCTTTCCACCCATGTGGGGGTTACAGTGAGCTCCCAGCCCTCCCAGCAGTGCCACAAAGAGAAACTGCTTGGGATCTGCTTGTTTGTTCTTTAGGAAATTAATCTTCTTTGAGGGAGGAAGTTTTTGGTTGTACACGACTGACTCAGAGATAAAGTAACTCAAAAACCATCTTGTCTACTTTTTGGCTGCATCTTTAGAAAGAAATACTTCATGCTCCAGTGAAACGGTGCTCTGCAGTGGGAGGAGGAGCAGGGCAGGAGATCACCTTGGCAAAGTGAAGCGGGTGTCTCAACCATCCCTCTTTTGATCTTCAAAGGTGGTAACGCTCAGTTTGGAGCTCACTCAGCTATGCTATGGCTACTCGCCCCACAGTACATAAAGAGCTAACCCTGTTTTTCATTTCAGGTTTTTAAGTGCCTGGGGCAGAGAGGAGCACACACAAGTCACCATCCTTAGCCTGACATTTCAGCAGAAATGGTTGAACCTGTGGGTAACCATTATGTTATAGCCAGACCCGTGTACTCAGAGAATGCATTCAATGAAGAGCATGAGAAATTGCACAGATACCATAAAACCTTTTGGGATCACCTGAAACTCTATTTTAGGTAAGGAGATACTTTTTTTTTTTTAATAGATCTAAGAAACAGTCCTGACTGCTCTTGGACGGCATGAACTCCATCTTGACAATGCACACCTCCCATTCCAACATAGCAAGTGAAAATTCGTTAACTAAATTCAATGTCAGATTTTTCTAATGGATTTTGACTGCTGTTACCCTTAGAAGTCTTCCTACAGTTGTATCTAAGGTAGCTTCTCTATTTCTGGGTCCCTGGCAGCACAGACTCTAGGAAGACCTTACTGCACCCTTTCAGTACTTAAAGGGGTCTTATAAGAAAGACATACTCAGGCTTTTTACCATGGCCTGTTGCAGCAGGACAAGGGACGATGGTTTTAAACTAAAAGAGGGTAGATTTGGACTGGATAGAAGGAAGAAATTTTTTATGATGAGGGTGGTGAGGCATTGGCACATGTTGCCCAGAGAGGTGGTGGATGCCCTGTCCCTGGAAATGTTCAAGGTCAGAGAAATGTTTAAGGCTCTGAGAAACCTGACCCAATGGATGGCATCCCTGCTTCCTGGGGTGGGGGGTTGGATTAGATGGCCATAGAGGTTCCTTTCCAACCCAAGCTGTTCTATGAGAATTTGGGTAGGACAGAACCTCCAAAGGCCACTGGATATACCTTGAAGCACAGATGGTAGTGCAGGTTGATCAGGGCTGTGTCTGGGTGAGATTTTGATTTCTGGCAGCCAGAACCTGAATCCTTCCCCTTTCCTCACCTCTCTGAAACAGGCTGTGATTCACTGACAAAATTTTGTCCCCTTGTGCCTTTGCAGCTGCTCCCCACAAAGGGTCAAAAAAATTGCTTTGAATTTGTTTCCAGTCATTTCCTGGCTGCCAGCGTATCGCTTCAGGGAGTGGGTCCTGAGTGACATCGTCTCTGGCATCAACACAGGGCTCGTGGCTGTGCTGCAAGGTACCTTTGGGAACTATGTGTCCTGACACAGCCTGCTAAGCCAGGTGCCAAGGCACTGCTGGCTTCAGCCTCCAGCACACACATCACCTTCCCTGGTCTTTACAGGTCTGGCCTTTGCTTTGCTGGTGAATGTCCCCCCCAGTTATGGACTCTATGCAGCATTTTTCCCTGTCCTGGTCTATTTTATCTTCGGCACATCGAGACATATCTCAGTGGGTAAGTTCAGGCACACCACTTACCCTCATCACTGATGAAGAAGTACATGTTGCCCCTTCAGATCTTCTAACAAGTGCCTTGTGCTGCTCAGGTCCCTTCCCCGTCCTGAGCCTCATGGTGGGAGGAGTCGTCACCAGGCTGGTCCCTGATGACAGCATTGGAAATGGAAATTCCACAAATATCTCAGCAATAAATGATGAGAGGGTGATGGTGGCTGCATCTGTAACCTTCCTTTCTGGGATTGTTCAGGTTGGTGAATGTACGTGTGAGTGTACCTGTGTGAACAGATGGATGGTGGCCTGACCTTCCTCTCTGGTTTCTGCTGTTGTAGTCACCAAAGTAATCCTCTTCCACTTTCCATGTAACCGACCCTGGCTCACTGATTAGGAGACATCTGTTCCCTCCAGTGACCAGGCACTCACATGTGCTGTGAAATCCTTGGTTTTGCACAGGCCTGAGCCCACAGCCCACACAGCTGCAACCTCCACCTACAGAATAAAGCAATCTGCTGGATAGGAAAAAAGTAGCTGTGAAAATAATGTGAATGATGCAGATGCACCAAGGGGAGTAAACGCTCTGCCTTGCAGTGGTAAAATATTTGGATTTGTTTTTTAAAAAAACCCAATTTATTCTTACTCCCTAATAACAAATTCCTACAGTTCCTCCCTTCCTAACATACTAATATATTTGTGCTTCGTGAAACACTTGTATCATATGAAAATATATGAACTGAAAACAAGGATGTATATTTTTGCTACGAAATAAAAAGAATGGGTTTTAGTTAAAGCAATTACTCTTTAGTTAAAGCAATTACTCTGACTAGCATTATGCCCTCTGTTGCTAAATCTCAATTTTTATTGCAAGTCTCGTGACAGTACATTCCTTAATCTCTGGATGCATGGGATTAGGTGAAAATCTTTGCTTCCATTTAATATGATTGTCTTTCTTTCAAAGATTGCTTAAAACTGCAAATGAATCCCACTGACCTATGGTCATTTTGTGTTTCAGTTGCTTCTGGGAATTTTCCGGTTTGGATTCATCGTGATTTATCTATCACAATCATTAATCAGTGGTTTCACAACTGCTGCAGCTATCCATGTTTTGGTATCTCAACTGAAATTCATGTTTCAGCTACCTGTCCCCGGATTTAATAAACCATTTGGCATCATCTATGTAAGTGCCACATGTTCATTATTTGCTAATGCTATGGATGTACCTGCGATGCATTTCTGACTGTGTATCACAAGGCAATAATAACAGAACTCAGCACAAAAACTGCAAGGCAGGAGGAAAAACGAGAGAAAAACAAGACAGATATGTTATTAGTATTTGACCAAATTTTAAATTTATTACCAAGCACCAAGTTACACCCCATTGGGCTAATCAGAAAATAGTAGCTATTTTGTGCTGACGTATTTCAATTAAGCATTCGACTCTGCCTTAAGGATTTAATTATTCATTTTTGCTAGACTGATATTATACATACTTAATTTGCATATGACTCTGGGAGTGCTGTTGGATGAGAAGGGAGAAGAAGGACAGGAAGGAAGGAGTGGAGAGAGGCACCTGCCCAGCAATGCCATTGCTCACATATCCTATCACAGACATGCCTGTTGTTCCAACCGTCCCTCAGGGGAAAATCAGGAGAAGAGGGTCACAAGTTAGCAGAAAGGGTCTGTTGCAGACGCTTCCATCATTTGGCAGATGCAGAAACATTCATGGGGGCTTGCAGTCCACATCATGCCACAGGGAATAAATCCCAGCTAGCACAATCCTTAGAGCCATTCAGATACAGGTTCTTCTGGAAGGGATAGTGCTACTGTGCCAGGGCCCAACTGTTTCTAAAGCACCACATGTTTCTTCCTGGTTCTGCAGACTCTGGAGAGCATTTTCAGCCAGATCACAGAAACAAACGTTGCTGACCTTGTCACATCCCTCGTTGTCTTGCTTATCGTGTTTGTAGTAAAAGAAATGAACGATCGATACAAGGAAAAGTTACCAACTCCCATCCCGATCGAACTCCTCGTGGTGAGTCACTTCCTTTGATTTTGCAATTGCTCCATATTATGACATGGGAAGCAGAGTTTTAACTATTTCTTCTCTGGTTATCCATTAAATGATGTGTTATCATTTTACATGTAAGAAAAAATTACAGCATTCAGGAGCTATTGTGAAATGGTTTACCTCCACTTAACTGTTCTTAACTGAACATATCTGTGGTGTGAATTTTTTTCCTTGGACAAATACGGCTCTGACACCAGCCAACTGCATTCTCACTGCTGAGGCCCCTCTGCACCACACCTGCAAGCAACCACTGAAGTCCTGGACATCCATGGCCATGCACAAAATTATTTTGCCCTCCAGCAGCAGAAGGTTTTGCCCACTCTGAGCAGCAGAGGGGTGACGGAAGCCTCACAGGGGCAGTAAGCTCCTAAAATCCTGGACGATGTTATACAGACTCAAGTAGCACTTGTTTTCCCCCAGAGTCATTACAGCATGTTGTTAGAACATACCTGGTTTACTGAGTGGGATGATCTCTGTTGTTAGTAAGATATTCTGTTATAATGTGTAATTTATGAATGTAAACCCATACCTGTAAGGTCATTCAGGAATGACATCTGAACAGCAAAGGGGTGTGAAAACTTGGGGCATAATTCTGCCACTAGTGATAAGGCTGGAGAGTGTGTGGATAAGGCTGGAGAAGGAAGGTAATGGTATTTAATAGATTCTTCACACTCTTGCTTGAATGTGCCTAATGGAGGTGTGGTTTATTATCTTTCAGACAGTCTTAGCAGCACTGGTTTCCCATTTTGTCAACTTTGAAGAAAAATTTAATGTAGCTGTTGTTGGAAAACTAGAGGAAGGGTAAGTGGCTTACCTACAGTTCACCACTGGAGCAAAATGTTCTCTCCAGTTCGGCAGTGTTAAATGAGTTCAGCTATGTTTCTGATTAAAATTATCTGCTTCATCTTCTTTCAGTGGGTAAATAAACATTTTTCGCTCAATGATATGGTACATTTTCAATACACAAAAGTTACTCACTAGAGCACATCTCCTATTCATCAAGGAATACACTGAGACATGAAATAATTGTGTCCTTCACTTTCTGAGACAGCTGTTGAGCAGGAGGTTGATGTTTGTCCTTTTTACTGAACTACTCACCCCTGAACTCCTCCATTTCCCTCACAATACATGCACAGTTCAGCAGCCACCACCAGCCCTGGAAAGCCACCAGGACCCTGCACAATTCTCCTGCCTGATCCCATGACTGGCCACTGGCATATCCTCCAGAGGTCTCAACGTCTGCCCCTCCAGGACTATATCCACATAAAGATTATTTATCCACATATAGAGTATATATCTATATATAGACTTCAGCCGGCTATGCCAGAATTTTGGCATAAAGAATCAGGAGGCACATGTTAAGGTAAAAATAGGGAGGAAGACATTTACTAGGACAGCAGAGTGAGTCTGGGGTGGTCCCTGTAGCCCCAGGGGTGCTAGTAGGTAGAGTTTGCAGAGGAACATCTATTTCTGCTCAAGTCTTCTTTCTTCAGATTTCGGTTCACTGAAAGAAAAGGGGAAAAAAAAGTCCAGAGAGGAATTCTCCCTAGGATCTGCAGAAGACCCTTAGGCGTCTCCTTAATGAATAGAGTTTTTTGTCTCTCAGGTTTCAAACGCCTGTTGCACCTGATGTAGGCATCCTCCAGAACTGCATTGGTGACGGCATTTCCATCGCAATTGTTGGGTTTGCAGTAGCCTTCTCCGTGGCTAAAGTGTATTCCATCAAGCATGACTACCCCTTAGATGGCAACCAGGTAGGTAAATAACGCAGAGATCAACATATTGCATTTATTAATGGGAGAGAAGTCATTTTAGGAAAGCTTTGCTTTGTGAATAACTGTCATGAACCAGCTTTTAAGAAAAATCTCTTTTTATTTTTATTTCAGGAACTAATTGCTTTTGGGCTGGGTAATATAGTTGGTGGATCATTCAAGGGATTTGCCTCCAGCACTGCTCTGTCAAGATCAGGTGTGCAGGAGAGCACAGGAGGCAAAACACAGGTATAGAAGACAACAGGTCATGATGGCATTTAATGAAAGACAGCTCTTTTTTTCCTCGCTAACCATAATGCCTGTGGGCACCTATTCATTGTGAAATTGTTCTCTCATGCAGATTGCTGGTATTATCTCATCTGTCATT
Organism: Corvus brachyrhynchos; assembly: GCF_000691975.1. NCBI lineage: Eukaryota > Metazoa > Chordata > Aves > Passeriformes > Corvidae > Corvus > Corvus brachyrhynchos. The sequence continues at coordinate 3,686,187 of NW_008246057.1, read as the reverse complement.
GTTTTGGTTGTGATCTTGGCCATTGGGTTTCTCCTGGCACCATTACAGAAGGTATTCACTGGTTTCATCTAATGCTTCCTCCTGCTTCCCAGAGACAGGGCTGCTCTAGGAGTCATTGGGAGTTTTCATAGACTTCAGTGGGAGCCAAATAGGGTTTGAAAAGCTTGGTTCTTCTTCCCATATTATGCCAGAAAGGACCACTACATCTGGTCACTCAAAGGAAGTATAAGTACCCAAACACCAAAAAACCACAGCTGCATAAGTGGGATTTACAACCTCAAGTCAGACACCTGCACTGCACCACGGCTGGGGATTTTCCAGTAGCAGTGATAAACTGGGAGCAGCTCCCTGGCCTTTCAGCTGCACTTTGGCCCTATTTGTATGATCTTTTAACTCCTAATGTTCAACATTTTCTTTGATTGCTTAAACATGGAGCATGTGTTTTGGTCTTTTTAACAGTCAGTCCTTGCATCCTTGGCTCTTGGCAACTTGAAAGGAATGCTCATGCAGTTCAAGGAAGTAGGCATCCTATGGAGAAAGGACAAGTATGACTGTGTAAGTTGAATTTCACAAGCATCAGAGGTTAAGTGCTCTGAAAAAGTAATCTATTATACAAATTTTCTTTTTTTTTTAATCCCTGTTTTACTTCACTGAACAGAAGTACAATAGTGGCATGCCTTTTTTACTGGTATACCACTTGCTTATGTTTTCCATCTTGTCCCACTTATTTTTGGGTCAATTCTCACTCTTAACTTCATTTTCATCCAATTCCTCAAAATTTATTAAAATAGTGAATTATATAAAGTCAAATAGAGAAGACAGTTACAGAAAATGCTTAAATAACAGAAAATATCCACAAAGCTACTGCATTGACTAAGCATTCAGGGACACTTTCTCACAATCACACAATGTGTTATATGGAAGATACACAGCAAAAAACAAATGACAACTGGGACTTGAAGAGTTTACTCCAAATGGTAAAGCTCATGGCTAGAGGGCATGACTGGTTACCTCTAACACTCAGAAAATTTAGGCTCACAAATGGTGCCAGGCCTCAGTTTTCCCAGATATCCAACAGTTATTTGTCCCATGAGAATGCTTTGAGCCCTGTGGCTAAAAGTTATTCAGTATTATCTAGTCATTTATCCATCATGTACATTCACAGCACCTATATTTGAGTATTTACAACTCTCAGCTTTACCAGAATTCTGATTTACTTCTAATCTTGCATTTCTGATGGATTTTTATTGAGCACTTAGTGAACCACCTATCCCATTTCGAGCCTTTATTGTCTAGAAATTGCTATCCCTAGAAACACTCCCTGGTGCTGGAGTGGTGACTCTGGCCCTGTTTCACAAGAAAAAAAACCTCGCCAAAAGCAGATGGAGATCCTGGACCAGACCTGAGATCTGTTTCTGCTTCCACCCTGAGCTCGTGACCCAGGTTCTTGACATGCTCATAATGTCACCATCCACTGGCTCATTACAGGTTATATGGGTGGTGACTTTCTTATCTGCTGTCTTTCTTGGCCTGGACATTGGACTAGCAACAGCTGTGGCATTCCAGCTGCTGACGGTGGTGATCCGCTCCCAGATGTGAGTACTTGTTGAATGCAATGATATCCCAGGGCCTCCTGTTATAGGTTGTCTCCCTCTGTACAGAGAAGGGCAACAGCCCCATCCGTGCCTTGGTCTGTCCAGCAACTGTGTACGGAAAAATTTAGAGGTGTAAATCTTTGGATGTGGGTCTTGCTTCACTCTGCCACCCCAGTTGAGATGGTTTTATTTGATCCTTCCCATCCTCCAAGTTTTGATGTGGGACACCAACAACTGTGTGTATGTTTGTTCACAGTCCAAGCTGCACTGTTTTGGCCAATGTTGGGAGAAGTAACATCTACAGAAACAGGAAGGATTACACTGATGTAAGAAATGTCTCGTTTCTTTTATCATCGGCTTCACATGTGCTTCTACAGCAAACATTGCTACTGACGCTTCTCCTTCGTTTTACAGATCTATGAGCCAGAGGGAGTGAAGATTTTCAGATGCTCCTCTCCAATCTTCTTCGCTAATATTGAATTCTTCAGAGAGAAACTCATCACTGCTGTAAGTGTCTGGGGCTGTCCTGAACATATGAGTTGCTTGACACATTAAGGTGAATATGGTTTCCCAATAATTACTATATATGCAGTCAGTCCACAGTTCAAGGGTGAATTTTCATTAATTATTCAGATATTATTGCCACTACTGTAATATAATATGTATGCACACACCTCTGAGAACAGCCTGACTCATGCTGAACTTACAACATAGCAATGTTTATACCAGATTTATACTTATAACAATACATATTATGAGAAGAAAGTAGTGCAAACATAGATAATATAAAGGCAAATTATTTGATTTGATTTGATTTGATTTGATTTTGTTTTGTTTTTATTTTATTAGCACTTACATTATTTACACACATTGTAAAGAATGTATTGTCTTGGGACACATATTGTCCCAAGAATGTAACCACAACAGTCAGAAGAATGCCAGATGGAATCATTCTATCAAAGAGTTCTTAATGTCTTTCATAACAAACTGGTGAATGCAGCCAGTCTTTCCATAAACAGCACAGAGATCCAGGATTCCCGAGCCCTCACCGTGTGAATGAATGCCCGAACACAACTTGGCACCACACCCTCCCCTTCCCGCTGCTCTTAGTGGGGAGTTGATAAGCAGTGACTATCCCAAGAACTGATAATGAGCAGTTCATTCTTCACATGAGGGACTGAAACTGGCAGAGGAATGAGGGAATCTGATGCATTTGGTTCTCCATGTGCTTGGCTTTCACCTCAGAAGAGCCTGAAGGTTTTTTTTCTGTGAGTGCAGATGTTCACACCACTGTTTCTCTACAAATACAGGTACTTATAATACCTTTCTCCTCTACGCACTAGATGGATGAGGCAGAAGATGTGCAGGAATTTAGTATTTTAGCCTAATTTTATTATTAGCCTAATTTACCTGCCATCTAATTTTGTTAAAACCAGCTCAGAGGTTCAAGAAACATATGCAGCCGACATGACAAAATCTGGCTTTCTTCTTCAGGAAAAACAGTGAGTGAATGACCCTCTCTGCAGTCAGGCGGCACAAAGCAGATACAACCCATGAGCTCTCTGATCTTGATCACCTGGGTGGCCATCACATGATGCAGATGAATAGGACATGCCAGCACTGTGCCAGCCTGCTGGAATTACTGGCCTGTGCTAAGCACTGTCACTGCTATAACGCTGTCCATGTTGGTCTCCTAAAGCAGTACAGATAGCCCTGCCTCATTTGTAGCCATTCCTGTAGCCATCCTTCCAACCAAGAAAGAGCCCTTGTTTGAAATCGTGAAAAGTGGTAGACAACATCAAATTCAAACTATGGTCGTCGTGACTGTAAAGAAAAACCACATGAGATGCTTTGTCTTTCCCCCGGTGTCACAGAGGTATTTCTTGTTTTAATTATTCAAAGTTCTGGTTTTGCAGGTTGGCTTCAACCCACTGAGAGTCCTGAGGAAACGCAATAAAGCTCTGAGGAAGATTAGGAAGATGCTGAAGAAAGGAGAGCTGCGAGTGACACCAGTATGTAAGGCAACCCCCCAGGGTGGGGAGGGAGTTAAGCAACCAAGGTCCCTGGCTTTACATGGCAGAGAAGGCCCTCATAGCCTCCCTTCCTAATTAGATACACTGTTCCCCAAGTTGCCACTTCATGACACAAACACATTTAAAAAACAAGATTTTAAATGGCTCTCACTGTTAGAGACCTACAGATTTACCATGGGCAGAGCTTGTACGTGTCCACTGGAGCTTTGTCTGGCAACAAATAGCAGGCTCAGATCCCACAGAGGTGAATATCATTCTGCATTAATGGTGGGATAAAGAGGGTTTTCTCCCAGCTCAAATCCTGCATGCCTTTTATTGACTTGTTCCAAAATTACTGTATTAAAGTGTATCAGACAACAGACTTCAGGAATAAAAAGCCATCACTAAGTGATTATGATGGTGATTAAATAATTTCCATACTTCTCCAGACAAGGGAGAGACAGAACTTTCCAGGTGGGTCCTGCTCCATCTCATAGGAAGAGCAGTTTTGCATTGCCACTACTCTTGCCCTAGCGTAGGAAGTACCACTACCCTGGCTGGGTCTTACAGAAGAGAACTAACTATGACACTTCTATGTCAACACAGAAAGGCTTGATTTGCATGGCTAACCCTATGTATGAGTCAGATGAAGAATTAGACAACAACAAGATAGAGGAGCTGGACCAGCCCACCATCATGACAGACTTGCCCATTCGGATCAACTGGAGCACTGACCTCCCCCCTGGCATCACTGTACCCCAGGTCAACATCCACAGCATCATTCTGGATTTCTCATCAGTGTCCTTCCTCGATTTTTCTGCCGTGACAGTCCTCCGAAAGGTAATCACAATTTGCAAGACAAACAGTGATCATATGAAAGAAAAACTTACAGATGCAGTTACACTTGAGGGATACACATGAGGGAAGGAATGGTGCCCAGAGGGACCTGGACAGGAGTGGGCCCATCTGAACTTCATGTAGTGCAAGGTGCTGCACGCGGATCAGGGCAATCCCCAGTATCAATACAGGCTGGGGAATAAATGGATTGAGAGCAGTTCTGCAGAGGAGGAGACGGGGATACTGGTGGATGAAAAATTGACCCATGCAATGTGCACTCACAGACAAGAAAGCCAATCATATCCTGGGCTGCATAAAAAGAAGTATGACCAGCAGGTCAAGAGAGGTGATTCTTCCCCACTCTCACAAGAGATTCTACTCCACTCTCATGAGACCTCACCCAGGGTACTGTGTCCAGCTCTGGGGTCCCTAGCACAGGAAAGACATGGGCATCTTAGAACAGGTCCAGATGAGAGCCAAGGAAAGGATCAGAGGGCTGGAGCATCTCTCCTATGAGGAAAGGCTGAGAGAGTTGTTCAGCCTAGAAAAGAGAAGGCTATGAGGAGATCTCCATATGGCCTTTCCATACATAAAAGGAGCTTATAAAAAGGCATGGAGAGGGACTTCTTACAGGGATATACAGTGACAGGACAAGATGCAGTGGCATTAAACTGAAGGAGGGCAGGTCTAGATTAGAAGAAATCTTTTACTGTGAGGATGGTGAAATACTGGTTGCCCAGAGAAGCTGTGGATGCTCCATCCCTGAAAGTGTTCAATGGTGAGTTGGATGACACTCTGAGTAACCTGCTCCAGTGTAAAGTGTCCCTGTCCACGGCAGGGTTTGGAAGCAGATGATCTCTCAGGTCCCTTCCAACCAAAATATGATTCTATTCTGTGTTTCTAGTCTGCTTCTTAAAGGCATTGCTATATGGACTGGAAGGCGAGTGGCAAAATTTGAGTTTATGTGAATTTGAATGGACATTTTCTATAGAAAATGTTTAGGAAATTGTTTAAATAATCAGTATAAATTGTCTTGGAAATAAAGTGTTGGCTGTGGTACCCTTTCTTCACCTGCTAAGATTTTGGGAAGCTTTACAGAAACATAGATATGAAATATGGCTTTAAACACCCAGCTGGAGTTGGAACATTGGAGTTCCATTTCTGCTCCTGCTGTTGCTTCCCCAGATGACATTGAACAAAGCAAAAGGCACAACATTTTCAAACAGTAGCAGCTACAGTTAACTGTCAGAGACACACAGGGTGTGTAAATCTATTTCCATAGGAACTAAAGACCCACTGTAACAGTGGGAACTGTGGTTCTGCTCAAGTTTCCAGTTATAAAAATCTCCCCAGAAGATTGTGAAGTAATTTTTTTTAGTTTCATCTTGTGCCATGTAGATACAATAAAGCCATACAACCTACGAAATATCACCTACTTCTCTGTGAGCTTAACATTTTCAATTCTGCCCCTTTTCAAAAGGCTTGGCTGTCCCTGTCTGCAGCCATGTGAAGAGACTGTCCTGCCTCTATGTGCAATAGAGTGTGAGTCTAGAGCCACTTACCATCATAGGTCTTAAATATCTTAGAGTGGTCGGTGTACTGGCTGTGGCTAATCACTATAATGGTAATCAGCAAACCCAGCAGTATCTAAATGGTGCCTCCTTCTGGTTTAACAGACTTTGAAAGAATTTGTCCGGCTCAACATTGACGTTTACATTGCTGGGGCACATGGTGAGTACTTGCCTTTGTGTTGGCATCTCCACAGATGCCTTATCCCCTTGCCTCCCCTGTTGATCATTGAGTATGGCTGTGGAGGATCACCCAGTTTTACCTTTGAGTCTTGGATAGCAAAGAGGTCCTGCTGAGTGGAGATGTTGTCCCTTCCATGCTGTCCCCAAAAGGCTGGGACCGTGTGTGATGGCTCCTTTTACCTATGGCCACTGCTGTGCTGTACAGCTCTGGGCTGCAGGACCCACTATCATCCACCCTGGGCATTAAATAAGAAAAGGGGCTCGAATTCCCTCCTGCCTGGCACAGAGCAGGGAACTACTGATAGGCATTTATGTTCCATCCTCTTGACATCTGTAAAGAGGAAGCCATCTGCTCTAATAAATAAAACAGTGCATTATACCAGCAACTCCCATGTTCACTCAGTGGGCATGCTCAGGATACACAATTTCTTCCTTAAGGCCTCCAGGTCTCTTTGTGCTTTGATTTTGTTCCCTCACAGAGGGCCTTCTGGACAAACTGGAGAGAAGCGCATTTTTTGATGAAGAGATTAAACCATCCATGTTTTTCCTGACCATTCATGATGCAGTTTTACACATTTTGCTGAAGAACGACATAGCCAGCTCCCCCAAATTAAAGCTTTCTGAGGTAACACTACAGTCTTCATCTTTCATTACTTTATTGCCTTTCCAGTATTGTCACGCTCCCAAAGTCCCCTGCACAGCTATAGCTGTGTGTGCTACACTGTCTCTATTTTCAAAAAAGATAGTCATTAAAACTCAGCTGGTCTCCAATCAAATTGAAGAGCAAGAGTGGCCCCTGGTTCAGGTGCATGGAAAACTAGTGAAAGGAGTGAATAATTCCCACTGGCAGCTGGCCTGGCTGTGGACTCCAGTTGAGTCCACTCATCTCCTTGGGAAGAACACAGTGTGGGTGAAATTCCAGCCCCTCCACCAGCAGTTCTCTGTGGTCACCCATCTGGCAGAGGCTGCCCCATTTGCTGCAGTGGCTCTTGAAAGGCAGACTTTATGCTGCTTGCATGGAGGCTTTCCAGCCCTGTCCAGCCTCAAAAGGAGTGCTAAAGCAGTGTGGATAAATAAGTACTGCCAGATATGGTGATGGCCTTTCTGGAGTGTTCTTAAATCAAGAGCAAGAGCGGATCCTGCATACAATAAGTGTGTTTAAATGTAAAAGACCCAGAATGCTGCTCACGTGGAAACTGTCTAATCCCGCTTAGCTAAACTGGTCCAGATCTTGGCACTGACCCAGAGATGTGGTGGGGATCATAAAAGGCTGACAAGTGAGAGCTTCCTTCCTTCTATGTCAACTTCCCAGGCATGTTCCAGAGATTTGAAAAGCAAAACCTTCTTTAATGTGAAAGAGGAGAAACAGAAAAAGAGAAGTAATCAATTTCCTAACCCCCAACTTGTTGTGCTCTTTGCAGGAGAAGGGTAGAAGCAATGACAATGTCATCATCCCCAGGAACAGACAGCGCAGCTCGGAGTGCACAGTAAGGCTCTGGCTATGGCCCTCCAGCCCTAGAAAATGCAGCCCAGAGAGCTGCTCCTGGGAATGCCTAGGGCAGATAACAAAAGCATTTTCATCCCTGAGCTCTTGTGTCAGCCCAGGGCAGAAAGCATCCAGAGAGCTTATTGATGGGATTTGACTTAGGCAAAGCCTTATGAGAGTAAGAGGGGTGGGGCTCGGCTCATGAGCCTTGTGGTGTGCACCGAGCAGACGGAAGGCAGGCAAAGGCTGCCTCACCAGGCTGCCTCACCTGCTGTCCTTGCCTGTCCACCACAGCTCCTCCGTGATAAAGTCACTGGTACAATGCCCCTGTGGCAGAGAAGTCAACATTAGTCCAGTTTATCTAAATGTCTCAGGCAGAAGGGGAGTCTGGAGACAGAGATAAGAAAGGGACACATGCAGTCTTTTCACCACAGACTTAGAGAGTAGGGTGGTATCCAGCACAGGGCAACCCTTTAAGGAGAAAATGTCAGACCCCAGTCTGTTTTAGAGGATCAAATACTTACACATCATTTACCAGATGACACCTACCCTTACTGTTCCTTACAGAATGTTGATTTTTTTTTTTTAATTCCTTACAGATTCCAACAGAAACAAAATTATAGACAACTTTCTGAGTATAATATCCTCCAGCAACACATCACAGATGAATGTGGATGCTGTGATAAGCATGAAGACAGAAGGATACTTTTAAGTACCTTAAGAAGGATTTACTACGTATAGTTATGTTCCAGGTTTTGGAATGGGCTTGTTAGTTTTAATGTGTCTCTGTATATATAAATGTATTTATGTATATATATGGAGGCTAAAATCACACAGATTTTCTTATTTCATACCACAGTTTGTAGACAACCTATACAGTTACTTGAGAATCTATAAATATTTGAAATCTTGTATTGTATAACACAGAATAATAGGACTGATATTTTATCTTCAGAATGTATATAACTTGTATAAAGTTTTCTTGGTGCTTTGTAAGATATTTAGTAGATTGAGTTATTAAACTTGCTCTCAGCTTACTACCACAAGCATGAACAGAGTGTACCTAGTGACTAATGTGTTTAATTATGAAGACACAGGATTTTCAGATCAAAACATGATTCATTGATTTGGATTGGGCTTGTGTAAAGTGCACAAGGTAGGACACATTTATAGTGAACCATTGTATATACATATATAGTGAACCACCACCATTTCAGTGACTCTGTATGGCTGCATTTGTCCAAGCACCACCAGGGTAGCTCATCGTCAGTGAGACCCAGCCTGTGGACAGATGCTGGCCCCACAACTTGGCCAGAGGAGCCATGGGTGTGGAGCTGCCAGGTGGGCAGGCTGAATTGCCTGGATCTATGGACAGATGGGCAGAGGGCTTCAGCTTAAAGAGTCTACTCTGATACCCTGCACAACTGCCATCAATTAACCCCTGCTGGAAGTCTAAGGCTGGAAGATGAGCTGTATCACAGCTTTCAGAGAAAAACACCCAATGCCCAAAGTGACAGAGCTTTTAATTTCACATAACAAGTGCTAGAGGTATAAAAATCTTCAGTCTACAGGAAAATGGAACCATTCCTGGAGTCTGAAAGAAACAGCACTCTGAAATCACACGAGGTGTTAGTTTTCAAAGCCTGGTTTTGACTTTCAGTCAAACTGGGGTGACCAGAAATGTGCATTTGGACTTGAAGTGAAGAAGCGCTGAAGGTAAGGAGAAAGTGTTCTGTGCAAACCAGAATTACAATTTTTATCTTCAGAGTATGCAGGTGTTAAAAACAAAGTCTGTTAAATATTTTCTTTTTTTTTTTTTTCTTTTTTAATCTGGAGTTATCTGATGAACTCTGCTAATGAAACCAAGCTGGAAGTCATTATTAAAAGTGAGGAGATTTTGAATATAGAAAGAATTAGGGGAGCTTGAAGACAGAAGTAGACAAGTTCAGCTTTCAGGAAATACTCATGCATTTGCATATGAGTAACAGGCTGTGATTCTGTGGTGGGTGATGATGTGCCTGACCTGGCATGGGAGATGTGGCCCTTGGTGGCATCACAGAGATGCTGCTTCCTGCAGACACCAGACAAATGGTGAGCAGCTGTGCCAAGTCACTGCTCTTTTGAGTGTGCCACAGCAGATTCACTGTCAAGTACATGTCATGTGCCAGATAATCAGCACAGCAGTACCTGAAGACAGGTACAGTTAGGACACTGCCAAATAGCCCTTCTAATGCAGTCTTCCAAAAAACATAGAGTATAACACAACAGATCTTTCCAGAACAAGAAAGTTATTTGGTCACAACAATATAAGAAAAATACTAAACTATTAGAGAGCATCCAAAGGAGCACAATGAAGATGGTGAAGGGACTTGAGGAGAAGCCATTTGAGGAGTGGCTGAGGTCACTTGGTCTGTTCAGCTTGGAGGAGACGGAGGGGAGACCTCATTGCAGTTACAACTTCCTTATGAGGGGAAGAGCAGGGGCAGAAACCAATCTCTTCTCTGTGGTGACCAGTGACAGGACCCAAGGGAATGGCCTGAAGCTGTGTCAGGGGAGGTTTATGTTGGATATTAGAAAAAGGTTCTTCCCCCAGAGGGTGGTTGGGCACTGGAACAGCTCCCCAGGGCAGCGGTCACAGCACCAGCCTGACAGAGTTCAAGAAGCGTTCGGACAATGCTCTTGAGCACATGGGGTGACTTTCAGGGATGGTGCTGTGCAGGGCAAGGAGTTGGACTTCACAATCCTTGTGGGTCTCTTCCAACTCAGCATATTCTGTGATTCTGTGATACTAATGCTACTGTGCAATGCAGAGGGGAAATTACACTCAAAACACTCTGAACTTCAGGACTGAGCTCTCCAGTTCAAGAAAGATGAAATCAAATGTTAATGAAGAAAATTGCTATGAGGATCTTTGTAAAATGGAGAGCCTGTGTCTAAGGACTGGCAAAAAGAGAAATACATACACGGATTTAACTGAGGAGAGAGGAAAAGTTATGCAAGATAAAAAAAAAATAATATTGTCCTATAAGGGGCAAAAAAATGAACTGGCCAAACTTAAACATGAACAAGATATTAGAAGATGGTTCCTCATTTTTACAATGGTGAGATCCTTTCCAGCTAGAACAAAAGGAGCAAAAAACTAAACTACTTTTAAGATGAGACTTGAACATGTTTATGGAAATCATTATACCACATCATACCAGTGTAATCTGAACTAACTCAAGCTGTTCTTTTCAGTCCTGTGCTCATATGCACCTACACAGACCCAGCCAAACGTTCCTATCAAAAGCAATATATGAAGTACAGTATGTAGTGGTATACCACATACTGCACTTCAAAACCATATGGGATTTGTTGACAGGCTTCAGAACAATTAATTTCGATACTAATGACTCTTCGACACAGCACAGTGTCACAGAGGATAAATCCCCCTTCCAAAACTATTCACCATTTCTTAAATCGACATGGTACATAGACAGCCTTGGCCAGAGAGCTTGACACTCCCATGTCACATGTCCCTACCAGTTACTTGCCATGCTCTTAAATCACCCTACTCCTCATTTGTCAGTGTTGACACCAGCTTTATGAGATATTCCCTTCAGGTACTGGTTATTTCTGCAACTCTCCATTATTCCAGTATTAACATTTTTCTGGGCAGTTTACCCTCGTGCAGATTATAACACAAACATCTTGTGTTATAATCTGCATGAGGTGGTGATGCAGATTTACTGCTTTATTTTGAGACAGGGACCTTCAGAAACCTGGCTATTTAGGTTTCTAAACATCCTGCATTGGGTGCTGTTGCTACTTGGTTAGAGCACTACCATAAAGGGCTTTTTAGTATTTTACTCAGGAATTAAGCAAAAAGGCAAATTCCCTACCTGCTTTATGGAGAGCTGACAGGCATCACGTTAATTCCTTGTCACATATCCTGAGCCTCTCTTCAGCACAGTGCAGATGCTTTGTAACTAAATAACAGACATTTTCCAGCCAGCAAGAGGGATGGAAAATGGAGAAGCCACAGAGCCAGTGATGCTCAAGCCTGGTTACCACTTTGTGGTGCAGTGTGAAATATAGAAACAAAAAATTAAAAAGTGTTTATTCAAGGTCTTAGGCCCAATGGAGAGAGGATTATAACATGCAAATCTGTATTTTTTTCCATTTCAAACAGAGCTCTTATTAAGACAGAAGTATCCTTAAGCACTTTACTGAAATGCTACTCACAGTTCTCTATTCCTCACCCCCATGCTGAATGTGGAGAATTTATTTTCTCAGTCTTTATGCATCTGCTCCCTTCTGCCTCCTAAGATGCCTGAAAGTTTACCTGAGCCAGAAATGGCAAAGAACAAGTTGAGGAACAATCATCAGCACTTACGTGATTTTATTTAGTGGAGGAAATAATTCACCATAAATTGTCTTGGAGGTGCATTCAAGCATTGGTTTTCACAAATAAAACTGAAAAACCTCTTGACGACTGACACATATTCACATCTATTTAGAGTTACTCATTTGTTTGGTTTTTTCAAGAAGTTATGCTGAAGTACTTTTGTGAAACATTACTACACAAAACTGGAAACCTTCCTGTGCACTTGCAGACATTACTCTTCCCATTACCAGAAGTGTATTACAATGAGTCCTACTGGCACTCGAGCATCACTTGAATTGTATTATCAAAATTACTCACTAAAGTTTCGTAATGACTGAGGTGATTTTCCAGCTTTCTGCTGCTATTCCACCTCACGTTTCTGGATGCTGCATTTTTTTAATATTTTAATCTCTTACACTCATGAACTGAATCTACAATGAAAATGAGTTTTAAAAAGAGAAGAAAATACAACAACAGATTAAGGCCTCATACGTAAGAGAATAAGAAGATCCCATTCAGAGTAGGAAAAGCTAAAACTGGTGTCTTATGGCTAAGTCAAGATTAAAGGGAATTTAAACTCCATTATTTTCATTCACACTGCCCAAACAAATGCAGCCAGTTCAGTTTACAAACTGGTCAGTATGGATCACTAGTGTAATATACCTGAATACAGTGCAAAAGCTCACAATTGCAAAGGCACAATTACTGTATTAAGATGATTTATGAATTGCTAAGAATTGCTTTTAACACCATAAAAAAATAAATACAAAGGGAAATACAACTTGTATAGTACTGCTATTTACTTTAGATGTGTAATCAGGATGAAAATTAATCCAAACCTTGCACATTTTTCTGCTGCATTGGACTGTGTCAGATATATATGAAGAGGAAAAGTTCAAATTTATTTCCCATACATTCAATATTCCACTGCAGCTCCAATCCACTGTGCTCCTCCAGTTCCCCAGGCTTGACAGGGCCTTCTGCTGTGAACTTGTGCCGTCTTCTGTCAGCAGCCCAGCAATGGAGAAACACCTCAAAATCAGACAAGTTTTACAGAGCAGAAAACAGTTTAAGAGGAGAGAGGTGTGTTCAGATTTGATCCACAGGGAAAGCGTGTAAATTGCACAATGAGTTTTTGAGAACATCTGACTTTCACCTAAGGGGAAGAGAGTTTTTCTGCCTTGCTATGTGTGCAAATTCTGGAGTTAGGTAATAGTGGAGTTACTTCCACTTCAGTTTTTAACAGCTTTTGACAGTCTTTGAGAGCAGGAACTGAAAAGAAGTGGAAAATCCATCCAGTAAGGTTTTATAATTTTCTTGGACCAGATTTTGAAAAAATAATTCACATTTTTAATTTTTCTTTTATAAAAGGCATGAAAAATATCACTTATCACATGTAAGTAACCAGTCTTTACGTTAATAGCATTAAAAAAACCCCACTGAAAACAGAAAGTATAGTTCACACAATTGGTCCCCTGGTTATAAAGTATGCATGGCTGCAGGCAACCCTTTAAGCAAAGTCAGAGACGGTATTCAGGATAAAGTGTAAGGAGACAAACATCTAAAACACAGATGTTTTCAGGCCATCTGCTGGTGTCCTTTCATTCATTCCATGGTGAACACAAACCATCATCAAACTCTTTTTCGTTGCTTATGTGACATTGTTAGAGGAACCTACAATGGCTGTCAAATTTAAATGTCAGTTCTCTTCCATGTCTGAGATCTCCTTGGCAATGCCTCAGGAAGGAGATCACTGCCACAGACAAGGGTATTTATTCAAAATAAAAGTAATTAATTCAATTCAAATGTTTGTCTTTACAGTAAGAGTTCAGAAGGAATCTAAAGAAATCACAAGTACATCTCACCATTTCTAACACTGTCAATTACACAATTAAATACAACATATGAATTTTGTAACCTCTCAGTAAAATGACCAGGTATTTAAAAAAAAAAACAACAACCCAACCAACAAACCAAGGAAAAAAACCACTCTAAAACACACATCAAATGCATAAACAAATTAAAAAGACAGTCAACACAGGGTCTCAACCAATGGAAGCATTTTTAAACTTTGTATATATGAAAACATCAACAGTGCCCTCAGTTACACAAGTATACTCCAGATTTAATAATTAAAAAAATATATTTAGGTCTTCCTCTTACAAGAGGACACAGAAATTTGACTCAAGTCCAAGTCCTGCCTGCATAGGATGACTTTTCGGTTAAGTTCTCCATCACAGACTTTTGGACCATGGTCACTAAACAACTCAGGGGATCCTACTGATTTTTTGGGTAATACATCATTGTCCATGTGACATATGTCACCTTTGTTTCAAATACAGAGAAAAAAATTCTCACATTATCTTCAGTGACAATGTTACAGATACATTCATCTTTTGTGCTTCTTGATAGAGCAAAAACTTCTGTTTTCCCTTAATCAATTCAACTGCCTCAGCATTTTCAGAAAAGCACTTTATCAGTAACTTCAAGAATGGCTTTGAACCCAAAAATATTTTGAACTCTTCATCTGGGTCAAGAGACAGGAGAATACGTAACAGAAGTTTGCAATCCGACTTACTTCAAAAACCCAGCATGATGGAAAGAGTTGCCTCATTTCCTCATCACCTGTGACTGACAGGTAGCGGCTCACTGCAGAATGTCCCATTTTCCCGAACACAGAGCCCTGCTGAAGTGGGTGCTCGGCCCTTCCTCGGGAAGCCGCGCGTGTCCGAGCACAGCGAGCTGGCACCTGGAGCCCTCAGAGAGTCCCTGTAACACAGGAGTGTCGGGCTGAGCCTGGCTGGCAAAGGACAAGAATCAGACATGCAGATTTCCTCCCAGATGAAGTCATGTGCTGTAACGTAAATGTGCCTCCTCCCAGTCAGCTTCACAGTGACAGAAGAGGTCCTCGAAAGCTCCTCCTGTGTTTGTTAGTTACTGAAAGAAAAGAATGCTGGCAGAGCCATTTTTGTCTTCAAATGTACAGAAACAGTAAATTTTCAACCAACCCATTTCATAGCACACTATCACCATCAGCCTCTTTTTCTTCACCACTGTATTTTATTTAAAATTACTTAGTTTTCAGAGCAACCAAACCAATTAACTCTCTCTTAGAAAGAAGTATGTTACAGCTAAGCAGATTTTCAAGCAGTTGACACTTACTGGTCATTTGTATACCCCAGAATTTATTTGTATCCCATCTCTACAGAAGGATTTACTCGAAAGGCAATCTAAAAGATTTGGCTGTGGTCACAAGGAAATCAGTGGCAGTCAAGAACAGAGTAATCTAAAGAGCCCTTGATCAATTAAAAATACGAAGTTTAGACATAAAAATACAAAATTTGGAATGTTGTACTGCCACAGCTCTTTCATAAATTTAACACTTTTGATTCCAGAAAAGAAAGTTTACAAAATAAAAAGTAACACTGAGGCTTTAAGATGGCTCAGATTATTTGAGAACAGTAGGAAACTACAAACTTTAGAATAAACCCAAAGGACTTAATCTAAAAGCACCACTGTCAGAAATGTGGCATTTGGAAAAGCCATGGTTCAGTGCAAATACTGATCAGAAATGCAAAGATAAGGACTCCAACCAACAGATAGTACTGTCTTGTTAGTGCCTGCTTCTGCTACCAGCTACACTAAAAAGGAACCTTCTCATTTTATATTATGTTTCCTCTTTAAAAGTATTCATCTAAAACATAAATTTTGGACAAAAACAGACCTAAAAGCCTGCTTACATTGCTACTTTTTGAGAAAAGCAAAACACCTAATAACTGTTTTTTCAATTAAACCTGTATCACAAAATCAAAACAGATAAATAGTGTAGCCTTTTATTTTTTTTAACTACACATGGGATTTCAGACCACTTCTTTCATATTATGCAAATGGGAAGTTTTCCTACTGTACACATTATATAAAGTGAGAGAGGCAAACATGACTTCCCTACCTAAAAGAAGCTGCTCTTCACAGACATGGCAAGCCAGTTCACAGCCAGTTCCACACAAACACAGCCATAGGTAAACACAGTAGTTTGAATTCAACTCCAGTGAGTAGCTAACATGTAAACAGAACCTTCTGAATCAAAACTAGCTTTAAAACAAACTCCAAAATCCCAAACAAAAAAACCCACAATACATGGTTTCATGTCATGCCTAAAGCTGTATCTTTGATAGATTCATCTTGCTACATAAAGAAAAAACCAGAAAAGCTGGAATGTGGTAAATGCAGAATTCTGCATGTCTGATTTCTAGTGCCAAGAATTCATTACAGCCTGAAATCATTATGAGTAATGGTAAATGGCAGTAGGAGAAATATTAAAGTTCCTTTAATATTTCACTACATTGCCATTTGGAAGGAATTAGTGTTGAAATGGTGTCCCAGAACTATGTGTACGTTAACTTCATATAAAAACTCACCACATTTACAACCATATTTCAATTTAATTATCGTACACAGGTTAACAAAAACACTGGATTTAACAAAAACAATATTCAGAATGGTACAACACGTGTTCATCTTCTCCAGGAAATAATATTACAAGTGATCATCTTAGGACAATTTAGCCACACTAGCGACAGTTCTGTTAAAATGCAACTGTGGTCTACTAAGCCACTTATTTTAGCACTACAGAGTATTTGAAGTTAAGAGTCCTACGGTCAAGGCTTAAAAGTCATTTAAGATTCAAACCTCAAAATGTCTTACAGTCAAAATGACAGTATTTTTAAAAAACCACAACAAAATAACCCCAAAACAATTAATTAAAAGGCTTCTGTATTTAGTTTTATTCTCTTCATGGCATTCTCTATTCATATAGTTGCTTGTATCATTGGTAATAGGGTCTGTATCTGGCTTGATCAGGGTGATGTGGTCCAGGAAGGGGGGCCTGAGCAGGAGGCCCTTGCATCCTTGGAGGTGGAGGCGGCCCCCTTGGAGCTGGCCATATCCCTGGACTCATTCCCCCAGGCTGTGTGAAAGGGGGACTAAGAGTTCCTTGATCTTCACTGAACTGTGGCAAAGAGTTGGGATTATAGTGATGGGGAGGGGGTGCATTTACATTTACAGGTGGGCCTCCATGCTGAGGAGGGGGAGGTCCCGGAGGAGGATGGTTCATGTAGGGTGGCATCTGGGCAATGATGTGTCCGGGCGGCGGAGTTATGGGCGGAGGGGCAGAGGTCATTGGTGGCGGAGGAGCCTGGCTGTACACCATGTGAGGGGTGCCTGCCGCCTGTGGAGGGTGCTGCAGAGGGTGGCTGATGGGCGGGGGCGGCGGCGGGGGCGGCGCATAGTGCTGCTGGGGAGGCATAATGTGATGAGGGTGTGACACCACTGGCTGACCCTGGTATTCAGGATGATGGTGAGCAGGTGCGGGTGCTGGTGGAGGCGGCTCTCGAGCACCTGAATTGGAGTCATCCTGAATGGGGACAGTTATTAAGTTGCTGTGTTTTCTCGTTGAGATGCGGAAGGTGTCCTGGCTGACTGGGCGGGGTGGCGGCGGAGCCATGGACATCTCTGCGGGAGGAGCACGGATATCCTCGTGGGGCTGGTTGTAGTGCTCGTGTGGCACATGCTGCAAAGGAGGCGGTGGCATCATGATGTGCTGCTTCGGCGGAATGTGGCTCAGGTGATGTTTCTCAGGGGGCATTATGAAACGCTCGGGAATTTCAGCCGGCGGTGGGGCAATAGGAGGATGTACGGGTTCAATGGGAGGACGAGTAACAGGCTTCCCAGCTCTCATGTGACGGTGGTTGATGTGAGCTTGTAAGTCCCTCTGTGACAGGTAAGTTCTCTTGCATCCTTGAACAATGCTACACATGAAGAGAGACCCTCGTACACACTGCTCAATTCGCTGCACAGGTTCGTTACAGCTACATCAAAAGAGAATATTGATTTATTGTCATCACAGAGAGCTCAACATACATTTTTCCTTGTAACATAATTAGCCAAATTAGAACTGACAATTTTGCCCCACTGCAGGAATGAAAGAAACTTTTCACTGATTTTGAAGTTTACCTAGTTTTTAAATCTCCAAATATAACTATGAAAGAACATCAAAATTTCATGAGGTAGAATTTTCTAAGTAGCATCTCTCTCTCACACAAATGCATTAAGACTTAACACGGGTCATTCTCACTAAGTAAATTAAACTGCTGTTTACTCCTTTTCAAATTAGAGCAATAACAGGTTACCTACCCAAAACCAACAAAGTAAACACTGATCTCTTACAATCCCAAAATAAGGAAGAGGAACTAGAAAGGACAGAGTACTGCCTCTGCTAAATGTACAAAGTAAGAGCTATGTTGATTTCAGTATCTGAAAGAAGACACTTAAGTTACTTTCTTACATTTCCTTGAAAAACAAATCTTGAAATAACTTACCCTGGACACATCTTGTCTCCCTTTTTCTCGTGTAGTATAGCACAGTCATAGCAGAAAACATGTTTGCAAGGTATCTAGAGATAAAAAATTGCTGTTAAGACATCGTGTATAAATATCTATGTCATCCTGCAGGATACAGCTCCTCCCTCCAGTGCACAGCTTATAATAATTACAGTAACTAAGTTACCTATGAGGTGAACAAGCATAGCAATGGTTAACAATTTACAGCATCTTTGCACAGAAACCTTCTAGAACAGTTTATGCTGAGTTTGAGTTTTTTGGAGTAGTACTGTTTGGGGTTAAGTGTTGCTAAAAAACACTTGCAGAAGTTTGAGTCTTGCACTAATACCAATACTGAACATTCACAGAAGCTGCATATGCGATCTGATTACACTTGTCTTGCTGGCCAGGAAGGAAAGTTTTAAAAGCATTAACTGTCAGTAAGTCAGATGCTGAAGCCTGTTACATCACACTTAGAAGTCTAAATTAATCTCAGGGATTTTTAAAGGTACATTAAAGTGAACAGTGTCTTCTATCTTCACTGCAAATCTTCAATTGAGAAAAAAAGCTTATTTTGAAATCTAAGTGGTATAAGGTCAAAACCCCAGAAGTTGAAGGTTTTTTCCTTTGTGACAGTGTTCTGTTGGGTTTTCTTTAACATTTTCAGACTTACTTGATTAAATCAGGGGGTAAAGCAAAATCAGCCAGACAGAAGGAACAAAAAAACTTGAGCAGTGAAGGCCTCCAGTTCCATCCTGGTACTATTCTGCTGTTTATTCAGATGCCTGTTGAAATCAGTAACCTCTAAAAGCCTCATACAGACACAGTAAAACCTAATTTTACCTAAAGGGGAACCATGGCTGCATCTTCCACTGGTAATTTCACTCACCATGCGTCCATACATTTTGATGGGCAATCCACACTTATCACAGAAATGGACTGGTGTATCATCCTTTTCCCCCAGCAAGTTTATCTGGTAGGACAGAGAAGGGGGTGAGAAAACAAACCCCAACATCACTAAAGCTTCTCACTTCAGTTATCATCAACATACCCATTATTTCTGAATTAGTTGAAAAGGAAACAAGACCACAAACAGAAGAAAGCAGAGGATGTATTTTCAGTCAGGCAAAAATAACTGAGAAACTTTTAATTGACAAAGTATCTATCATGACTACCTACAGCTTGCTATGAAACACAGGTAAAGACCCATTACTTACCTTATAGTCCCAAAAGATGGGTCCAGGAAATCTCCTTTGATTGGCAAACATTTCACCTCCTTTACATTCGTATCGCTCCTCTTTGTTATAATCAAATTCTTCTGTGGAAAGGAGAAAGAGAAGAAAGACACAAGCCAACCACAACACTTTCATAATTGACACCAGCTGCTATTAAGAGCTTGGGTCATTTACACTGAAATCATCAAATAATGCCACAGCACTTCCAATCTGCTGAGCCCATTCTACAGAAGGTAGAGCCAAAATAGCAAGACAGCCTGTTTTGGAAATGGGCACTACTGAAGCCCTACAGTGCAGCAGTACTTGGAGATTTGGAACTTGTTTTGCATTTGGACAGAACCCTGGACCCTTAAGTCTCTAAGACTGAATAAAGTCTCGAACAATGCTGCAGAATAATACAATTCCCTACTACAGGGAATTTATATTAATTTACCTTCATCACCAGCTTGTGTCTTCGAAGGCATCCTGTTCATATTTCTTGGAGTTCGAGGTGCAGGTTTGGTTTTATTGGTCTGTTTTGAAATAAGCTTTATAGGGATTCTTCTACGGACATCAAGACCACCCAATGATCCTGAACTATTTGTTCCTTGCAAATCATTGTCTGTGAAAGAAAATTTTTAAAAATTATTTAATTTTTCATTTATCTAATAGTCTCTAAAGAGGCTAAATATTAACAGAAATGTTTTATGAAAAATAATTTTTAAAGCCTGCTTAAGACTCATACAACATATCAAAATTTAATCACTAGAAAATAGGTGTCTTCACATACAATTTATTCCAGAAGTCAAGTCACAAAACTGTATTGGGAACAGCCATGATTTTAGGAAATATACTTTAAAAATAAAGCTATTTAAATAACTTAGTTAGTCACTTATTTCTTCACAACAGAAACATTAATCATATAGCTCTTCTCACAGTGTGAAGAGCACTGAAGAGTCAATTCTTTGTACAACCTTGACTACACAGAATTTCTTATGTGAAAAGATAATTTTTACAATTTATGTATATTGTTTATTAAAGTAGGAAGGAAACTAGCTTATATATAAACTCAACATCTTGGCGTATTACTTAGAAGTTTATAATAAAGTATCACAAAAATATTGGTACTTAGGAATATGTAGCTGTATCCTTCCTAAACTGAAAATTATTGTTTCCAGCTACATACAGAACTCTCCTTAACCAGATTTAAATCTAAGTACCAGGGTGAACAAAGCAAGAAATAGCCTGACACATGCATCAGCAGATATAGGCTTCAAGAGATAACCCAGACCAGGTAATGCAACAAGCAACACCAATGAAGGTTCATCCTTCACCAATGAAGGGAGGTGTAACTCCCTCAGCCTCCAGCAAGTTTATCTGAAACCACCACACAGCATCTCATTCGTACAAAAATAAAGTTATGTCCTTCACAGATCTTCCCAGCTCACTTGGATTTTAACTGAAAATGCCATTCTGACAGGTGTTTCAAAGCAGGGCATGCTCAGCCTGGAAGGGGTGAGCCCCGAGCAGTTACGACACTCCAGCCCTGGAACGACTGCC
Organism: Corvus brachyrhynchos; assembly: GCF_000691975.1. NCBI lineage: Eukaryota > Metazoa > Chordata > Aves > Passeriformes > Corvidae > Corvus > Corvus brachyrhynchos. The sequence continues at coordinate 3,664,989 of NW_008246057.1, read as the reverse complement.
AAGGCCCCAAAGGATTGCAGCACAGGAGCACCTAGACACTGAAATTAAGGCCCATTAGTGTAGTTATGCACAATGCCTCACCAACTACTGTCCCTTAAAGTCTATAACCACCACACACAATGCAACAAGTAAAAAGAAAAACAAGAAAAAATGGGATTGCTCTCAGTTTTACAGCACCTACCACCAAAGCTAGGAAATGTGTCGGTTTCAAACTGGGACTGTGCTCTGACAGTCCTGTACCTCCAAATCTAAAGCCCTCTATTTCCTCAGATAGATCAAACTCTTCTTAGCACTGTGGTTGACAGTTTCACTCTAAAAGGCAATGTGCAAAAAGGCAAAAGCAATAAAGCTTGCTTTTACTTCTGGTCATTTGTTATTTCCTTTGGCTGTCCAGATGAACCTGCAAACACTCAACTATGTCACCAGGCTTCCCCAGGAAGTGCTGGACCAACACATCAAAGGTAAAGCTGTCTGTTTTCCACATGTTGGGAAATTCTGTTTTCTACCAGAATACACAAAACCACAGCACCATAAACCACAAACAGTCTCTGCAGCAACTCAGTCCATTTGCAAACAGGGATAACTAAAATTTAAAAAATCAAAAACTTGTGTATTATTTAGTCCGCTGAACTGCCAATAGGTGCTGTAGCTTTTCCTCCTTATAGCCTTGCAAGCCAGGAATATTTACATGAGTTAGCTGCTCAACTAACCCTAACTAGCAAGTTTATTAGTCATTCATGTTTCAAAGAAGGATAATAAATTCCAGTCTGCCTGAGCATAACTTGCAGGATTATGTCCAGAAAAAACTACAACAAACATACCAAACTTGTTAAGACTACTTAGAGAAGCTCTAATTAGAGGTGATGCAACCTACTGAAATGTCACCTTCATCAACCTAAGTTGTATTTTTGCATTTCAAGCTTTATTAAAATTCACAAATAGCGCTCAAATACTTTAAACAGATAGAGTCATAACGCAATCTTTTCTAAGGGAAAGGGAAAAAACCTCCAAAACCACCCAAACAAAAAGCCCACGTTCATTCACTGCACTACGCCAGCGCATTAACTAGCAAAGGATCACAGCTACTCCAGCGCGCTCACCGGTGAACGACCACATTTAAACAACGAAACCAAATTTAAGCACACGAGGAAGTTTCCTCCCGGGCTACAGCTACGGAATCAGGAAACACATTACGGGCACCGATG
>NW_008246057.1:3658056-3663037 GCF_000691975.1 Corvus brachyrhynchos | reverse complement strand
CGTGATCCTGGTTTTTGGGGGGGAAGGATGAAGTGAAAACATGAGAGAGGTCTCAGTTCAGGAGCCACGGAGGCCCCGTCCGGCCGCCTGTGCAGTGCCGCCTTCAGACACACTGGGAAGACGTGACGCCGCATCGCGGTCTCGGCTGCTGATCGTCAGCCTGAAGTTTTAGCATGGAAATGGCAGATGCCTGACACGCTGTAGAAGTGATGGAACAGCGAATCTCCAGAGCACTCAGAAGCTTCACAGCAATAGAGCTCAATAGCTCAGGAGAGGATTCAATGTTACATTTAGCATTTTGTAATTGCTGTGTAATTCAGTGGGATGCTGAGTGTTTCTATAGCACTGAAGAAAGGAAAGAAAGAAAAATACAACGAAGTCGTAGGTTTTAAGTAGAAAATGGCCTTGAGCAGTCCTTCCACAACCCTGAAGTAGGGGTAACTACTCCATGCAGATTGGTGATTGTCTCACTAAAAGCCTCCTGGAGTGGGATTTTGTGCCCCTACGGACAATGTCTATCTTTGTAGCCTTAACATTTAAAAGCTGCCGTTTAAGTCTAACATTCCTTGTCTTATCCGCACAAGGCAGAGAGAACAGGTTTTCCCTTTTGTCTTTGCTGATCCTCAAAACACACCCAAGGGAAGCATGACACTGATCCTTTATAATATGCTTTATCTCCCCATAATAAGAATTCACAAAGAAAAGACTTAAACCCAAAACCAAACATGAAACTCCCAAATACACAGATGTAAGGAGCATGTTTTCAGCAGGCACAACTTTATTTTCTAGGTAATGGGTACAATTACTTTTCAAATGCAGCTTTTTAAAAGTGTAAAAAACCTTAAAATACATCTCCAAGTTTAATATCTGACATGCAAAGACAGAACAGTAATACTCAAAATGCATACAAAAATATCACTTCTTCATCCTACTGGAAAAAGATGAGCACACCTAGTTACACTACTTATAGGATATTTGAATTAGTAAAAAACTAGAGAATTTTAGCTTCAATCTAAAATCCATTATTTTGGTATCCTTAATTTTGATGGATACATAGAAAATGAAGCACATATCCACTGAGAAAGGTATTTTAATACATTTTGCATATTATCTCTTACCCTTCTATGCCACAGTAGGTTTTGAGAGAAATGCTGTTTTTCAGAAAAAGTTTAATATTTTGTGCCTGTTAAATTAAGAACAACCATGCCTGGAAGAAATACGCAGGCTGTGAGAATAAGTGCATTTTATCATGTTTTATCACAATTAATCCCAGATCAGGTGTCGTATTTGGAAAGGAACTGGAAGACTGTTGAGTATTTAAATGCTTTTTAAATACCTGTACAGAAAAGAACTAGAGAAAGTTCAGAAAATAATGTAAGGGCACTTCTCTGTCAAGTAAGAATCTGTACTCAAACTTCACAGTGCAAATGTTGTCTTGAGGAAAAAAATAATTCACTGCTACCACTTTTTTACCATCTTTTCCATAGAATGTGTCCCACATAACAATTAGCTGAAAGCTCACTTACCAGGTAGAGTATTTTACCTTTTACATAAAATGTACACCTGTTTTAGAAAAGCAATACAGCCTCTAAAAAATGTGTCACTGGCCTCGTGCACTGGCAACTGTTCCAGTAGTCAGATTAACAGGAGTTGGGGCCATGGCCTGATAGGGACTTCAGGCCAGTAAGGTGGGCTGAAGTGCCAACCTCCCATGAGAGACTGGCAAGGGGACAGAAGGAGGACAGGTAGAGTTAAAAGCATGAATTGTCAAATCACAGCCTGGGCTGAAGCATTCATGTCAATAAATTAATGGTTCCATCTGAAGAGGCACAGAGGGGTCTGATTTGCCTCTTGAACACTTGCCTCATTCTCAGCTGGTGGAGATGCCCGTCCCACAGACAAATGGCCCATACCCATTGTGAATACAATCCTGCTGTTTGCTGGCTTGGACTGGAGCATCGAACATAACCTAAGTTCAAGTGTCTGAAGTGAGAAGCTTCAATGACTTGTGAAGGCTGAAGTCTGTGACTTAACTAGAGAATACAGATGACAGTTTGGTGCTGTTACCTATTATGTAAGATACTGTCCCACTGACTGAAGTTTATAGGATTTTTTTTTTCACTGATTTTGACACAGTTCTCTCAGGTGCTTAGGCCAGAATAATTCACTTAATGCTTAGCTTTTCCACTAGTGTTACCTGCAGCAGAAATCTCTGTGCAGTGTGATGTTGGCAAATTTCTCTGATGTAATCAAATAAGGAGAATTAAATATACTAAAGCTAATTATTCCACACTGTTAAACCTAAAGTCATTTTATACCTGGACATTTCTTAGACTTTAATTTTTATCTGTTTCCTCACCATAGAGGTTGTTTTCCCATTTAAAAAATAATGTAGTGCTAAAAAATTTAAGGTAGCAGTCTGTTTTCTGTCAAAATACATTTCTTCTTCATGAAAATTAAGAACATTAGTTCAAGATTAAAGTTTTGCTGGTCAAATCTTTATCTTTTGTAAATTATTGCACTTGTGCATTATGAACTTTCAAATGTAAAAGAACAGCAGCAGTTTGATGTAGAATATTAAAAGAAAAAATCTCTATAAAAATATAACTATTCATTAAACAAAAAATACACCTATATTCCATTTAAAAAACCCACAAACCTCAATACTAGGTCATATTCTGACTTTCTTGCTTGCGCTTGATATCATCCTGTTTTACAGATTCCATTAAGTACCCAGGGACTAAGGTTCTCCTTAATTTATGTCACGATCTGCCTCTTGATGGAGATTATGTAACCTAGCCAAAATAATCTTCTGTCTGTCCTTCATTTAAGAGACGATCATTAATAGTAGTGCAAGACTTGCTACAATGGGATTAATACAGAACTAATGAACCCATATCCAAGGGTCTTTAGAAACTTTTCCTATTTGAAGTATTACAGCAGTTCAGTGCTGTTTCCTGTTCACATGACAGTTTCACCTGTCACCTGTTTCAGCAATCAAACTACCTGCAGCAATTTAAGGAACTGCTTGAAAAAAATGATCATGATACATTTTTCAAGGCTTGTCAGCATCTATTCTCACACTAATGTTCAAAGCCTTGGCCACCTAGAACTCCTGCCCTTTCACTAGGCATTGTACAAATACTGAACAAAAGGCTTGCCATCCAGAGATTTTGGTCTCTTCCACTCTCCAGGGAAGACCACAGAGCAGCTTTTCATCCTGTACACACTGATGAAAGTGTAGTGCTACTTCTGCCTGACTAGTCCCAAAACTGAGTACGTCTTGCACAATAGTCTTCCGATTTTCTTTTTTATTAATATGTACCATAGCAGAAAATGCTTGCAGAATCAAGGTCCAGAGTACTTCTGGGATAATGTTAGCTAAAATTTGGAGAGTTATAGAGATCTGTATCATTCAGACAAACAATCAAGGTTTTCTTCAAGTGCAAAGATTGGTTTCATAGCAGAAAATGCTGATATAGATAGTACTGGTGCGTGAATACTGCTGTGCGCTCACAGGCAGGACAGTACCAGCAGTCCTTCAGGAAGCAAGTCGGCGCATAGCCTAGACAAATGGGTTTTGAAAGGTGGAGAGAAACAGGCCATGGTTAGTTCTGAGTATACACCATCTGGGAAAATTACATGTTTGTGTAAACTAAAAACTCAGTGAAAGTATAAAGAAAGTAACTTCTGTAACGTGCAGATTGTGCAAGAAGGTGTCTGCTGTGTAAAAACAAGGATGAAAAGGGGAGGTTGACCATCATTTTGGACTCTGGTGCCTCAAGCCTTACCAATCTTCTTTTAGGCACCCATCTTGTGTTTAGATCTATTTATAAGCCTGTGTAAGGCAAAAGTAGTCCTAAAGCAAGAGAGATGAGGAGATACTTAAGCAGATACAATCTACTACCATCTCAAGAAAAATGTGACTTCTTCGACTTAGTACTGACATTTGGTATCCAGAAACAGTATTTATTTATGGAGAAGGTACCTGTTGAGGGTACTCTCACAGCATGACTCAAGGCTACAGGCAGAGGGATAGACACATTCAGTTCTAAAGTGCATACCTCTTCCTGCACATCAAGTTCATCATCAGGCCGGCTTGCTTCTGTGAACTCTATGGGTTCTTTAGACTCCTGCATGAGTGAAATCTTGGTAGAAAGGAATTAAGAAACATTATGAGTTACATGTTGTCCATATCACTGAAACTGATTTTTTTTTACTCTGAAGTACCTTAAAATAATTTCTACAACTTACAAGAGTCTGGTTTTTACTGTTCCTTGACAAAGATGATGATTTAGTTCAGTTGAGAGGAACTTAAAAATTGCAGAACTTTTGGGCCTGTCTCTGCTTACATGACTAGTTATGGCTTTGTAAATATAATAAAAACTCTAAACTTCTGTATAGCATTATAAAAATGTTAAGCTCTACTATAAAATATTAGTATGAAAGAGTTACAAAACATAAGGGTCCTATCCTAGTTATTTATCAGTAATATTAATTGCTATTTATTCATAATACTGTAACAGTGACTGCTAGGAAAGGAATTGTGGTGAAAAGAAAGGAGGACATTATATGACCATTTTCCTAGTGAAGGCCCATATCTTTAAATGCTACAGAGCATTCTGGTTATCTGAAAAATACAGAGAATACAACAAGGAAATGCACAGAGAAGGGCAGTAGGAATGAACACTAGTGTGGAACAGCTTCTGTACGTATCTGCAACAAGTAGAATGAGATTATAGCTTTGATCAGAAGTCTATGGAGTGTTGGGAAAGGGAGCAAGGAATCATTATTCATTGCAGCTAACAATCCAGAAGTCCAGCAGGCTTAAACCAAGCAGGAAGTATTTGTCACATAATCTAAAATTAGAGAACCCATCTCCACAGGATAGTGTCACGGATTCCAAAAGGAGTATGACAGACACATCGAAGAAAACTCCATCTGTAACAATTAAATATAATGTTCCAAATGCAACCTCCTG
>NW_008246057.1:3644573-3658043 GCF_000691975.1 Corvus brachyrhynchos | reverse complement strand
CAGTCATCAGAAATTACAAATTGTGTCTTAGCATGAAGTGTTTTCCATATGTGCTGTTTCTCATGCTCTTTTCACTAACAAAGTCCTGGAGTTGACAGACGCTTCCTTTAATCTAGAAAAATACTCATGTGCTACAGAAGCTGCCTAATTTACTACACTCCCACTTTTTTTGTACTACAGTTCTAGGTCTAGTTTTCAAATGTGCCACTTCAAGAATGAGTGCTAGATGATAGAAGGAAGGGAAATGTACTGCTGGATATCTTTACCTTCTCAAATATGGGATCCTGGTTGTCACTGTATGTCATTTGATTCCTTATATAGAGCACAGCATCATGGACAGTCAAGAAAAATATGTCTTTTCTAACAGTGTCATCAAAGAAGGCACTCCGTTCCAGCTGAGATATAAGGTTATCTGAATAAAAGAAAGTCATAACAGGTTTATACAATATGAAGTAATTTAAGAAACAAATGTCAAAATACATAGTTGCAATTATCAGAAATCAAATATACAGCCAAATGAATCCATAAATTATAGTTTAGTCTTGAATTTTACTTTCCATATTTCCTTTACATCCCACCATTCTTTGTGTCCCAATGGAGTCAACAATGTTTACCAGTGTGACAATTCACGTATTTATTAGGGCACGTTACCACAGACACATCTAGAGATCCCTTCTCACCTTCATTTTATTCTTTGCATGACTGAAAGTAGAAATACTTGGATATTTACCTTGATATGAAGCAAAGTATACTCTCACATCAATTCTCTCAAACTCTTTAATTATCTAAAAAAAAAAAAAAAAGTTTGCAACAAGGACATCAATAAACAAAGTCTATAAGGAGAAAATACATATATGTGTGTATGTCTATGTAATGTATAGGCACATGCACTTCATTTTTTTCTGATTTTCTTTAATCCACATAGTACATTTTGTTTATTCATCAGAAATAAGGTACTGCTATACTTTGCTATACTTAAGGATCCAGTAGTTAAATACCTTGTTGCTGAAGTGGCCAATCTTCAGCTATGTAAGTGGAACTACCCATTTTACACACACAAGCACTGCTGCCAATTAAGGTTGTTGCTCTGTTCTCAAAATATGAATAATCATCTCTCCAAGCGAGACCACATGGGCCCGAGCAAGCTTCATTTCCCCCATGTATGTGTGATATGATACAATCATTCATTGGCCCATGCAGATTTTTTACACAGATTTTCCCCTCGTGTAGTGCATCAGATGGACCTGTTCTTGGATGAAAAAGCTACACATGGAGAGTCATGTCAACGGACCCCATATTCCCACATAACTAGTCAGGAGGCTGAAGTAAGGCAAACACTGCTCCTGTATTTCACTTAGTTAAAAGGCAGAAGACTGGAATCCACCCCTGGCTCCCTGGTGGCAGGCAAGCCTCCTAGTGTTTTCAGAGGTGATTACTAATTCCATTCCCTTCTGTTAATTGATAAACTAGAGTCACGGTAAAGATCTGGTTTTATAGATAGGCTGAGTAGTCCCAACTGCAAAATTACATCAGTGAAAGCATCAATCTGAACATACAAAATATCAGAAAATACTAAAGACTGAACAATCTGGTCCTACACACTTGCAACTGGGCACCAAAAAATAAGGGAAATACTTGGCCTTAATCTTTACACCTCATTTCCCTCTTCCTAAACCAGGAATCTCCTTATTATGTACTGTGAGTTTGAAGATTAATTAATGAATGTTGATGAAGCGCTTATATTAACCACTATAAAGAAATGAATCATTCTTCTTTCATAATTAAAATAGTATGGAATGAACAAATAAATCTTGTGGCTAAAGACTGAACAAGGATGGTAAAATGAAATTTTTACTACCTCTGTATTGAGTGAGCATCATCCTGTGCCCAGATTAAAGCAGGAGGCATGTGGAAAGAAAATATATAACTAAATTTTTCATAACATATGCTTACAAGAGGACCACATTCTTCAGTTAAATTTTTTGAGTACTTGACTATGCAAGTTTCATATTGTTCTTTTAATGCATTTTTTCCCACTTAAAAGACACACACCACCAATATTCTACTTTTTGCTGTATACATTTTGATGATATTTTTCAACAACAGACTTTCTAAAACTCAGAAATTAACTTCAGCTAACAGCTCTTGATTTGCATACTGCTGACTAGTTTCATTTTCATAGAACATCAGAAAAAAATGCCCTTACCGTTTTTATTGATCTCACAGCTACAATATCCAAGAAGGTTACTGCTCCAAAATCAAGAATGAGACTGTGAATGGGCACCTTGGGGATGTTCACTTTGACTGGGAGTTCTGAATTCCAGTCCACCTGGATCTCTACTTCTTTGGTGGGAACTTCAAGATCCTGGTTGTCTTCAGGTTCCTCATCAGTCTCAAAAGCTTCATTATTAATACCAGGCTCACTGATGATGCCATTCTAATGTGTAGATAATACATGGAATACAGAATTTAATCATGGGGCAAGTTTTGGAGTTACAGAAAATACTTCCCTGTGGTACCTTCTGAAGGTTGAAGGAATTGACAGGACAGACACTTGTGACCGGTATCCCCAGCTCCCAATCCTGGTACTGTAGTTAGCATAACTAATGCCATTTTATAAGGCAAGAAGCCATTCTCTATGGCCAAGCAAGTCATGTATTTGTTCCCTTTTCCCTCATTCTCAGGCCCTGAAGGTCCTGTGAACCAATTAAACAAATCAAACATATTTCTTCTTCCTCTCCCTACCAGCGTCAAGATTCCTGGGCACCAGGCTAATCTCTTCCTTCCTTGCTGAAGGTCCCAGGCACGTGGGCAACCAGGTGTAGTTGGTAACCCCATCAGAGAAAAGTGAAGCCTAACAGTGCACAGAGCACTGCCCATGACAAGTCCTGTGTGGGAAATTTGGACCAAAACTGCTGCTGACAGTGAGACCTGTGACACTCCCAGGGGTCAGGGATGCCTCCACTGTCCTCTGTTTTCTCTAAGGTGACTCATCTTCTTTCATGTCATTTTTGAATCTAGATTATGATTGTTATATTGATACATTAAACCATGTATTAAGATCTGACCTGATCTGCAGATGTTCCAGGTAATAAGAAACTCTAAGTCAGGATCTAGGTGATTAAAACTGTAAGTTAAGTTGTGTTATAAATTTTGTATTATGCTACTTATAAACTGTACTACCATGTAGTAAGTCACACTTTTCATCTCTATTTTAAAGATGAATACAGAGTAATTCATATTTAAGCCTTAACTAAAAAGCTCCAACAGTAATCCTTTGTGAAAAAATAGAAATTAATAATTTTTAGAAGGCCTACCTTAGTAGCTTTTAATTTTCCCTTCTTGATTAGCTTTTGTATTTTCCTCAGTGCTTTGAGTCTCTTATTATATACCTTGACTGCATCAAATCCCACCTACAGAAAAAGGACCAAAATTATTTAACTTAACCTAGACATAATTATGAGGAAATCTCAAGGATAGTTAAGAAGCTTCCAAACCCATCACATATCACTTACCGTGGATTTGAGGCTGCTTTTCAGTCCATCAATGTTAGCATAAAAAATTGGACTTGAAAACTTGAGAATCTTCACACCTTCTGGTTCTATAACCTATTGCCAAAGAGTATAAGGTTATACAGCAACAGTCATATTTCGACTAGTAAGAAGCAGTTTCACTGTTTCAACTACATAGCTAATTAAAAAAAAAAAGCATGTATTTGTTGATGATTGAGGGGATTCCATTTTTAGAAGCTTACAGCCCCAGCATGCAAGATGGTGCAACCAACTGGATGAAGATGCTGAAATTTGTTATCTTTGCAGACCCCACTTCCAAATTCAAGTTGTGTACAATATGCAAGGCACAACCTTTTCTCACACTGACTTCTAGACTGAAGGGAAAAAACTCAGCAATCACTTACATTTTTGTAGTCCTTGACCTTCTTGTAGATGTCTGTGCCAGGAATGTTTCCAAAGCCTCCCCATGAAGGACTAACAGAAACAAAAAGACAGTGAAGGTAAATGTCATACATGGCACTCATGGAATTGAAGGCCTTGCTGCACATACAAAGTGTTTTTGACTCCTGTAGTTTGTTTTCTAATGCCAAGCTAACAGACTTGCAAAAGTATTGAAGCTATTTTGCATCACTTTAGTGAACGGGCCTTTATAAAAACAAGGTATTTTGGTCTCAGCCTACTTAATCCACCATTTTGATTTAAGAGCTGAGTGAACAACTTGTTCAATTGGTTTCCCGAACCAGAAGAATATTTTAAAAGCAGATTAGTTTGCTTTGAATTAAAAAACCCATTTTTTTTCTCTGAAAAAAAATCGATGGTTTTTAAATTTCAAATCAACTGAAATACATTTACATTATTGTCAGATTATGTCAATCTTTTTGTCCAACTTTTAAAATTTTTATTTCAGTCAATAACAAAACCAAAATGTTTTGCAGTTTCCAGATACATATTTAACAGTTGAAGCAAATTGTTTTCAAGTTTTTAAGGGCTCATCTCCCCTTTATATTTTGGTAACATTATCTGAGTTGAACTTGGGAATGTTTTTTTGAGGGTCTTCTAACTCCATTTTTTGTATACTATTCTGTAACAACTTCTGCAAGGCTTTATTTTTATGCATTTGCTGATGGTGAAACTATCCTTTGGTAATGCTAGTTACATTACTCTCTGGACTCCAAGCTGAAAGAGAGGAGTTACGTTGTATTTTCAGATGAAAGATCAGTGAAAAATAACAAGATGACCAAATAACATTCTTCAAATCCACCTTTTCTCACCATTCCACTACCATATATTCTATAAGCAGCAACAAATCAGCCAGAAGCACAAATTTTTTCTTATTCTTGTGCTTTCACTTGCTCTTCTTTTGCAGCCATACAATCAGTCTTGTATAAGCAGTAAGTGAAAAGGTTATTGGCACGTGCAGCATACTGTAGTAGTATTACCAGCTAAGAGTTACTATAATGATCAGCTAATTACACAAGCCATACATCTGTTTCGATTTGATCTAGAATGCTCCTATCCCTTTCCAGAACTCAGCTATGTGTATGCATAGAAAACATATGGCTAAGTACCACCAGAGTGGCCAGCATGATATAAAATACTGATAAAATAATGCAGCTTCTCTTTTATCAGTGTAATTAAATGATAGCACACAAAGAGTGACTTGTTCTAAAAAAACTGGCTTTTTCATTTCAAAATTTTTGTAACACAAGCAAATATTCTGCCACAAATCATCTTACTTTTCAGCTTATTATCTTCCTTTTTCATAATATAAAACTAAGAATTATTTCTGATACTGTATTACTTACAACTGAACTCTCAGCACAACTGTCAGCAATCCAAACAAAAGGCCAGCAAGTAATCCCAAATCAAGTCCCAGAATGATGGATGCTATACATGTAAAAACCCAGATCATCTGGAGAAGAAATAACAAATGTAAAGTGTTTTAGTTTTAACATATGACTCCTGGTCATGCTAAAGAAACACTAGACCAGATAACCTGAGTAGCAGATTTTAACTTTGGAACTGATTGTAGCACACTAGTAATTAGCTGACTTCCACACAAAAGTCTTCTTTTTCCTCCAAGATGCTTTCATCCATCATTATCTTATTAGGCATAGTTAGCTTTTTAGGAAAGAACAGGTTTTCAACATAACAATATTTTTTAAGGATCTGACTCCTTTGGTAAAATTAAAGGAGATATAGTTAAATGTTGCATTTACTTGTTTCTGATGATGGCAATCTTTGTTAATCTTTCTTAAAAATTGGTAAGAAATTTATTTTACCAAGATGTAAAATACTGTAAGGTGCCCTCCCATGCAGACACACAGGGAAGGAAGGGGATTCCTTAGTGATATTTAAGAGAACTGTTGCAAAGAGGTACTTCGTATTAACAGGTTGATGGGACTTCTCTAAGATCTCCACTGAATATTCAGGCAGAACAGTTGAAGTGCACTCCTCAGTTCTTTCCTACATCACTGCCCAGGCAGAACATGCAGCAGACTCAATTTTTTAAAAAGCTGAGTGCTTGCACTTCTCACTGAAGTCAGTGGGATCTTATGCCTGTAAACCAGTAAATGATTGACTAAAATGTCTGAGATCTGTCTAAGACAGGTACTGCCCAATAACACTAACTGTAAAATCTAAGCACAGTAAGGACTGCATGGAAAAAATGTCTTCCATGCAATCTTTTCCTTCTCTAAGAGCTGCAATCAAAGTCTGTTCCACAGAATACACACTGGGAGATGTGAGCAAGTACCCTGAGATATGGTTATAGTGATTCATAAGAGAAGTCTGTTCATACATCCCTTAGCATGCCAAATGAATCCACATTCTAGCTTGGATTAGTCTTGCTACATGAAAATGTGAAAACATATTTTCTGAGGACTATCTGAGATTATTCAGACAAATGGTATGTTCATGCGGTAACAACATAAATGTATGTACATGAATTAAGGAAAGGTCAGCTTTTCTGACTCATTTAAACAGTGCAAAAGATAAAATCAGAATGGTAAAGGTGGCAACAGGCCATCCTTATTCTGCTTTTCAAACCATATCAACACAAGATTTCTGTAAGCTATGGAAATGGATATGAAGGAGTTATCACTGCACACAAATACCCTGACTGGTACCCTTACTGCAGAGTATAGGGAATAAAGAAAATTAGCAGAATACTGACCCTAAAAGGGGAATTTTTAACTGACCTCATGGCAAATGCATTTTGAGAATGCACATAAACATTTTCTGATGTTAACTCCTCAAAATCCTGTTTATGTAGGTAAGAGAAACTTGGTTGGCATTAAAAAGTAAAAAACCCCAAAACCAGACAAAAACATTCAGGAGGAAAAAAAATGAGGTTACTTACAGCATCCACTTTATTCTGCCTCCACAGACGGGGAACATCAAACACTTGCATGAACATCCCTTTCAAGTTAGCTATGACTACAGCTGCCAACACAGACTGTGAAGAAAAATGATGAAAAAGTGGTATTCAGAAGCAAAACTGCACATTAAGATAGTGCTCAACATTAAACATCACACTATAAACCACAGCCCTGTCTGGAATCAGTCACCACAGTTTAAAGAGAGATATTAATCTTGCCCATCATAGCTGAGCATTTGTATCTGATGTGGCTGTGCTGTAGAGGAAGAGTACAGTACCTTTTGTAAGGGCTCTAGCAATTTCCCCAGGGCAACAATAGAAATCAAAACGATCCCAGCTGAGATTATACCAGCAACCTGCAAAGAACAGCGTTTATAGGAAATGAACTTACTATCGTCTGTTTCCAGGATTACAAAGAAAAAGGTTTAAATAGTTGCACATTACATTTCTTTAGGAACAAGGAGACCTGCCAAAGTGTCATTGTGCTTAGGCGTATGTGGGCAACCATTATGCACTTCAGCTAACACACAGGGAACTCAATTAAGCAGGTAGTCTAAACAAACACAAGGTAGTAGCTCTTGGAGGGGTTATGTTACATATACAGATGAAGGGAGCAGTCTGTGAGTCAGCTGGAAAAGGAGCTGCTGGATAAGCTGTAGCTTTTCACTGTTAGAAACCGCACAACTATAGTATGGGAAAACAAAGTCGTTTACTCAACATGACAAAGATGGTCCATGGCTGATGGTGAATGGCAAATGGCAGAGCTGTTCAGGCAAACACATGAGAGCTTAAAGATACCATGGCAAGCTGGGAGAGATTTCCTCCCACATCCTACTGTGACAAGCTTAGTCCTTTAATTGGAAATGAAATTCTGGGGAACTTGAGTTAAAAGATTCTGACCCCTAAGGTAACTCATGCTATATAAAACTTGATTGCCCTCTTCTGGCAGAGCTACAAAAATGATTCACTACTAGAGCTGAGCTGCTAAGACACCTGTGGCTTTCCATGTGCCAGCAACACAATCATTTTAGGACTACTTTCATCCCACAGTGAAATCTGTGCACTACACAAAATTAAATTTACCTGTGCACAGTACTAGTAAGAAGAAGTCGTTACCTGAGTCTTTCCACCAGTACTTTCTTGGACTGCAGTCCGTGAAAGAGCAGTAGTTGCAACAAAACAAGAAAAGGCACCTGAAAAAATGTTGCTGAGCCCAAAGGCAATAAATTCCTGAAAGATACATGAATGATGCTGTAAATACAAGATGCCTGAAGACACTTTTTCAATGGAGAATGACAATAGCTTCTGCAGTAGCTGATAAAGTAGGCAGCACAATAATATTAGGAAGAGTACAAATGAGTAATAGCTGTTAAATGTTTACACAAATGCCTCTTGTGCCAGTGCAGCTACCTCTGTTTGGAAACCAACACAGAGGTTGGTATACTCCCCGTGACATGGACATGCTCATCTGAGTACAAAGGTGTTTAAAGCTTACTTCCATCAATGTTAGCACACCTAACATTTCTAAGAATTACACTGGAATAATTGCATCAAGAAATGGATACTAGAATAAATTTAACTCCCAGGTATCATCAGCTAAACAAATTATTCTGATCAGTACAATAGTCTGAGTTTAGGCAAGCCTTTAACTACACAAAACATTGTATTATTGGCAGAACTATTAAGGAACTTTGCAATAAAACACTGTTTCACTGAAAAGTTCTAAGAGTTTTTTTATCTAAGCATCCCAATGAACTCATGCTGAGTCTCAGGCAGCAGTCTCATAGATTTGCCCCAGGGTCACAGATGCTGGCACCTACTGATGCTGGTTGTTCTGCTCAAGTGACAAGGACCCTGGGAGCTTTATGTCCTGGGATCTGGGCCATTTCTCCACTGGGAAATAAAGAATTTGGGAGCTGTCTGCAACCAAACCCATATAATTGACAGAAGCATTGTTTTCACCAAGCTGATACAGGCACAGGAGCTTTTTACTCACTGCAAACTTTTAAAAATATAATTTAATATTTGATTTTGACTGTCTCCCTTCTTTTCTGCAAAATTAAATTTCCTGTAAGTTTTTAATGTAGCTCCAACTACAAGAGCAGGAAGTCATGTTCTTTAACAGAACAGACCTAAATAATTCATGCCTATTCCCATGTAACCACTGTGATCTGTGAGAAAATATTGGACATATGGTTCCTAGTGTTCTTAGGTGTTAATAATCTGGATCTACTAAGACAATATAGACACTGGTAGATAACAGTATCATCCCATCCTTCAAAATTATTTTACTAACTGCTTTTATGATGTTATTTTAACTTCTCCAGATGAAGTAAACTATTTGCCCATCATTTTGGGCTCCATTTAACCTTTCACTACATGTAAAATTCATAACATTGTACTGAAAGGAAGGCACTTTGCTTTTATAAACTAATTCTTCTACTACAATATTTAATCAGTATCTTTGAAGCACACCACTGCTGGCAGAACAACATATTCAACAACAGAACAGCATAAACAGCACTTCTAGGATTATGTTTTCTTCTTTCAGATTTATTAAACTGAAAGTTGGTGCATTTTGGTCAACTTTAAGACCAAGTGTTACCAGATTTGGCCTTTCAGGATTGTAAACTGATAAACAGAAGCGTAATTTTCTTATATACGGCAAAACAGTGTTTCCAAAGTCAAACCTTATGTAATCCATTAGTACTGAAATAAAGGACTCATTAAACAAAGTACTCGTCTTATCTACTTGCTGTAGTGAGGCCGTTTTTTAATATGCTCAAAAGATCAAATGAAAAATTAGCATAGATGCAGGACAAGGAAGCTTTCTGACATTTTAATTCCACACCACGGGCAAGCAACATAACACCCGGTGAAGACATTGAACAAATGCAGGAATCCTGTAAGAGCTTGTGATGCACAGCTCATGTCACATTCTAGCTATGTGCCCCTAGAAACCAGTGCTTACAGCAGTTCAGCCATTTAGTGCACACAGCTACTCCAGCACGTTCCTATGCTGGTAGGCATTAACTTCTGTGAAACTGCAGGACTGATCTATTAGCTTACAAGTGCAGTTGTATTGATGTAACTAGTGTCATGCTGAGAAGTACAATAGTTTATTAACTGTACAGTTCAACCGATTCAAATCCTGCATGAAGACTAAGCCTAAATAAAGCTGTCCAGAGCAACTTCTTAGCTTGACATTGCCTTCACCTGCCCAAGCAACACACCTCAAAATATGCCTTAGAAGTGGAAATGGAAAGTAGGTTGCTAAAGCTGGCCATGTCAACTTGAAATCACCAGATAATTCCCCTATACAGTGCCTAGCCCTTTCAGAGGTACTGCAGTCACTAAACCAATACAGAAGGAATGAGTTAATATGAAAAGCCCATACTGAAGATGGATCTGGCTCATCTCTATGTGGTCATTTCAGCTTTTTTTTTTTTTTTAAATAAGAGTTAAGAGTTGAAAAAACTTCTCCTGTCAGATTTCAGTGCGTGTCTGAAAAATGTGTGTGAATGGTGTTTCTTTCATTTGGCTCCATAAGTCAGCATGTTTTACATTCACTATGTTTATAAACTATTTTGGTGATACATACCTGGTTTCCATCAATAGCATAGTCATACTTGGTTGCATATACCTTCCCCACAGATACAGCAATAGCATAAGCAACAATAGCAATGGAAAAGGAGGCTGCTATCATCTGGGAAAACAGGCTGATGTTTGGAGGCTCAGGAGGCAAAAATCTAGCATTTAGAAAACATGTTAGTGTTACCAGCTTTGAATTCTGTTCTTACCAGAACTGTCAAGGAGTTTGAGGCAGAGGCATACAGGTTGCTTATAATATGAAGTGTAATGTTTCAAGTTAATAAAAAGGTGGAAACAGCCCATTGACATACAGAACACGCTTATCTAGCTCACCACAGCCCAAATCCTGATGCTATTAGTCAGCAACAAAGCTCCCATTGTTCTCAGCATGGCTGAGATTTGGCCTTATGATAGCAAAGTGAAAAACTACATTTTTTGAAGCATCGAATAAAGGATGTATTGAACAGTATGATGAATTACATAAATATGTTAATGACACTTCATACTATTGTTAACATACTTCTTCAGTAAGACCACAAAAGCATTTTGTCTCCTACTGTGTTTCCACAAATTTTAATTAATTAAGCCCTGAATACCAAATGGAATGTGAAGGTTACTACTGTGAAGTGCTCTGAATCTTTCAAGTGAAAGTCTCTACCAGTGTAATCCACAACATCCTTGCTCCTATGAGTATGGAAGTGACAAGGTTGATTGGGATAACAGTAGCGGCATGGATATGAACCACAGTGGGATAACTCAGGATTACAGAAATTAAATCTATGCAGAATTTTGTTATTAAAAATATATATTTTTTTTTAACCATTTTCCATAGTCCTATAGTCACTTCATGAGCAGGAAGCAATTAATTTTCAGATGGACTTCATTAATTAGATAGACATTCCTAAGCCCATTTTACAGAAGAAGGAAAACTAGGCAACATATTTAGATGGTATAATTGATAGAGCCAGAAGTAAAACTCAGAAAATCTCCAGATCTGAGTTCTAAACTCAGGTTACAGCTCTCAATGTTTCTTTTATGCATTTTTTCTTACTACTGTCATTTTTAGCCAATTAAAATGATACCTTTTTCCCACAAAACAAAGACACTCACCCTCTTGGAATGCTCTTAACAATGCCTGCATTGTAATTTTTTTCCAAGTCGGCAGCATATGAAATGCCAGTGGCTACTATTGTCTGTAATAAAATAAAACAACAGTTTTAAGACTTAAAAAGAGTTCCTGTCTTCCTGTAGCTAGACCCATCTATTTTATCTGTTTTCAGCTTTTGTTATGCCCCTTTGCTTACCACAATAACTTCTATTGGTATAGGTATAGGTATCTTGTGTTTGAACCGATCATTTATTTCTTTAACTACCATGCAGACAAAAATGGTGAGGAGTCCAGCAATAAGATCTGCAATGTTGGTGGTACCAATTCTTTCAAATGTTTCAACAAGAGTCTGAAAAATAAAAGCGACGACATAAAACATGCCCATGTCCACTTGAAGGATGTGCAAATACTCATGAGATGATCCAGATGCATGGGGTTTTGGAGAACGCCAAGTAACTTCTTCATTCAGGCCTGGAGAAGCCTGAGGATAATGTATTGTCAAGGTGCTACAGAATCAGTAAAGGGATTTAATAGGGAATTTAATGGAAAAAGCATAACTGCAAGAATTGTCCACATAGGGGGCTTCTGCTTCCCGATTTTTAGGCAATTAATACTAAGTAAAAAGAGCTAACTCTCTACCTGTGTTTAACCTCTACCTGTATCAGAGCAAGGAAGGGAAGATCAGTAGCTTCTTCACTTTGACAAATAGCAAGGGAGGTCCTCATTTTTCTAAAGAGAGCTAGCAGACCCCAGTTCACTACATGCCTGGTACATGTGGTCTGTGCATTACATGCTTCCTATTTCCACTGCTGACATACAGAGAATGAGTGTGAAGACACAGGTCCTACCAGGCTGTGGAGAATCCTGCACTTCAGAAAAGCCTCAATCTACACTACATTAACCCTCCCAATAGAGTTCAGACCCAGACTGGAGCACTCACTGGGCTGCAATAGGCAGCTCCCTTCTCTACCCTTCCCGTGCCCTTCCTTGATCCTATTGTTTATTACAAGTAATTGTACAAGAAAACATGAAGGGATGATTACAGGAAAGTCACAAATAGTCCTCTGTCCTCCTTCCTAAGCATCAGGGTAGTTCTCACTTGCTTCCTATCTCCAAGAAAATGTAATTATCCCATGCATAGTGAAGCAGCTGTAACAGAACAGTTATCTGGTAGAAAAGGGGTTAGAAACAGACTTCTTGCATCCTGGTTAGTTCCCCCAGTAATGAGCTTTTGGTTTAAACATAAGAGAAGGTTTGCAGCAAGAGCACCACTCCCACCCTTCTGAACAGGCTTTGGTTTGGAAATACAACATCTAAGTGCTTAATCAGCTATGTTTGCTAAGTTAAAGAAGAAGCCTTCCTGAAACACTGAACCAGACGCCCTCCCTTGGTTGACTGAAGCCATTTCTTGCCCATTCTACTGCTCACCACGGATCCCATAAGAATGGCTGACCACCTCTTGCACTGCTTCACTTCACAGAGGAACAGTAACTTCCTGACTCTGATTGGGGATTCTGCTAATGTTGGATGCTTGGGGTTGCAGTTTGTTAAACAACACTACTGAAGCAAGTCCAAAACTTGATGAAGCAGACAAAGCAAATCACTGGTTGAACAGACCAGAAATAACAATTTCTTTGCTCTACATGCACCTGCAAACACATTGACCTGGCTCACCTGTAAGAACACAGAAGCTTTGAACTTTAACCTAAAAAGTCAGCATCCCATTCAGGCTTGCTGGTGCTGGAAGAACCATGTAGGTCCTTTTAAAAAGTGTATTATACTAAATGTACCATCCATTCAATAAACATAAAAAAGAGATTGAAAAAAATGCTGGAATAACAAGTCCATCACTCTGCCAGGTCTGCTGTAAGGTGTATTAT
>NW_008246057.1:3638338-3644514 GCF_000691975.1 Corvus brachyrhynchos | reverse complement strand
AAAGGCTTATAAGATAATACTTTTTTTACCCCCCCAAATAGTCCTCCTGATGTCTTTTTTAATTTTTACCTTGCTGTTTATAGTTATATTCATCCTATTATTGGCAATTTAGATGTCTGTTGTATTTTTTGCTAGTCTGGTTGCCAGAACTGGCATGTAAAATCTCCAAATACATTTTTTTTCCTAGAACAGCCTCTTTTAGAAAACCGCTGTTCTAATATGAAGTGCTATGGAAGATCTAAAATACTATGAGCCTGGATAGTTGGATAGTTTCATGCTGAAGTCAGTGACAAAACTCTGAATAATTTTCCTAGGAAAGGACACTATTCTGTAATACCAGACCTCTAAGAATTCAGTATTTCTGTAATGTAGCCAAAACATTTCTCCATTTGACCATTTTCTGTAAAATCAACAAATGGAGTTGTGATAGTAAAACTCAGCCTCACGTTTGCTGACCAATAGGTACCTGGCCAAAGAGTGGGAATCTGTATCCTTTAGGTATTCACATGCATGGCTACAATGTGAAATGGAGAACACTGCCCTTTACCAGAATGACCTGCTGGTTTAAGTGTAAAGAGCCTTGGGACTAGTCAGCTTTAGGAGATAACCTGACAGTGTTAATAAATGATCAAATGTCCTTCACAATAAGTGAGAAAGCAAGGGATGGGACAAATTGTAGTCTCCAGAAGTGAAGAACTGTTTTGCTGGATAATCACATTTAAACTTTATGTGAAAAAGTGCTCTCTCTGAAAAAGACTTCAAGATGGCAATTAGACTTTCTGTCTGGAGAACCCCAAAAGCAGCTACTTAGAGCCCCACAGCTATAAATAAACAGCTGCAGCTCTTCATTAAATTGAGAACTAAATGAATCCCCTATACTTACCACCATATATATGAACCACCCCAGTGTGAAATGGAAGCAGAAGATAAGCAATTATATGAAAATATCTGTCATAGAACCAAAGCAGATTAGAAGGGCATACTTACATATATTATGGAAAGGACACCATTATAATTTTTAGTTGAAACATTCAGAACTATTTTCAGTTGTGACACAAGCACTTGAAAAGCAGCTGCAGTTGTGAATCCTCCAACTAGTGGATCTGCAAGGTACCTCACAATGAAACCGATCTGGAGGACTCCAAATATAACCTGGAAAAATCATAAAGAATAACAGCTCATTAAATAACAAAAAGGTACACATTTATTTGGAGATTTCTTATGCTTTGTTTTTTCTCTTTGTTGATGCAGAGTCTTAGGACCTTATTTCCCCCATTTCAGCCTAGTGGAGCTTAGTACCATCCACCCAAGGAAATAAAGGAGACCTGAAGAAATGCGTGAAAGGAAGCTCCAGGATATGCACCATTAGTACTCAGTTTCATGAAGGTCTTCTAGTCTGCAATCACAGGGCTATTCTGCTCTCTATGCTCCCAGCCATGCTGTCACAGACTCTGCACAGGATAAGTTGTTCTTAAAAGTTTGGGTTAACTTTCCTTCATTTTTGTGTTTTACTACAGGAAGATATCTGACTGCCCTAGTAGGTATTTTCCCGCCATTAACACTACAGCAGTGTCAACCTTGTGCCTTCAGGTCAACTATTTTACCTGTAAAATTCCAACCAGGAATGTGAGAGTACTAGCAATCAGCACTCTCTGTGCATCTCTGGATTCAGTGTCTATCAGTGTCCCAGTGCCATTTGTCCCTGTAGCATTACTGCCTTCTATGAGAAAATTCTCATCAGGGGCCATGCTCAATACAACAGATCCCACCATCAAACTGACTACTGGGAATGGACCTGTAATGACAAACAGACCACATTGAAGTTTAATATGCATTGAAAAAAAGCATATATCAGAATAGGCAAGAAACTCTAAGTCAGAAAAACCATGTAATATTGTAATTGGGGTACATTAATAGTGTGAGGGGCCAAGCACCACAGGCACTGCATACATGACACAAAAATATTGCTCCTTCTTTAAATACCGCTCCCTCTTTAAATAAGTCACATTGTACATACAGGTACAGGTGCAGTTTCATGCTTTGCTTGAGGCAATTTAGGGCTGTACCAAGGCCAAAAGGGGCAACATGTTCCAACACGCTCCAACCATCTCCCTTGTATCAGCATCACAACCAGACAACATGGATCACCAATCCAGGGGAAAGCAAAACTTGTTTCTTTAAGTTTTGGAGTTTGTTTATTTGCTTGAGTTTTTTTGGTTGGTTAGGTTTTTGGGGGTTTTTGTCATGGTTAGTTTTCAGCTGATCCAGCGTGCCACATGATCAGGGATCCCAACACCATGGTTGAGGCAGGAACATGATCCAATGGGTAGGACCACATCTTTTGGCAGTATTGTGCTATTACATTGGCTAAAGATGACTGAAACTATACTTTGGGCAAGATACAGAGAAAGTGATCATTGTGTCAGCAAAACACAATCAAAAAGTAATATATTTGTTGCAGTTATTTACTTGTGTAATGTAAAATTATGCAGAAAAGGAAAATGTCACGAGAGGTCTTAAGAAGAGTAAGTTAAAGTTTACAGATTTAACTTCAGATTTTTAAGTTAAATTTTACAGATACCTTAGGGGACACTTCATGAATAAGAGCATTGGGAAAAGCATAAAAAAGGAGTGTTTGATAATCTAGAAAGTAGGAATGCCACCATAAGTAGGCATAACAAGTCAGATCTGGATAGTCAATGTGGGGTGCTTGGTAGGGTAGGAAGAGGCTAACAAAGTTAAGAAAACATATGGAGACACTTGATGCAGCAGAGAAGAAAGCCGATGAAAAAGCGTAGTATCATGCCAAAGCTCTGGGAGGAGAAAACAATGTGTTCTTGGTACAAGAAAACAAGGAAACAAGGAACAAGGAAAGCCTAGATTTGTTAGAATGAAGAAAAAGGAACTTCAGTGACCGAGCTGTAACAAGACTTTTAAATGTAAGAACTGACAGGAAACAAACCTCATATTCTAAAGAAAGTATTCAGAAAGAATCAACAAGGTTTACCCATAGCCTTGATGTGAGGACCTAGAGTGAGGCTGGAGTGGATACACAGGTTCTGGGTCTCCACAACAGGCAAGAAGAAGATACTGTCCACAGTAATCAAAAAAGGATGCAGCAAGTAAGGCTTGTAGAGAAGACTAAAAGAGCTCTGTTTTAGCCATCTTGAGCTTTAGCTGATAGACAAAATGTCTGTCATTCTTACTGCCTACTGAGGCCTTGATCTTGTCGTTTCTTGCATAGAGTGTAGCCCAAGACAAGATTTAAACTTCAGCACAAATTCAAGCAAAAAGCAGGGGCACAACTGAAGTTAGCTATTATGCACAATTGCCTGTATAAAGAAGAAATAAACCTTAATTTCCCCAGATCCACCAATATTAATATTCACCATAGCCAATTTGTTTCAGAAAGTAGTTATATTGTATGAAATATGAATGTCTGCAGTAAGGATTAACACTCTGTAATAGATAATTCACTGTAACTTGAACACATGCAGTTACCAACTGAGATGTGCCTTGATGTTCCCAGGAAAAAGTATGTCAGGATGGGGAAAAAAGCAGAATAGAGACCATATCCAACAGGGACTGCAACCAGCAAAGCATATGCCAAACCTGAAATGATAGACCATCAAAACATCATATTTAAAATCTCTCAGCAATCTACTGTCTTGTCTAGAATAGATTTTCAGAAAGATTTACTGCTTTTGTCCAGATGCAATTTAGAATATGTTTGTCTGTAAATCAGTTGCAGGCACACATGTGAGTATCAATGACTGTAAATGACTGTATATCCCATGCTGGTAGTTGGATGAGTAAGTACTGAAAGATGTTTCTATATTTGCATAGCCCAATACACAGACTGAGATAGGAAACTTAAGTGGAGAACATTGTTGCAAGAGTGTGCCTCTTCAGAGAAAAGGGGGATATGTGAAGGTTCTAGTTACAGACAGAAATTTCAAGCACAAAACTGAATTACTGTGCTACACATACGCTTCAGTATCTTCAGCTCTTGTGAAAATAAGGCCACTTCTTTTCCCAGCAGCAGCTTAAAAACTAATTACCAACGTAAATCATACATTTGAGAGCCTTGGTTCTTCTTCCTTTGCATACCCATGCAAGCTGTCAAATCCAGCAAACAATAAAAAAGTTGCCTTCAGAATCATATCCCAGTTAGCCCACGCTGCAGAGTATAATATTCTCCTTCAAGGATTCTCCAACACACATAGTTGCTGGGAATTAGGGATTCCAGGGACCTCAAGATCTCAGAAGCCTCTCTTTTTTTTTGCAAATATTTTGGCCAATTTTTCCTGTAATGCATGTTTTAAAATTTCAGATTTTTTAAAATTATACCTAGGTTTAGATTTGCACTAATTTGGGCTTTCCCCCTTTCTTTTTTTCTCCTTTTTTTTTTTTTTTTTTAATGCACAGGTGGGAGACCAGACAGTATATTTCAGAAACTGGTTTTACAAATGGATTCTGATTAAGAGACAATCAGGCCACTGAAAACAAATAAATGAGGGGGTTATAGTAAGAGCATAATAGCTGTTTTAAGTAATATGAAAAGTCCATCTAGCCCAGTTCATTTTCAAAAGGCACAGGGATCCTCTAACTGTACTACTACCTTCAGCAAAGATCTTCCAGCTCTGACACTCTCTTCAGAACTTTCTTTGGGAAAGAATCACTTTCTTTATTTCTCAGGTCACCCCCTGCCTGGGGCAGAAGTTTGTAATGCCTTTTTTCTGCCAGTCTCTGCCTTCCTAGCATGCTCCAAGGGAACAGACAGGAGGGAATACTTGGGGCTAATTGGGAATGCGTAAACTGCTTTCTTTGTTCCCAATGTAAATCTTTGTCCCCTTCTGCAACCACTTAATTTCCACTGAGGGAAAGTGTGGGCTTGAAACGCCTAGTTTTGCCTGCTGCAGTCCCGAAAAATTTGTGAAAATAGCCTAAGAGCTCTACTGAGATGAAAGAAATGAGTGTGGTGGGTGTGTCAGGGTTATAGTTAGTCTTGTTTTAGACAGATGCTGCCTCAGGCAGGATGGCTCTGTCCTCTGAGTCTTCCTTAAGTAGCTTATTTTAACTAATTTCTGCTTATTTCTGCCACTTTCCTATTTATTCATCTACTGAAAGCTTTACTAATAAATGGAATAAGGAAGTAAGGAAAACTTAATATTGCAAGCCATGTACTGTAAATATCCATCAAGTTTAATTTTTTTTAAAATGTGAATACATCACCACCTCCTTGAGGGTTGTCTTCTGCACCTGAACAACCTTATGAGATGAATTTTAAAGAGGAGTAGATATCAAGGTTGCATTATTTTAGGGGAATAACTAGAATTTGCATGCAGTTACAGGAGAACTATAGGCTTAGACAATCAAGAAAGAGAAATAAGACCACACAACCTATCTGATTTATCACAATGTAATTAAAATTTTAAATACCAAAATGAATACTCTGAATAAAACGCCTGGAAGAAAAGTTAAGTACATCTTGATAGCACATCACAAGAAATTTAAATCTTCTAGCCAAGGAAAGAAAAAGGAATAAATTAAAACCATAAATTATTTATTGCAAAATAATACCTAATATCTAGTATTAAATAACAAGCCTCAGATTTGTAATTCCATCTGCATAACGTCCCTGTGCTCAGCCGGCTCCCTTATAGGAACGTCCTGGGGAGGGGAGCGGAGCGCCGGCATGCCTGGCTTTACCTTGCAGAGTGGCAACGAGGCCGGTGCTGAGCCCCGAGATGATGTCGCTGACCAGCCACTCTTTCACCCGGTAGTTGGGCAGCCATTCCAGGATGGGCAGAAAGGACTTGGCAATCTGAAAGGCCCTTTTCCTTGAACATCTGCGAGAAAACAAGTGATGAACGCACCCAACTGCGCTGCAACTGGAGCGCTCCAAAACCCCCAAAGTGATCGAGAGCTGAACTGATGCACATTTAAATTTAAGGGGCAGTGACTGTCACAGTCCTGTCTTCCAGACAGGGACGGAGCACGTACTGGTCTCAAAAGCGCACTCCCTGAAGGAAGCACCCTGTGGGCAGCTGCGACACGCAGGGACGCAGGGATGTGTTCGCCCGCGGTCTGGCGTGTGGGCCACTTCATCCCTCGGCGGGTGGAGTTTGCGAGCGCCGGGACCGCGCGTCCGCCGGCGCCCCCCGCTCCCTCCC